>NC_084828.1:61915137-62223053 GCF_033115175.1 Lepus europaeus | reverse complement strand
CTCACCTGGCAGAGCATAGAAACTACCTAGCATGATTGCTCAAGCTTAAAGCGAGGCTGCACCTGGATTAATGTTAAGATTGTAATTTGTCTATTGTCAAGATTGTAATTGATATTAGTTTCCCATAGGCCTTAGGTTAGCTTGACCCTAGCAACCATGTATCCCCCCCCACTCCCTGTGTTTTTGCCTTTAAAAACCCTGTTGTTTTGGGCTTTGGGGTCGGGAGTTCTTTAGGACACGAGCCTGCTCTCCACCACTGGCAATAAAGAACCATCACATTTTATCAATATGTGGTGCTCCTCTGTTTGCATGCTCAGGCACAATACAGTAGACTACTATAGCTAATGCTAATGTATTATGTATTATGAGATAGCTAGAAAAGATGGTTTTGAATGTTAGCACCACAAAAAGATGCTATAAATATTTAAGGTGGTATATTGGGGGCTGGCTTTATGGCGTAGTAGGTTAAGGCTCCACCTGCAGCACTGGCATCCCATAGGGGTGCCCGCTTGTGTCCCAGCTGCTCTTATTCCAATCCAGCTCTTTGCTAATGGCCTGGGAAAGCAGTGGAAAGAGGACCCAAGTGCTTGGGCCCCTGCACCCACATGGGAGATCTGGAAGAAGCTCCAGGCTCCTGGCTTTGGATAGGCATAGCTCTGGCCATTTGAGGACTGAACCAGTGGGTGGAAGACCTCTCTGTGTCTCCTTCCCCTGTCTGTAACTCTGCCTCTCAAATACATAAATAAATCTTTTAAAAAAAGATGGTACATTAAGTCCTCTGATTTGGCCATTATACAGCATATACATGTATTGAAACATCACACTGTATCTAATGTGCAATTGTTGGATGTCAATTATAATGAAAATGGAAGAAATTTTTCATAATGGGCAAAAATCATGAAGATATTTAAAAAAAAATTCCCTAAGGCAGATGCTTAGCCTAGTTGTTAAGAACCCCACACACCAGGTTGGAGTGTCTGGGTTCAATAACCTCCTCCAGCTCCTGCAGGCTCTGGGAGGCAGCCATGATGGTGCAAATAACTGGGCATCTGTCACCCATGTGGGAGACCCAGACCCAGTTCCCAGCTCCTGGGCATTTGGGCACCAGAGAATGGGTATTCTCTATTTCTGGGTCTGTCTCTCAAGTCAATTTTAAGATAATCTTTTCTTCCAGAAAGGCTGTTTTGAAGTCACCCTGAACATGTCATTTTGAAATGCAGAGAGACACAGAAGTGTCAGCTCTCCAGGCTGGCGATGATTTTTGCTGTTTGTCTTTTCTGTCACCGTGGCCTGCAGTCCTTTGCTTCTGCCTGGTCCTCTTTACAAAGATGCAACTGTGTGGCCTTCAGGGACCACCCCTTCTCTTTCCCAGATGCTGCTGGGCCAGCTCTGGCATCCAGGCACCTCAGACAGAAGCGAGTCCCAGATTCGCTAACTCTGATCCCCGGACAGATGACAAGATGTCCTGGGCCTTTGGGACAGACGTGCCAGGATGTTACTAATAAAAGACAGAGCTGAAGCCAGGGGACAGGAAGGAAGCAGATGTGCGGGCGAGATTCCGGTGACAGTCTCGGCGTTCTGAGGGCTGGGGTGGGATGGGGGAGGGAGCAAAAAACTTGGTATTTGACAGCCTGTGCAGAGGCCAGGCCTGAGAGACGAGGCAGTGCAAGTTGCGGCTTTCACAGATTTCTGACCTTCTGCCTGCCTGCTCAGTAGATTTCTTGATGGAGGGGGAGGGGGAAGGACGGGGTAGGGAAGGCAGCAGCCAAGAGAAATCAGGGAGCTGGCAAGCCGACAACAGCTGCGGAGAGTGGGCACCTGAGGCGGGGAGGGGGCCGAGCCGGGAAGCTTCTGGGGCCGCCGCAAGGGCTGAGTGCCTGGAGCTGAGCTGCCACGGGGTGGCCTGATGTTGCCTCTTCTTTAGACAGGAGAAAACAATCTCTAGAGCAATAATAGAGGAAAAGTGAAATTTAATATCTTTGGATAGATTTTTAGAGTTGGCATTTAGAAGCATCTTCAGCTGCCTCTCTTCTGCCTGCGAGGCAGGCATCACCTCTTGCAGTCAGATGCACGAAGGGTTCCTCCTCACCCCCTCGCCTAAATCCCAGCAATGTTAGCACGTTTCCAATTCTAGAATCCAAGTAGTGGCATTTGACTACAGGCTTCCCTGTTCCCCAGCAGTAAACACGAAGTGACATTTCCATGTCTGTCCCAAAGGTTGTGCAGAACGATATCATTTTCTGGGAGTAGGACTCGTTGATTTCATTATGATACAAACTTTTAAATTTAGCACCATTGTGCCAAGGTTCCTCTCCCGGCTGTCGCGAACCTTGATTCTTGCCGTCCTATACCACATTTGGCCACTAGATGTCACTGTTACCCGGATCTTCGGATGGCAGAGCCTGCACCGTGCCTGCCTTACGGTGCTGGAAGAGGGGGCGGGGCGGAAACGATCTTCAGAAGGGAGGAGAATGCTGGGTCTGTGAATTCGAATAAGTCTTCTTTACCTGACATTTTTATCAGAACATGTATAATCGGTACGTTTTGGTGCTTGGTTGCTGTTTCCCTTTCTGTGTTTGAGAGGGAGACTGAATTAAATGCATCCCTTCCTGCAAGCGCACCCTACCCTTTACGTTTAGTGATTCCTCATTTTCCCTTAAAAGGCAGCATTAAGCTCCATACTATGAGGAATATTTGCCGGAAAATTTGGAAAGCCAGTCGGTATGTACTCTTGAAATGTGTCTCTTGTGATCTCTCCCAAATCTTAGAGAACTGGGAGACAGTTTCTTAAGAAAAATGATGTAGCACTAACGTGAACCAGGCGGAGTCCACTCAGAGTACAGCAAGTCAGAATTAAGGATTCAGTTTTTTATTTTTATTTTTTGACATGCAGAGTGGATAGTGAGAAAGAGAGACAGAGAGAAAGGTCTTCCTTTTTGCCATTGGTTCACCCTCCAATGGCCGCTGCGGGCCGGCGTATCTCGCTGATCCAAAGCCAGGAGCCAGGTGCTTCTTCTGGTCTCCCATGCGGGTGCAGGGCCCAAGCACTTGGGCCATCCTCCACTGCACTCCCGGGCCACAGTAGAGAGCTGGTCTGGAAGAGGGGCAACCTGGATAGAATCCGGCGTCCCAACCGGGACTAGAACCCGGTGTGCCGGCGCCGCAAGGTGGAGGATTAGCCTGTTAAGCCACGGCGCGGGCCAGGATTCAGTTTTTGTGACAACTCTTGGATATGTCCTTGAACAAAAGAAACACTTTTTTTACCATGAGTTTAAGGTTGTTTAAGTGGTGCTGCTGGACACAGAGTGATCCATATCCTCCAAAATCTCCTTTTCTTAAGCAGTGAATGCAAATATATCTTTTAAGATGTAGTCATCAATTAATATAGACTACAGCATTAGTTAAGCATGAAATAACAATGGATTTATAAATGTACTTGTTGAAAATAGATTAGCTTATTACAGTATTTTAAAGAGAAAAATCTCAACATAATTTTACTGCAGCAAGGTATAACCATTAATAGCTGATAATAAGAATATTAAAATTAGAAAAAAAGCCTTACAGAATATATCATAGGAAGCAAATTAGGGACCTCCCTTGAGCTGCTGTTGCAAAAGGAACCAAGTTGTTCTTTGTGGAACTTCATCTGTACGCATTTAATATTTGTGTCTTTAACTCTTGGCTGCCTCCAGCAGTTACAGAGCCAACTGACCTCCACACTGGGCTCTATGAATCTGTTTTTTCTCTGGCTGTGACACCACAGGATTTATGGGTTATTCTGTGTTGTAATTCTGCCCCTTTGGAGCTGACTTTCAGCTGAGGACCCCTGCCAATTCTCTCTGACTCAACAGAGATAATAGTGCCTGAGGTGAAGTTGCCATGGGCTTTAAGAATATTCGGGATTTTCTTCTTTTTTTTCATCTTCTCAATCTCTCAGCTATCTCTGTCCTTTTGTTCCCTCCTCCTCCTCCCTTCAGTTCTGTTTTCTATTTCTTTCTTTGCTGCCCTGCCCTGTATGTGTTTTCCACATGTGTGATGCTTGGGTTTATCAAAGAATTGTATTAGAGATAAAATCATGACCAGTCACAAATTCATTTCCAATGACTTCAGGAACAAATGGTCACAAACTCTGTGGTCAACAGCAACACATGTTTGCATTCCTTCCCTTGAGTTTTGCAGGTCTGAATCTGAAACCTGTTTCCTGGGCTGAGATTCGAGTGCCTTAATCTCAGGGTCTTGTCCCTCGGAGGCTCTGGGAAAAAGTGTTCCATATCTTTTCCCAGTCTAGGGCTGCATTCCTTGCACTGTTGGCTTTTACTCCCACTGCACAGCAGGCAGAGTGGCATCTTCCAGTCTCCTTCTGCTCAGGTCCTGCCATTGTCCTCTCTTCTGCATCAGAGCTCCCCCTGCTTCCTTTTTGAGATACTTTTGATCAGAGTTAGGGCCCATCCAGTTTACACTGGTTAGTATCTCCACGTAGATACCCTCAACAGAATCCCATCTACAAAGCCGCTTTTCCCATATCAGACATTATTACAGGTTCCAGGGACACAGGACTTGGATTAGCATCAATTTTAGTGTGCCCCAGCCTCCCAGTTGTGTCTTTGGGCCATTTACTTAGACTCTGCGAGTTTCAGTTTCTTTATCTACTAGTCTTCCTGTGAGGATTTACTGAGATAATCCCTATAAAGTGCTTACCCTAGTGCCTGGCACAGAGGAAGACCATTTTAAATTAAAATAATTTAAGTGCTAATAAATACTGTTCCTACTATAAAGTATAATTATCTGAAAGATGATCTAATTCATCCACTCTCTTTCACCTTTAAGGTCCATCAACCTAGTAGCTTCTGTTCTCACCACTTTACCAACATATTTATTTCAAGACCAACAGTCTCCTCTAGTTGGGCAGACTTAAAGACCATTTTTTAAAAGTAGAATGTAACCTCCTTAGCCACTCTCTCTGCTTAGAAATCTCTCATTACTTTGCTTCTTTCCTCACTTTCTGATTTTCTTTCCACCTTACAGGTTATTTCCCCTGCTTCCTTTGCCTGTCCCTCTTTAACCAACAACAAAATATCAGCATTTCTTTGAATTCTGTTTTACATGCTCTTCATTTATCCATAGGCTGAGATGCAGAGCAGCCTGGCATTTTTAAAAAATTATTTATATAAAGAGAACAGATTTCATGTATTCCATAGGTACAGTTCTTTCTTTCTTTCTTTCTTTCTTTCTTTCTTTCTTTCTTTCTTTCTTTCTTTCTTTCTTTCTTTCTTTCTTTCTTTCTTTCTGATAGGCAGAGTAGACAGAGAGAGACAGAGAGAAAGGTCTTCCTTTTGCCGTTGGTTCATCCTCCAATGGCTGCTGCTGCCAGCGCACCGCGCTGATCCGAAGGCAGGAGCCAGGTGCTTATCCTGGTCTCCCATGGGGTGCAGGGCCCAAGTACTTGGGCCATCCTCCACTGCACTCCTGGGCCACAGCAGAGAGCTGGCCTGGAAGAGGGGCAACCGGGACAGAATCCGGTGCCCCGACCAGGACTAGAACCTGGTGTGCCGGCGCCGCAAGGCGGAGGATTAGCTTGTTGAGCCATGGCGCCGGCCCACAGTTCTTTTTTTTTTAAAGATTTATCTGTTTGAAAGTCAGAGTTACACAGAGAGAGGAGACAGAGAGAGAGAGAGAGAGAGAGAGAGAGAGAGAGAGAGAAAGAGAGGTCCTCCATCCGATGGTGCACTCCTCAATTGGCTGCAATGGTCGGAGCTGTGCCGATCTGAAGCCAGGAGCCAGGAGCCTCCTCTGGGTCCCCCACATGGATGCAGGGGCCCAAGAACCTGGGCCATCCTCCACTGCCTTCCCAGGCCATTAGCAGAGAGCTGGATTGGAAGTGGAGCAGCCAGGTCTTGAACCAGTGCCCGTATGGGATACCGGCACTTCAGGCCAGGGTATCAACCTGCTATGCTACATCACCGGACTCTCAATAGGTACAATTCTAAGATGACACATACTTCCATCCTTCCCTTCCTCCCTCCCTTAATCTTCTTCCTTCCTGCCCTCCTTGTTTTCCTTAATTTTTTGCAAAGAATTTCAATACCCTCTATAAGTACAAGCTTAATTCACTACTAGCTATAATATTCAACAGTTAAAAGATAGGAAACTGCAGTTATGTAGAAGCACAAACAAGGGCATAAACAACAATACTAACACAAGATGTTCATTTCATTCCTATATACCCTTTTTTGGGTCTATATTAACTGCCACAAATCAGAGAAAACATATGATATTTGTCTTTTTGGGACTGGCTTATTTCAGTAAACATAATGATTTCCAGTTGAATGCATTTTGGTGCAAAAGATAGAATTTCATTCTGCTTTATGGCTGAGTAGTATTCCATAGTGTATATATACCACGTTTTCTTTATCCAATCATCAGCTGCTGGACATCTGCATTGATTCTATATCTTAGCTATTGTGAATTGGGTTGCAATGAACATGAAGGTACAGATAACTTATATGCTGATTTTATTTCTTGTGGGTAAATTCCAGTGAGTGGGATGACTGGGTCATATGGTAGATCTATTTTCAGATTTCTGAAGAATCTCCAGACTGTCTTCTATAATGGTTGTATTAGTTTACATTCCCACCAACAATGGATTAGAGTATCTTTTCCCCCATATCCTCACCAATATTTATTGTTTTTTTTTTTTTTTTTTTGATTTCTGTATGAGAGCCACTCTAACTGGGGTGAGGTGAAACCTCATTGTGGTTCTGATTTGCATTTCCCTGATGGCTAGTGAGTCTGAGCATTCTCTCATGTGTCTGTTGGTCATTTGGATGTCATCTTTTGAAAAATGTCTGTTCATGTCCTTTGTCCACGTCTTAACGATGTCACTTGCTTTGTTGTTGAGTTTTCTGGGTTCTTTACAGGTCCTGGATGTTCATCCTTTTTCAACTGCCTGGTTTACAAATATTTTCTCACATTCTGATGGTTGTCTCTTGACTTTTTGAGTGTTTGCAGACGCTTTTTATCTTGATGTCACTCCATTTGTCCATTTTCTATTTTATTGCCTTTGGTTTCATTATTTCTGTAGTTTCTCTAGCTCCTCTGTGTTGCTCACCTTCAGAGCTTTTTCTAAGCAGTGGTAAAATACTACTTCATTGCTTACCACTTTAAGTTGACTTTCAGATACATGAGAAAATGTACCCTACTTTTTCTACTCATTGCTAAACCTCCCTGCGCCTAGCTCAGTGACTGACACATAATAATGTTAAAATAACAAATGTTTGTTATGCAAATGAATACTTGAAAGAGACTGTTGCTAAATAATGTCCTTGTGATGTTCCTGAAATCATATCCTTTCCTCCTTCCTGGCTTGATTGAGCCACTAGTTCTCTCTGCTCAGGCTCTTCATTGGTAAAGCGAGAGTCGTCATGGTACTGAACACAGTGTGGTGTTTTGTATAGATAGTTTAAATACATTTACATTGTTTGCCATCCAAATTGTGGGTTATGCAATCTGTGTATTCGACCAAACATGGATTGAAGCTATTTGGGGAAAAAATTGCATCCATACTGAACATGTACAGATACTTTTATCTTATCACTATTCATGAAACAATATAGCATAACAGCTACTCACACAGCAGACCTATTGAATCAAGCATTGTATGCAATCCGGGGATGATTTCAAGTATATGGGATGTTGTGTCTTGGTTTTATGCAAGAAGACTATTTTACACAGGGACTTGAGCATTCATTTATTTAGGTGGCCTGGAGGGTCCTGGAACCAGTACCCTGCAGAAACAGAGGCTGTGTATGAAGCATACCTGGCTCATAGAAAGCACGATGTGTTTATTAGAGGAGAGGGCATAGATGCAGATATGGACTTTGAGAAGGAGAACCAGGGTACAGGATCCTGGCAGTGGTCCTGATAAACCGAGGGCAAAGAGGCAGCAGCAGGGGGGTGGAGATTCAGAGACTGCAACCTGAGCAGAGAGGACACAGGGTACAAACAGCAGCTGAATCAGAGAGACAGCGTGGAAAAGGGAGCCATCTGTGTTCTGTCTGAGTCAGGCTCCAGGAAGAGTACTGTCAGCTGGGTGTGTCATTAATGACAAGGCAGTCATTGTGTAAATTGCCGGTGGCTCACAGTGGACTGGCTGTCTTTGACAAGGACCAAACTGCTCCTGATACTGGGAGGGATTCATGAAACTGATATTTGGAAATTTATTTTTCTCCATGAAAAATCTCTAATTAGAGAGGAGAAACGTGCATGCTTGCAGACCTGTGATTTGCAAATTGCTTGTAATTCTCATATTATGGTCTGCCACCAAAACACCTCAGCCTGACAAGATCAGAACTACTGTCATCCTTTTACATTTAATTTTAATTTACATGAAATAATGTCCTTCCTGCTCCATTTCTTCCAATTCTTTCTTCTCCTCCCCTGTCCATTTTTCCTTATCACTTCAAAGTTACTCCTTTCAGCAATGTCATCTTCTCTTGCTGTAATGCACCTGACTTCTATATGTCTAATAAATACATTATTTTCATTTCCCGTTTATGTCTTCTGTGGCTACACCTCTGAATGGTAGAATGAACCTTAGATGCCATAATGGGTTGACTATTTAACAAAGACGGTTTCACTTTTGATAACAGTCATCTTGGCTGACATTTATCATTGAAAGCTTTTATTTTTTAATTTAATTTAGAAATTCAGGGCACTAGCAAACTCATGGATGCTTCTTGTTTTCACCTCCCTTCCCCCTTTTGTTTCCTCACCTTTGTTTTCTCTTTTTTCTTTCTATGCCTTTACAATATACCTACAACATGAAATATATAAATGTATATGTATATTGTTATTGCTTATACATTTTCTGTGCCTCGGGTCTACCACTAACAAGCTTACAAATGGTTTTCTTTAGAAAAATGTTTGCTGTGACACAAGACCCTGCACCGAGGGTTGGCTTTAGCCTAACACCATTTCCACTCCTAGAGGTGAATGTACAACGTCTAACCTTAGGGACATAGGTTGCTTCATCTTTCTGCTCAATAAGTATGCGTTAACTGGCCACAACTTTCAGAGACTGAACACTATCCTGGATGAATCATAAATTGCTCTAATTTGATAAATCCTTACGCTTTTGTGTGTATGCACTGGAGCTACACATCTTATCCAAATTATTGTCTGCATAATTGCTCTGCTTTGGAATATGGAAACACTCATGTTCTAGTTTCTTCTTTCTGGCAAATTCAGATCAATTTTGCCTCCCATTTCAATTCTCATCTGTTATCCAAGGTTACCATATTCATTATATTACATGGTGAATGTTCTAATGAACAGACTTTGCTTTTGCTAATTTTATCCCCAATATGATGGCTGCTACTATTTTGAATTATTGCATTCATTGTAGAAAAGGAACTAATTCTTTTTTATTTCACAAGGACTGTGATGATTATAGCTGGATTCATGTGATCAAACATAAGTCCTGAACAGCTCATGTTTTCCAACAAAATGGGGTTTCAAAAGTGATGTAAATGGGACATAAAGAACTATTCATGATAATAGTTGTTTTCACAGCTGATGTAGGCATCTTACTTCTACCAATGATGTTCCTGAGTGCTGTATTCTTAGCAGAGTCTCAGAAAATCTTTCTTAATGTTAACAGTTTTCTAATCCTGAATTTTGTATTGGTTCTTGGAAGATTCACATAGAGTTTTTAAATGTATGTATATGAAGGGACATCAAGAAGTTCCTAGAAAAGAGAATTAAAAACAAGCTTATTTTGGTGAAAAAAAATTTTGAAATCCGTGCATATGACAGGTCTTCAAAAAGGCCATGGAAAATGAGTATTATGAAAAAATATGGATGGATTTCAAGCAATTTGGTTGCAACAAAATAAGCTCATGTTTTAAAAAAAGTTTACTTTTTTATTTATTTGGAAAGTAGAGAGATAGATTGAAAAATAGATAGATAGATCAATCTTCCATTTACTGGTTTCCTCATAAATACCCACAACAGCTGGGGCAGGGCCAAGCTGAAGCCAGGGGCCAATGACTCCATCCAGGTCTGTCAGGTGGGTGGCAGGGACACAAGTACTTGACTCACCCTCTGCTGCCTCCCAGGGTGCACATTAGCAGGATGCTGGGTTGGTAGTAGAGGCAGGACTGGATCTCAGGCCCTCTGAAATGGGATGAGTGTATCCTGAGTGACAGCTTGACCTGCTGCCCCACAATTCAGCCTCTAAATTATCTTTTAAGTCTATCTTTCTACAAACTTTCTGAAGTACTTTCTCATATTTTCTAAGGTAATGTCATAGCTGATGATGTTGATAATTTAATGTGATTGTGATCTCAAGATCCTTTCTAGTTCCATCCACATTCCTTTCCTTGTTTCATATAGATCCATTTTTGTGTCCTTTCTTTGCAATCTTTCTTTCAGTTACAAGAAATACAAAAAAGCTTTGCTTCTTCCTTTCGGGGAATATGCTTTGCTGTGCTATTGACATTTTGTGGCAATTATAAATTACTTTTCAATTTTCTGCATTACAGATTTCACTTCAGTTTACTCAAATTGGCTGCAATTTTATTTGTTTTTAAATGTCATACATTTTGTGTATGCTACCCATTCTAGCAGAAATTTTTGGAAGATGAAAACATTCCATGTTACTGACTTTGGTGAACCTTGCTGACGCTGTGAAAGGAAATCACAGCAAAACAAAACATTCTTAACACTTGAGCAGAGCAGAGAACTCTAGATAGAAACCTGGGTTGGGAATAGTGATGGTTTCTGCCTCCACTGATTCACTGATCTTTCAGTAAAAAATCTTCAGGACTTCAGGACTAAGCCAGACTGGGGCCAATATGTAGTATTTTGCTGCTTTAGTTATAAGAGAATTAGTTAATTAATTTGTTTCTGAACCATGACACTTTAAATATAACTTCCTGCCAATTTTCTAATATACTCTCTTAAATATTCAATTGCAGAAAATGTTGAGTCACCTATCTTCAGCTCACTCTGCCTTTTATTTGCTCTAGCTGACCACTCTGTATTCCTTACTCTTCTGAGAGGGAAACATACTGACATGCAGTGAGTATAGAATGAGTCAGCTGAATCTAGTGTACAGCTACTGGCAATTGTTATGGTGGTATTTGGTTCAGGGTCTATTAGAATGTGAATTCCAGTGAAGTTTAGGCCTGGATTATTCTTCTCTACTAAGTACATAGACCACCTAGGAACTTTGTGAAAATGCAGATTATAAATTAATAGACCTGGGCAGGGGTCCACATTGTGGTTCAGCAGGTTAAGCTGCTGCCTGCAATCTATATAGGCATTGGTTCACATCCTGGGTACTCTACTTAGAATCCAGCTCCCTGCTAATGGTCTGAGAAAAGCAGTGGATGAAGGCCCAAGTGTGCCACCCACTTGGGATACTGGGATGAAACTCCTGGCTTCTGCCTTGGCTTGGGCTAGTCCTGGTCATCACAGCCATCTGGGGAGTGAACCAGTGGATGGAAGATCTCTCTCTCTCTCTCTCTGTATGTCTTTCCCCCTCTCTCTGTAACTCAGATTTTCAAATAAATAAATAGATATTTTTAAAAAGACAAGAGAAATAGGCTTGAGGCTAGGCCGAGGAGTCTGCTTCATCACACGTTCAGCATTTTAGACATAAGCCCCAAGTATTACGAGTTCTAGATAAGGTTGATGTGCTTAGCTTTTCATGCAGTGGAACTGAACCCAAAGGAAGCCCTTGCAGCTCATGGGCCAATACAATATTCTCAACCTGGAATTCTGGGAGCGTTAAGCTTTTCATTATAAATAGCACCGCATTTGCTCAGAATCCGAGACAATTTTAAAGCTTCTAAAATCCTGTGGAATTATACTGAGACAGCTTGGATGGATAGGGAAGCAGATTATTTGGAGGCAGTAAGACTGGGTTTGAGTCCAGCTTTATCTCTACTTGGCTCCATGAGCTTGAAGAAGTCATGTGTCTTCTTTCAATTTCCATTTCATCATGTATAAATTGGCAATAATACTAATATTAACACAACAATATAAGCTTGCTTTGATATCAAATATGAGGATTGCATACAGTGTTTCATAAACATGAAGTGCTTTGCAAATATTTAGTTAAGGAGCCTATAACTTAACAATGATGATTTGCACTCATCTAGGACACTTGTGTGGCCCAAGATCCTCATCAATATTTTTCTTGGTTTATTAGCCACAAACATTCTGAATGAGTATGTAGGTATTTTATTGTTTCCGCTGGCTTTTATTTGTATTCATTCACTAGTTTTAACTCTATGGTAAAACACAGCAAACATTTTTCCTCTTAGAAGACCAACATTGTCATTCTCTTTGCCATATGTTTTTGGGGAAATGGAAGTGATGGGTAGTGGCTGTAAGAGAACTGGTGTAGGACTGGGTTCGGCAGGTCTGATGGGTGTTCTGAGGCCATCACGGATGTGTCCTGAGTTAACTCACACTTCTGAGAATTATTTACTTAGCCAAAACAGAGGTTCACTAAGTTTGAGAACATGATGTTCTCATCACCTAGAGGATATGGACTGCAAGCAGCTTGCCTTTTAATTTATTTCTTGACTTTATTAAGTCTTATACAGAATGCCTTATGGCATCTGTCAGTGATAAGGGACAGAAAAAGCATTAAAAGTTTAGTGAACACTTAGAAATTCTTTATCAGTAGGCATGTATTGAATGCCCTCTGGATGAGAATAATAATGCTGCATTTATAACTTGCAAGTTATTCCACAAATTCTACCTTTGACACATTTTTCATTGAGCATATTCCCTTTTCTGCTATAAAAACTCATCTTCATGGGGATTTGACTTGTCATTAAACAGATTGTGGCCTTGGAAAAATTTTCTTTTCAAGGAGAGTCATCTTTAAGGGAGTAAGAAAAGAAAGAAGGAAAGAAATGGAGAAGAAAGAGGGAGGGAGGGAAGGAGTGAGGAAGGAGGCAGAAAAAAGAATGGTAAGCACATTAAAGTTGCTGTTATTTTCCAGAAAACTCAGAGTTAATGCCCAAGAAGAGAAGAAATGGTTTTGAACAACTAAATATGTGAGACATCATGTCAGGCTCTTTGGAGTTGCTATCTTACTTAATTTGTCAAAATGTACATCATTGTAAAAACTGAAAAGCTTAGTAGCTATTTTGGCATGTGTTGAGTTAGCTTTAGACTCATTTTCTGCTTTCTAGACCCTCTCTGAAAATTTTTACAATCTTAGCTAGTTCTTTTTATACCCATCATTTCTCTTCTATGTTTAGAATACTCTAAAGATTTGTCATTAATGTTTAAGTTATACTAAGTATGCAAGATCTTTCTTTTAAGACAAAGTAGATGACTCTTTCGATAAATATCCTCTTTACATAGTCTTCCCACTGCTGGTGAAGTCCCATGTGGAACTCTTTGATTTGTCAATTGATTGGGAAAGACTTATTGATTGAACGTCTGGTACCTGGGTGAGGATCTGCTTGGTTGCAGGCTGTTTCTTTACTGCCAACTTTGTCTCAGACCCCTTTGGTTTTATTCATTATGAACTAAGTTTAGAGTAAATACAGGAAGGCTGGTAAGAATTTGTGAAAGTTTTGAGTTAAGGGATATTTAGAAAAATCAATATTTATTTTTTCAGATACAAATGTATATAGAGAACATACTGACAATTAGAAAATCTGCATCTATACACAAACAAATTAAAAAAAAAACAATGAAATGAAACAATCTATTAACCAGTTAATAAGTAGAGCTTTTCTGAATGTTTGTTACTTATATGCAAACATTTATATATAATACAATTTATATTTAATCACACCAAAGCCTTACAAAGTAGTAGTCCCACGGGAATTACTCTAAGGAATACATGAGCATTTCTTGTCTTGAGCATATTAATTACTTTTATGCAAATACTTTTGAGTACTTGAACAGTTTGACTTAAGAAGGATAAGCATTATCTCTGTAATCTTGAATATTGTATTCATATGCTTAGTAAGTCCTTTTCTGATGGATTATATAAAAATAAACTTTATAGTCAACTGAATTCAAATTAGCCTCAGTTTGGGAAAAACAAATTAATGAGGCTTTATGATCTTGAGTTCTAGACCTCTCCAGCACCTAGTCCAATGTGAAATAATAATATATCATGAGTTGCTATGAATATCATATTTTTACATTTATCTTTGGCCTTTGCTTTCCTCTTTCATTTTAATGAATTCCTGAGTAATTCTGAGAGATACAGTGTGAAATTACATTCTGAAAATTAGACTATCAGGCAATTCAGTTTACCTTTATGGATAACAATATCTTTATCCTCTTGGTATCTATGTGAATAGGTGTTCCAGAGCAATTGTTGCCCAAAAGTATCCTTGATATTTCTCTCAAATCTCAAAGTATCACCTACATGTTTTAAGCGTTAATTCTTAAATATGAACAAACAGTAGCATAATACTCCATAGTTGGCAGGACTTTTGAGATTATCTTATAAAATCAGTATTTGATACACAAATTATCATTCCCAGAAAATCTTTTGTTTTTAATATTCACTTAGTACAATGGGAAGAGTTTTTGACATGTGCTTAAACTGCTACAGTTTATGGGAATTTGTCTTGGCAGCCAGAGCTGATGAATACAAGCAGCAGCTCCAGATCTGGAATCGTGGGTAGGAAATCACAAATAGTTCAACTAGTGGATAATGCTAGTAAGAGGTACAGTAGGAATGGCAGAAATGGAGAAAAATGTACAGAAATAGGAGACTTTTAAAAATATATAATCAACAGGATTTGATCTTGAATTGTATATATATAAAGAAAAAGAATAGGGTTAAATTTTCTGATTTGCACAACTACATTAAAAACTTGAATATTTTATAAGCCAGCCAGAGGAAGATCAGATTTGAGACTGTATCCTATAAATTCAGCTTTTGACACATGAAGATTTAAGTGCCTTTGGATCTGTTAAAGAAGCTAATAGGACCAGAGCTTAGAGAGAAATTAAACAATGATCAACAGATCCCATTCCTGCCTGACTTCTCAGAATGTTAAATATGTTTAAATATATTGATGTGAATTGTGATTCTCCAATATATATGAATGGTTTACTGAAATTTCCAAAACTTGATCTTCTCTTCTTAGTGAATAGTATCATAAGACTAGTATTCTCTAGAATATATTTGGCAATTTCTAGTCATACATATATTTTTAATCATTATTCTTCTCTGTTACTTGATACCAGTAGCTTTTGATTTTGTTTAGTAATACATACTCTGGGCACATTATGAGCAGTGTACTTGCAAGCTGAGGGAATGAAATAAAGAATTCAAGATAAGACGTTCTCAGTCTATCAGAGTTCCTCAATGATCATTTCCAATGTCCTTTAGAATGGTTGGCAGGTGCTGACCTGAATGTTAAGCAGGGAGCTGGAAGATATTCTGCCTTCCAGGCTACTCCTGGATACTGTGTAGAGGTAGACAGTTTGAACTACACCACCATCCTGAAGTCTTTGCCTTCTTGCACAAGAGACTGACTTTATTTTAGGGAGAACACTATTCCTATGGGTTTAATCATGTCTCAGAAACTTGAAAAAAAATCTCTCTTCAGTTGGTCTACACCATGTTTTCAAAGTTATTACTCGGAGACTCAAGTCAGTTGAGTTTTAGATTTGATTTATTTATTTAGATAAATAGAATTTCATAGATCACTATCCTCCTTAGTGCTTTTGGCCTATAAAATAGCATACTCAATACTGCATTCTATAATTGACTCTTTATTTCAATATATATTCTGAAAATTACCTTCATCCAACTACATATAAACCTACATATTTTAAAAACTATCACATAATATTCTGTAGTATAAATATATAAAATACATCAGAAATCCAACAATATTCAGATAGATTAAAAAATAAGTATCATATATCCAGCAAATTTGTAGAAGATATAGGAAGAGGAAGATGAAATGCAAGAATTTAATGATTCTGCCTGCTCTTTGCCAATAAGATTACGTGGAGTACAGCAAGTTTATCTTTGCATATTAATTATCCATTTTTCATATTTATATTTGAAGAAAAATGACCACTTAAATACATTTCTAGAGAAAAACTATTTATGCCAAATTTTAGTCTCAATGTCAAATCCTCCATGGCATTTTTCCTTTTTAACTTTTTAAGTGTTTCTTCCTCATTCCAATGGAATCACTTGAAAATTTGTATCTAATTATTTGTGATGGCTTCTTAAGGCCCACAGCTTCCTCTTTTGTGTCCCCCAGAAAGCCTTGCTCAGAGTGACTACAGATACATTTTTGATTTTGAGTTAAACTAGATTACTTCTTCCATTCTAGTTATTAGGTTCCAACATGTTCTTGAGTTGCATTTGTATCATTATGCTTCCAAGGAACAAACTTTCTGGAGGTTAATGATGAATTAAACACTACCCCAAAGTAGGTCTATTTGTTACTCATCCTTCCTAATGCTCCTTCTACCTTGTTCTGTCATTGTCATCATGAAGTAAGGCAGCGAATAATTGCCCGAGGGTTGAAGATGTTGAACTCAATTTACCAATTGCTACAAGGTAGAGAAAGGAAATTACATGAGCTGTAGTTTTCATTATGAAATATTCATAGAAATGAAGTTCAACTTGTGTTACAATAAAATGTTAATAAGACTTTTTAAAAGGTAATTAGGGAAACATGTTTACTGCTAGGATAACTGAATTTAATTATTATTCCTCAATTTGGTAACAAAGGGTAGTTTGGGGTAATTTATATGTAATATAGTGAGGTAGACACTTGCTTTCCTCCAGGAAAACTTTCCATTGATATGAAGTTTCTACATGAATAATTTTAATTTTTTAGACTCTCCCTGTGGCAAAACCAAAACAATTCAAAGTATACATTATTTGTACTCTTACCTGTGTACCATAATATATTTAATAGCAATTTAAACCACCTTTCTTTAGAGGGTCTGAAATCCACTGAGATTTTTTACTGCTTCAGTGAAGATCGTAGTTAAGAGAAAATTACATTGCTTAGAGTTTAGGAATTCCCAGGCAGAAATAGAAGTGGGAAATCAAAGGATCTACCAAGAATTAATAAGCAATAGTAAGATGAGAAGAGTCTCTTCTACATTTTCATACTCCTTCCTTTATTGCCTGTAAGCAGCTGTGGAAGGTGTCAATCTCCTATGACTGCATAGCAAACTGACCATCAGCTGAGCTCATTGGCCTGTGAACTCTGCCTCCATCAATTTCACTGTTGGCACTGTGGAACCTGATCATCACGGGTGGGAATGCTGTTTGGTTACTCTTCTGAAATGTCAAAAAATATTATTGATTGGAACACTTGAATTTTATGACAATAATAAGTTCCTGACAGTATATTTAGCCTCTAGCTTGACTGTTTACACTATGGGGAGAAGAGAAATGACCTACATTGTGTGTGCATTTTTAGTCCTTAAGCCATAATTCTGAAACAAGATCAAATGATATAATATTAACTGATAACACCATAACTTCAGCTATAAATCCTCAGTAGGAAGCAATATGAGTATCATGTTGAACCCAAAGGAAAGAGGCAAAGGCTGTAGCATTTACTGTGTTGGCATGACCTTTTGTTTTGTTTTGTTTGTTTGTTTGTTTGTTTTTTAGTGGGAGGTAAAATAGCAAGGTTTATTAGGGGAGGGACATCCGTAAGGATGGATGGGCACCTCTCCAGACAGAGCCTGAGAGACTGGGGAGGGGGGGAAGGAACGAGGTTACATGTTGAGTGGATAGATTACACCTGACCAGGCCAGGCTGGCAGCTCAGCAGAGAGACAGAGGGCTGAGGGACACTCCAGTTGAGGCTGGGGGTTTTCAAGTACCCAGGACCTTCTGAGTTTTAATCTACATGTTCTGAGTTTCTTACATTCTATCTCCTTTGGTGATCACATTAAAGGTAAATGGAAGACTGGTAAATTTTTTTTCATGCTTGCATAAAACTTCTGTATTAAATTCCCGTATTTTGGTGTGTGTTTTTGTGACTATTGCTCTTGCTGGTGATTGCAGCAACTGTGCAGATAATGGCACAGTTACCAGCACTTTATAGTCTCTTCTGTGATAAAAAATTTTGCTATGTAAATGTAATTCTGAAGAAAACTGCCTTTAGACTTTATTACAAATTTTCAACATACAGTTATGCAAATCTAGTGCTTCATAAATGTCACTTAATGCTAATAATATCAGCTTGGTGAGAAGTTTCAGCTTTATAGATAGACTGAAAGAACATAGAGAATTTTAATTTGTGGATATACAGTGCTGGATGGTGAAGTAACTAATTGAAAGACTAATCTTTTCTGAGAAAGAAAGTTTTGGGTCTCTCTGCTTCAGAAGAACACTAACTAACCTCTTCTCGTTCTTACCCGAAGCTTTTCTCATGATGTAGATGCCATCTGTGCCATGTGCCAATGAGAAGCTAGTGTGGAGGAGCTGCAGCTTTTTGTTATCCCAGTGATATGAAACACCAATTTTCTGGGATAAACTATAAGTTCAGAGAAAATAGAATTTCCTAGCATGTCAATTTTGGACATTCTGTGAGTGTCCAGCTAAGAAGACTGTGAATTGCTTCTGTCAGTATGACTGGCACAGCTCTTAAATCTGTTGGCAGGTTGCAATTCCTTTTTACTGACTTTCAAATAAATTATTGACATTACTATGTATTAATTTTCATGTTAATACAATAACAAAATAGTTGATTGGAGACAAATTTTCAAATGAAATCTCATATTTAAAACTTAAAAATTCAGAAAGACCTATATTATAGTTATTGTCCTTCAGTTACTGTTTGATTGTACCAGGGTTTACACTTGACTTCATTTTAAATAAGTTTTAAGAACTGAGATGATCTCCTGGGATGTCCACATACTTGAATTGGTTTAGAATAACATTTTGCTATTAGTTAATCATTCTGGAGAAATTGCTTATAGCTTATGCTTTTACTCCATGGTTGTTATGCTCAGAATCACACTGTAAATTGTACCTTACCACATTGTTTCTGTGCTATAGCTAGTTGAGTTCTGATTTACTACAAAGCTGTTTGTATTCCAATAAATTTAATTTGATTTACCATGCTTTTAAAAGCCAAGATCTCAGATGGTAACATATATTTATTATAGTGTATGATGCTGAATTCTACTTTTTGATGAAAGACTTATTTAGTCTACTAAAATGGAGTTTTGTTTAAACTCCAGTTAACCTTTTGCTTCTTCTGTGTTTTTAAAGTGTGTGGTATTATTGCAGCTTGATGGATAGAGTACAATTGTATCTCTTAATTCTTCACTGAAACAAATTATATCTATTAAGTCAGTTCGAGATGCTGCAGTTGTGTATCATGATAAAACTAAAATAGTTGAAAAATAAATAGTTTTATTTACAAAATTCTTAAAACTTTCTTATAATATTTTGGAATATGAATAAGCTGTTTCTTAATAAAAGTGTATATTAGTCACATTTTTGCAAGCGTGGATGAAGTTCAACAACAATCCCATTTCAGAAATAGTTAATGACTGCCTTATCTTCAGTTCAATTCAACGATGACACTTGAGGCCCTTGTGGTATAAAGTTGAGTAGTATTTCCCAGTTTTGAGGAACTCACCATCAAGCAGGGAAGACAAATGCATGAATAATCAGCATGTTATTTAAGCTCTGATGGAATATGATGTATGAAGCTGAGTGCCACACTAAAATTGGAAGACACTGAGGCAACAGGGAAAGGGTTTCCAGGGAGGTGGGGCATTTCAAATAGGGTCAAGTGAGAGTACATCAGACATATGGAAGAATGGGAGGTGAAATTTCAGGCCAGTCAAGTTACAAAAATAAATGCACAGACAAATGGAAATGTAGTATGGATCTGGAAAGTTTGAGTAATCAAGTGTAAATGGTTTATGGTAGGAGTATGCAGGGACAGAGAGATGGAGAGGAAAGGTGGGAATAAGAGTAGGAGATGAGCACGTAAATTACTAGATGGCCACATATTTTTATGCAGCTCAAATGCTGAAATATCTTATTTTTTAGTGTCAAATAAAGTTCATGAAGACACTATTAACGCATATTTGACACTCATCCACACTGTCACTTCTTCCCAGTCAGAGTCAGAGTCAAAGTGTACTATGAGATATGGGATAGAAATCCAGACTGGGTATAGTTTAGGGATGATTTTTTTTTTGTATTTTTTTTTTGTTGTTGTTGTTGGGCTTTCTTAAGCATCTTGAATAGCATAGTCAAGGATAAGCTGTATGATTGTCTTAAGTTCACTCCTTGCTCTAATTGGGCTCAAAGATGAAGCCATACAGTATGACTAAGGCTATTACTCATCAAGCACTTTTCAGTACTAAGTCCTGGGACCAAGTCCCCTATCTACAGACCTCCTTGACTTCATGGAAAGGAGCAAGAAAAAGTTCCAGATACCAACCATTCCTTATCTCCCAAGTCAGGTCATTACTGACACTATTTACTTTGAGTCCACCAAAGTAAGTCCTGATCTGCCAGACTCCCAGAAGCTCCAGACTGCTGTAGCCCAGCATCTGAAACATGTCACTGCGTTTTATAGAAGTCACAGCCCAGTATTAGCAAATACTTCCTACGTGACTACTGCTTTACTGAATCATTTAACTCCCTTCCCTTCCCTTCCCTTCCCTTCCCTTCCCTTCCCTTCCCTCCTCTCCTCTCCTCTCCTCTCCTCTCCTCTCCTCTCCTCCCCTCCCCTCCCCTTCCCTCCCCTCCCCTCTCCTCTCCTCTTTTTTCTTCCTCTTTCATTTTGTTTAAAAATCTCTAATTGAAACCTCCTTCTCCATACTCCTATCTCTGGGTCCTGAGGATACTGCTTCCACTTAAGCACTCTTGACTACTGATAGT
Source organism: Lepus europaeus (assembly GCF_033115175.1). Taxonomy (NCBI): domain Eukaryota; kingdom Metazoa; phylum Chordata; class Mammalia; order Lagomorpha; family Leporidae; genus Lepus; species Lepus europaeus. The sequence continues at coordinate 62,202,161 of NC_084828.1, read as the reverse complement.
ACTTCTCTCACTGATCGCATATCCTGGAACTGGAGAGGAATTTTATGTCATCTGTACACATCACTTACTTTCTTGTTTTGTTGTCATAGCAACCTCTGGGATGATCCTCACTCTTCTCAAAGATTTTTAGCTTCTGACTATCTGATATTTTTACCAACAGTATTCGTGTCTTATTTATACTTTAATTTCAAGTTGACAATCCTTCCACCATTCTGTCCTCCAAAGATGTCGTTCACTCAATTTCAGTTCACACTCATACAATATTAGTCTATTTTAGACCATTTCATTACCAATAATTACAGACCCTAAAATATACTAATTTCACTCTCTTGCTAGACTTGAATTTTTTAAAAGATGTATTGTATTTATTTGAAAGGGAGGGAAGAAGGGAGGGAGGGAGGGAGGGAGGGAGGGAGAGAGAGAGAGAGAGATCTTCCATCTGTTGTTTCACTCTCCAAATAGATGAAATGGCCAGGACTGGGCCAGCCTAAAGCTAGGAGCCCAGAACTCCACCCTGCTCATCCATGGGGCTGCAGGAGCCCAAGAACTTGGGTCATCCTTCACTACTTTTCCATGCACATTAGCAGGGAGCTGGATTGGAAGTGTATCAGCTGGTAAACTCAAACCAGCTTTCTGATATGAGATGCCCGCGTGACAGCCAGTGCTTTAACCTGCTGTACCATGACAATGGCCCCTGGCTGGAATTCTATGGCAATCACTATGGATATAAAAAATAGCATATTTAATTCTTTTTTTAAGATTTACTTATTTTATTTGAAAGGCAGTGTTAAAGAGAGAGAAGGAGAGAGAGAGAGAAAGAGAGGAGAAGAGAGAGAGAATCTTCCATCTGCTGGTTCACTCCCCAAATGGCTGCAATGACTAGGGCTAGGCCAGGCTGAAACTAGTAGCCAGGATCTTTATCCAGGTTGCCCATGTGGGTGCAGGGGCCCAGACACTTGGGCCATTTTCCATTGCTTTCTCAGGCTGTTGTCAGAGAGCTGGACTGGAAGTGGAGCTGCTGGAACTCAAACTGGCATCCATATGGCATGCTGGCATCACAGGTGGCAGCTTAACCCTCTATGCCACAACACTGGCCCCCAACATACTTAATTCTTCTGTTTCCCTCTCACTTCATTCAACTTAGACTTGAAAAAAACCCACAGTCCTCATCAAAATAACTTTGCTTACTCCACATTTGCATCTGTTCACTTATTGAAAAATACTCAAAAATACCAAATGATTATACTTTAAATTCATAGCAATTAACACCAAATGGATTTTTAAAGCTACCTGGAAATAAAACTAAATTTTCCACCATGATCTCTCCTACACTACTGTTTCCTACTCTTTCTGCTATAGAAAGCTGGATTGGAGAAATACCCTTAGTTCAAATAAGCATCAGAGGCTGGGTGGAGGATTAGCAGAAGCAATTTATTAATGTCTGTGGGCCCAGTGGAATCATTCCCCAAGACTGGACATCCAATCCACATTTCTTAAAATATTTATAGGTTCTTCAGCATCATGCATTAACTGTTACCATATTGGTGGGCTTAGTTGCAGCCTGGTAGACTCAGGACCACCCACGAGGAACTTGAGACCACACTTATGGGGAACTTGAGCTGGGAGAGGGGAGGGAGGGTTGCAGAAAATTGAGGTTAGGACACCTGCCAAGACATGTCAACACTTATGGGGAACAGAGATTTGGATGACTGCCCAGACATGCCAATACCTATGGGGAACTGGAATGGGGTTCCAGTAAATAGAGATTAGGACATCTGCCCTCCTAAGGGTCTTGTCTCTTCCTTGTCTCTGGTCATGACCTAACTTCCTCTTCATTGCTTTTGTCTTCAATCCTGCTAAAACTTGTCCTTCATTTGCAATATCAGCTGTTGGCATTGCTTCTTATTTAGCTAAAAAAAAGCAAACACCTAAAAGGCAACTTCTATGGGCTCCCACAACTGCATCTACTCACTTTATATCTTTTGCACTAGTCCTTTGCATTTCTGTCTGGGATCCTGTCTAAAAGTTATCCTTTCACACTTGTGAAAGATTCAGTTCTTGGGGCCGGTGCTATAGTGTAGTGGGTAAAGCTGCCTCCTGTAGTGCTGGCATCCCATATGGGCACTGGTTTGAGATCCAGCTGCTACAATTCTGATCAAGTTCTCTGCTATGGCCTGGGAGGGCAGTGTAAGACGGCCCAAGTCCTTGGGTCCCTGCACCTGCGTGGGAGATCCAGAGGAAGCTCCTGGCTTCAGGCTTCAGATTGGTCCAACTCCAGCCATTTTGGCCATTTGGGGGAATGAACCAGTGGATGGAAGACCTCTCTCCCCCTCTCTCTCTCTCTCTGCCTTTGCTTCTGCCTCTCTGTAACTTTGCTTTCCAAATAAATAAATCTTTTAAAAAAAGATTCAGTTCTTTCACTGCTATTTAATTTTCAATAAGGAATCTCAAAGATAGAACTTCAGTGATTAGCTATACCTTTTTAAAAATTGCTATATTTGGTATTATTTATATTAAATAAACTGTAAGTTTTTTAAAATTTATTTATTTGAAAGTCAGAGTTACACAGAGAGAGGAGAAGCAGAAAAAGAGAGAGAAGTCTTCCACCTGATGGTTCACTCCCCAATTGGCTGCAACAGCTGGAGCTGCGTCGATCTGAAGTCAGGAGCCAGGAGCTTCTCTGGGCTCCCACGTGGGTGCAGGGGCCCAAGGACTTGGGCCATCTTCTACTGCTTTCCCAGGCCATAGCAGAGAGCTGGATTGGAAGTGGAGCAGCTGTGTCTCGAACCAGCACTCACAGGGGATGCTGGCACTTCAGCCATGGAATTAGCCCGCTGCGCCACAGAGCCAGCAAACTGCAAATATTTTAACTGTACAAACTGATCAATTATGGTATCTGTAGATACCAGGAAGCCATTACCATGGAAAACACCATGGGAACTGTTACCACTCATGACACCATTACCATTATTTAAGATAATGAACAAATCCTTTACTCTCAGAAGTTTCCCTCAGTCCCTCTGAAATCCTTCTTTCCCCCTTCCCTACCCAATCATCTATCATTAAACAACTATCAGTTTTCTCTTTGTCACTAGAGAGTATATATCATTTTTTATAATTTTATAGAGAGTAATGCAGTTTGCAATTTGTCCATCTTTTAAATATATATATATATATGTGTGTGTGTGTGTGTATGTGTGTGTGTTTGTGTGTGTGTGTGTTTAAGGTGTGAACACATATATTGTGAAAGAACTTTCATCTGCTGGTTCATTTGCATACTTATAATAGCTGGTGCTGCCAGGCCAAAACCAGGAGACAGGAACTCAATCCATGTTTCCCATGTGGGTTTCAAGGAGCCAAATGCTTGAGCCATCACCAGCTGCCTCCCAGCAATAAGTTGGAATCAGAAACAGAGTCAAAACTCAAACTTATGTACCCTGAATTAGCTGTGGATGTCCCACAGAGCATCTTAATTGTTAGGTAAAATGTCTACCACTGACAGAGTTTTTAAAATTTGGCACATTCATTGATGTTACACACACACACACACTCCACACCACACCACACTCCAATAATTCATTTCATTATACTGAAAAATACTATTCCATTGTGTGATTATACCAATTTTTAAAAATCTAATCATTTTATAAATTTCTTCCTTCCTTTTTAAAGATTTATTTTATTTATTTGAAAGGCCGAGTGAGAGGAAGAGAGAGGGTCTGGGCTAGACTGAAACATCTTCATCTGGGTCTCCAGTATGGGTGCAGGTGCCCAAGAACTTGGGCCATCTTTCACTGCTTTCCTAAGTGCTTTAGCATGTAGCTGGATCAGAAGTGGAGCAGGCAGATCTTGAACCATTGTCCATATGGGATACTGTTATTGCAGGTGGTGGCTTAACCTGTTATGCCAGAACACCAGGCCCATTAGAGAGCTTCTGGAATGGCAGACCCTTCTGTAGAAACAACTTTTTCTCTGATATTCTAATTCAAACTTCCTTAGCAACTTCAAGTCTTTGTTCATTTATTGCTTTCTCAATGAAGCCCATCCTAACAACCTTATTGAAAGTTTAAAGTTGCCCCATTTCCCAAACCAAGCCTACTTTGTCTCTTTACTCTTTACTTTCTTTACTATGCTTATTATACTATGGTATTAATGTTCTTCCTTATTAGTTTATTATACTTCTATTTTTACCAGAAATTAAGCTCCTCAAGTTAGATATCTCTTTCTTGAGTCATTGATACATTACAAGTATCTGTAGGAGTAACTAGTACATAAGGTATACCTAAAAAAGATTAGTTCAGCTAATTACATAAAAGCTGTTTGAGGGGCCCGTGCTGTGGCATAGCAGGTAAAGACACTGCCTGAAGTGCCGGTACCCCATATGGGCACTGGGTTGAGTTCCGGATGCTTCATTTATGATCCAGGTCTCTGCTATGGCTGGGAAAGCAGTAGAAGATGGACCAAGTCCTTGGACCCCTACAACAATGTGAGAGACTAGGAACAAGCTCCTGGCTCCCGGCTTCAGCTCAGCTCAGTTCTGGCCATTGTGGCCATCTGGGGAGTGAACCAGCAGATTGAACACCCTCTCCCCCCTCTCTCTGCCTCTGCCTCTCTGTAACTCTGCCTTTCAAATAAATACATAAATCTTTACAAAAAGTAAAATAAATAAAATCCCTTTTATATTTTGGTATGACCATTTTATTCCAACAATTTTATTGTGGGAAGACTAAAATAATCATGCAAAAAGAGCTGACTCAAATATCATACGCTGTCATCACTGCCAATCGGCTGTACCTATTGCCTTGTTTCAAGTATAGGCTATGGATATTTGCCTACAGAGTTTGTGTCTTATCCAGTATGTAGTAGAGATGCATATTTTTAGCAGTTGTGTCATGTGATGAGAAATATGTTTTAGAAAAATATCTGGTGGTCATGTATTGAATGTTCTGGATGAGAAGATCTGGCTGGCAGAAAGATCACTCAAGAGACTATTACATACTGATGTTCCAAGGATATTAAAGTAAGAAAATACATCTCAGTGAGACTTGATCTTTTGCATCTCACTGCCTCGCACATGCTGTTCCTCCTCCTTGATCCATCCTTTCTTATTCCTTATTCACTTCTCATACTACACCTTCAAAATTACATAGCTGCATCCGATTCTCTCAAGTAAAATGTGTGTTTTCTTCTGATAACTTTCTGGAGGATTGAACCCAGTGAATCTACTTGTTTTAATTTGTTTCTGTTTTCACATCTGACTTTGATGTTTTCATCATTTCATTTTCTATATACCCAATAACTAGCATGCTATTTGCCACAATATAGTGAAACAGCCAATAAACTATTTTTAAATGATTGCACAAGATGACTCCCTTGACTTGCATCCTCTGGTCTGCTTTAACACAAACCAGGAGGAAAAGAAAGCTAGGCATCAGAAGCAATGGGTGGCAGGCCTATTAATGGCTGATCTGTACAGTGATCTGCCCTCAAGGAGACCCAACAGGCCAGTCCACTGCAGTGGCTTTCAATGTGGTAAGCCTGGGCTCCAGCAGAAGTCAGCTTGTGAAGAGCCCTGGCAGCTCTGCCAAGAGTTGGATCACTGGAAATGGACCTGCCCTCGAGTCGAAGGATGCCCAGGTCAGAGCCACAGATCTTATTGGCTACAAGCTGAAAAGCCCTTCACTCAGCCCAGCTTCCAAAGTGACCACTGCAGCTGAGGGTATGGTCAAGTAGGGTCAGCAACATTGCAGGCAGAACTGTGAATTTCTTGTTAGAGATGCCCCCTGCCTTTACCTGGCCAGCTCTCCTCCCAGGCCAGCCAAGTAATGAAAGTCAACAGAGTGCCTTCCCCTAGGAGGTTCACACCTCCCTTAGGATGTACCCCATGTGAAGAGATAGATAGGTCTGGGCCTCTTAACTTACAAGGCCTAAAGCCCACCAGATTATTATCAAGCCCCTTCTGTGAGGTTCTATTTGCCTCTCAATCAGAAAACTTAATTGTAGCTTAGACAGCACCTTTCTTAGCTCCTCTAATAATGACTCTGTCCTTTGTTCTAGACCCTATCTAGTGCACTTGGGCCTCATTCCTTCGTAATCATAACCTCTACTCTACCACCAATGGCTCTACTCCCAACATGTGTGTACTGATGGTCCTCTTCCCCACTTAATGCTGTATAATTGTTCAGACCTGGTTAAGGCCACTCTTAGGATCATTGGTTACTATCCTCACTCTGTCTTTTATGACCTTGTATAAATATGATCAGAGTCGGCAAACTTGGAAGGCTTCCATAGCCTTGGCAACTCATGATGACAGCCTAGGGTGGTTACTGGCACCATAAACTAGAGTGTCAATTTGTTGGGTCAACAACAGGAGCCACTGTGCACTTGCTCCTGATGTGGGATCTCTGTCCTTAATGTACTGTACATTTTGATTTAATGCTATAACTAGTACTCAAACATTATATTTCACTTTGTGTTTCTATGTGGGTGCAAACTGTGGAAATCTTTATACTAAATTGATCTTCTGTATATAAAGAGAATTGAAAATGAATCTTAATGTGAATGGAAGGGGAGAGGGAGCGGGAGAGGGGAGGGTTGCGGATGGGAGAGAAATTATGGGAAGGGGAAGCCATTGTAATCCATAAGCTGTATACTGGAAATTTATATTCATTAAATAAAAGTTAAAAAAATGATTGCACAAGATGATTAGGAAGTGGGCTGCAGTGGTGATGAGGTTAGAGTTGTGTGTGGAGGGACAGAGAGTTAATCAGTTCAGTTGAGTAAGAAAGGAAACAAAGGAGCCAATGAAGTCATTTAGATTTTAGGTTGATTCTTTGGATAGCTATCACACTCTCCATTGATACTAGGGTGCTGTGTGAACATACAAATGCTATTTCTATTCTTCTTTTGAAAACAGTGAGAGAATACCCTTAAATGTTTTGTATGTTCTTTCACTTTTAAAAGAAAATATAATGCTTTCGACTTGAGAGGTGAGTCCATGTCTGAGTCAAGTAAGTACTGGAAAAAATATCTTTTCCACTATTAGGTCATCCTTAATTGAGCACAGTATTATACATCCACTTACAGTATAGGCGTACTCATGGTCATTAATATCTTTGTATGACTATGCTGCAGAGTATTTGTACAAAAGAATTCTAAAGCGTCAATATGATTATTTGGGTAATTTTATATATTTGGATTGCATGAACAGCTCTAAAGATGGTGACTAAGAATAATTTATCAGGCTGGCATTATGGCATAATGGGTAAAGCTTCCGCTTCTGGTTCCAGCATCCCATATGGGCGAGTCTTGGCTGCTCCACTTTTGATCCAGCTCTCTGCTATGGCCTGGGAAAGCAGTAGAAGATGGTGCAAGTTTTTGGGCCCCTGCACTCATGTGGCAGACCCAGAAGAAGCTCTTGGCTCCTGGCTTCAGATTGGTGCAGCTCTAGTCATTATGGCCATCAGGGGGTGAACCAGCAGATGGAAGACCTCTCTCTCTCTCTCTGCCTGTCATTCTCTCTCTGTTTAACTCTGACTTTCAAATAAATAAATAAATCTTTAAAATAAGAATAATTTATCTGGAGAAAACCTAAAAAATGAACTTTTCCAGACTTTAGTGTCTTAAAAATTAAGTCCATGCATTGGTATTGGTGCAGTGGGTAAAAACACTACCTGTGATGCCAGCATCCCACTTGGGCACCAGGTCTAGTCTCAGCTGCTCCACTTCCAATCTGGCTTCCTGGCAATGTACCTGGGAAAGCAGCAGAAAATAGCCCAAGTGGTTGGGCCCCTCCATGCCTGTGGGAGATCCAGAAGAAAATCCTGGCTTCAGGCTGGCTTTAGTCTGGCCTAGCACTAGCAATTGTTGCCACTGGGGAGTGAACCAGTGGATGGAAGATTCTCTCTCTCTCTCTCTCTTTCTCTTTATCTCTGTCTCACCTTTTATCTCTTTGTAACTTTATAAAATAAAATAAAACAAAATAAATAAAACAAAACCTAAAAATAACAACAAAAAATGAGGTACACTTGGGACTGATAATATGAAACTAAATAAGAGTGGAAATATTCATCCACTCTTTTCTCAATGGCAAACTGGTCTACTGTAGGATATAAAATGATAGCATTAAAATCATAAATAAAGTTCTGCTTTGTGCTAAATCAGTCCTACTTCAAATCCATAGTGAAATGCTGAAAGAATATCATCAAATATATATACTAAGACACAAATATTTGTTTTTTTATTTTTGGGTAATAGCCATTCTAACTGGATTGAGGTGAAACTTCATTGGGTTTTTATTTGTATTTCTCTGATGGCAAAAAATGTTCTCTGAGCATTTTTTTCATGTGTCTGTTGGCCATTTACATTTATCCTTTGAAAAATGCCTGTTTGGGCCGGTGCCGTGGCTTAACAGGCTAATCCTCCACCTTGCGGCGCCGGCACACCGGGTTCTAGTCCCGGTTGGGGCACCGGCTTCTATCCCGGTTGCCCCTCTTGCAGGCCAGCTCTCTGCTATGGCCCGGGAAGGCAGTGGAGGATGGCCCAAGTCCTTGGGCCCTGCACCCCATGGGAGACCAGGAGAAGCACCTGGCTCCTGGCTTCGGATCAGCGAGATACGCAGTCTGCAGCAGCCATTGGAGGGTGAACCAACGGCAAAAAGGAAGACCTTTCTCTCTGTCTCTCTCTCTCACTGTCCACTCTGCCTGTCAAAAAAAAAAAGACTTTAAAAAAAAAAGAAAAATGCCTGTTTGTATGCTTTCTTTTTTTCTTAGCTGGATTGTTTTGTTTTTGCTCTTGTTGTTGTTGGGTTTCTTGTGCTCCTTATATATTATATATATCTATACATCATTATATATTATATATTCTATATCAGATGCACAGTTTGCAAATATTTTCTCCCAAAGTGACTGCCTCTTCACTTTGTTAATCATTTTCTTGGCTGTGCAGAAGATTCTTAGGTTTATATAATGCCATTTGTGTATTTTGCTTTTGTTGCCTGTGTTTCTGGGGTCTTATCCAAGAAGTCTTTCCCTAGGTCAGTGTGTTGATGTGCTTCCCCTGTTTTCCTCTAGAAATTTGATGACTTCACAACTTAGGTTTAAATCCTTCATCCATTCTGAGTTGATTTTTGTATAGGTTATAAGGTGCAGATCTTGTTTCAAACTTCTGCATGTGGAAATCTAATTTTTCCTATATCATCTGTTGAAGAACTTGTCCTTTTTCCAGGAAGTGATTTTAGTTCATTTTTCAAAGATTAGTTGGTTGTGGATGTATGGATTCATTTATGAGATTTCTATTCTTTTTCATTGGTCTACATGCCTATTTTTGTGCCAGTACCAGGCTGTTTTGATTATAACAGTCCTGTAGTATGTCTTGAAATCTGGTATTGTGATGTCTCTGGTTTTGTTTTAATTGTTTCAGATTGTTTTGGCTATTTGGGGTCTTTTGTGTTTCCATATGAATTTTAAGATTTTTTTTCTGTTTTAAAAATATTTATTTATCTATGTGAAAGTAGAGTTACAGAGAGGCAGAGGCAGAGAGAGAGAGAGAGAGAAAGAGAGAGGTCTGCCACCTGGTGGTTCATTCCTGAAATGGCCACAACAGCCCGAGCTGGGCCAACATGAAGCCAGGAGCCAAGAGCTTTCTCCAGGTCTCCCATGTGGAGGCAGGGGCCCAAGCACTTGAGCCACTTTCCTGTTACCCAGGCCATAGCAGAGAGCTGGATCTGAAGTGGAGCAGCTGAGACTCTAACTGGTGTCCATATGGGTTGCCAGCACCACAGATGGCAGCTTTACTCTCTATGTCACAGTGCAGGACCCAGGATTGTTTTTACTAGATATATGAAGCATGTCCTTGATATTTTGATTGGGATCACATTGTAAATTGCTTTGGATACCAGGATACTTTTAATATATTAATTCTTCCATTCAATGTACTTGAAATATTTTTTCTTTTTTGTCTTCTATTTCTTTCATTAATGCTTTATAATTTTCATTGTAAAAGTCTTTCATGTCCTTGGTTAAATTTATTCAAGATAACAAATGCTGGTGAGGATGTGGAGAAAAAGTTACCTAATACACTGTTGGTGGGTATGTAAACAGGTACAATCATTATAGAATAGAGTATAGAGATTCCTCAGGAAACTACAGAGAGATAGATGTACTATATGATCTAGCTAGCTCACTCCTTGGAATATTTTCAAAGGAAATGATATTAGCATATGAAGGTTATCTGCATTGCTATGTGTATAGTAGCTCAATTCATAATAGCTAAGATGTGCATTCAATATGTATGTCTATAAACTGATGACTAGATAAAGAAAATGTGATTTATATACATGATGGAATATTGCCCAGCCATAAAAAGAATGAAATACTAACATTTGCAACAAAATTGAAGTGACTGGAGACTGTTATGCTAAGTGAAATAAGCCAGACCCCAAAAGACAAATATCACATGTATTCTCTTATTATGATAGTTAGTACACAGAGTATAATTATGTGGATGTAGTATCATCTGTTACATAGTTATAAATATTTCTTCACTGAATCCTACTTTGTAAATGAAAATATATTCTTCTTCCACACATTAAGAAAAAATGGAGAGGGGGATAAATGTTGAGGACTCTTGGGGTACTAATAATGCTTTGTTCTTAATTTGAGTGCTAGTTTTTTTTTTATGATTGATATTTTTGAGTGTAATCAGATGACCAAAAAACTCATTTATCTGTACACTTGAGTGTGTGTTTCTTGGTGTGCATACTGTATTTCAATAAAATGTTTAAAAGTGAATCCAAAAAAGAAGTAAACATGTCCAGACTTACCAATTTTACTTATCAATAGCTGTGTTTGAAAGAAGGTGTTTGTAAGTCTCCATCAGTTTGTGTGCATAGCATTTGTGAGTTAAATCAGTTCAGACTCAGGAGCTAAGGATAAAAAGGATATGCTGGTGTATATAGCCAGGCTTATATGCATTGAATTAGGGTATTTGGATACATCTTCCAGAATTTTGAAATTTGGAAGTAGGGATAATATCTTTTCACCAATTATCGTACTAATGTTATGAGGATAAAAGAAAATACAGAAAGGAAATCTCATTGGTAAATAAAGAATACTTTATTGACTTATTTAGGAGAGGAACACTTCCATTCTTCTTTTTGTATGTAGAAGCTCCTTTTTCTGTTTACCTCTTCCTATATTCACCCCCATGAGAGAAGACTCTTGCCTGAGTTATGTTTGCCAGTGAGCAGACCAATGCACTAAAACTCAAGTAGTTATCCTCTATTTGCTTGTATATTACTGGGCAGAATTGTGGACACAGGCCAATTCCAGCTATTTTTAGTCTTTTACTCTTTTTAATTTTCACCACTGTGAATTTAAGTGAGGGGTAATTGTGTCAGGGTTCACTGTGTAAGCCTAACTGATTTTTTCAATTCCATTGCTTCATGTAGCATGTAGATCCACGTGGATCCAGTTAGTTGAAAATAGAACTGTCAAGTTGTTGGAGGAGTGCTTGGAGAAGTTAACTTTTCCTTACATGAGTATGGTTTTTCACAGAGAAAGACTACTCACAACGCTGCACAAATTATAGGCATGCTTTTGATCCTCTCTAAAAAGAATCTGAGGAATGGATGGATTTCCAAATCAAAGATGAGAGCAGAGGATTCCATTTGTCACCGTCTCAACAATGTATGACGTGGGTTGAGGGCAAAAAGTAGTTCCAAAGTCCAAAAAGATAGTGCAATAACTGATGAAAGATATTATCCCTATTTCCATATGACTCAATTGTGGAATATATCTCCAAATATGTTTGCTCGAGATTTATATGCCTGGTTTCAAACGAGATCATAAGCGTGGAACAGCACTATTGTTGCTGGTCTTTTCAGGTACTGCATACCTGTTTTATGGCCTCGCATAACCATCAAAGTATTGGTGTTTATTTGGGTATATGAGGGGAATTTTCGAAAGTGGTATGTCCTATCTAGTCACAAAGTTTAGTTTCTTAAGATAAACACCAACTGTCAAGCTATTTGCTATACTTTACCTCTTACAATGACACTCTGCCTCAATCTCTTGGGTTTTTAGACTGTTTTAGTAGACAATTTAGGAGGGAATACTAAGGATACAGACCTTGTATTCAGATTCTGATTTCAAACCTGAGATTTACCACTTATTAGCATTTGACTCATTTTCATTTTCACTCTTGTCTTGGTCCATTTTCTGTTGCTATAATCAAATGTCTGAGACTGAATAATTTATAAAGAAAAGTGATTTCTTGATTTCACAGTTCTGCAAGCTTGAAATCCAATATTATGAGACTCTATCTGCTTTACTTATGCAGTAGGTAGTGGAAAAGTGGAAGGGTAAGCAATCTGACACAAAGAGAGAAAGGGGACCAGACACCTGACATAGCCACTTCATTCCTTGAGAGAAGCATTAGACTGTTCATGCCATTCATGAAGGCTTTGTCCTCATGATCCAAACATCTCCCACCAGGTTCCATTTCCCAATATTGTCAGTTTGAGGAATTAACCTTCAAAAAACCATAGCAACGCCTTCTGGTTTTTTTTTTTTTTAATATATAAAGAAAAATGGAGATAACGGAAACTTTTGTTGGGGGCAGGGGGTTGTGATGCAGTGGAATGCCTGGGTTTGACTCCTGCCTCTACTTCTGTAACAGTTTCTATATACAACAGCAGGTGGTGGCTCAAGTACTTGGAGCCCTACCACATACATGGAAAACTGTGATAGAGTTATAGACGCCTGTGTTTTGGCCTGTCCCAGCCCTAACTGTTGTGGCCATTTGGAGATATGTCCAGGGAATGGCAGATCTCATTCTCTCTTTCTCTCTCTCTGTCACTCTGCTTTTCAGTTAAATATGTCTTCAAAAAGGCATCATGGAGACACAGAGCTGTATGTGTAATTAAATTCTATACTGAGGGCCTGGTGTTATGGCCTAGCGGGTTAAGCTGCTGCCTGCAATGCTGGCACCCCATGTGGGTGCTGGTTCATGTGTTCACTGCTCTACTTCTGATCCACCTCTCTGCTAATTTCCTGGGAAAAGCAGCAGAAGATGGTGTTTGGACCCCTGTCACCCATGTGGGAGATCCAGATGAAGTTCCTGGCTTCTAGTTTCAGCTTGGCTCAGTACAGACCTTTGTGGCCACCTGGAGAGTGAACCTGTGGATAGACAGACTTCTTTCTCTCTCTCTCCACCCCCATAACTCTGACTTTCAAATAAATAAATAAAGCTTAAAATAATTCTGTATTGGGTGCTGGAAATCAGGAAAAGTAATTCTTCTGACTAAAGTGTCCACTTATCCTGACACATGGGCCGTGTGTGGATGTGCATCCCTTCTTACTAAGTTAGTCTTGATTTCTTGGATGATTAAGTGTTATAAGATGCCATGGGAACAACTGGTTAAAGCGCAGAGGGAATTTTTTCTGATCACAGCACCCAGCCTGAATTCTTCAGAAGGATTTCATCAGACAGTTACCATTGAAATTGACTTAATTTTTAAGAGAAAATTTCTAAAATAGCATTAGAAAAGCACAGTAGGAATAGATAGGGATACATAGTAAAAAAAAATAGTCTAGGAAGTGTGCTCTCAAGGGAGAATAAGAGAGAAAACTGCAGTCGAAATTCCACAGAAGGAAGAGGAACGCCTTGGAGCTGTGTGGAGGGTGCAGATACACATCATGGACACCGACACAACAGACTCCAGCACCAGGAGACAGAGAGGGTGCCGGCTTAGAGACAGAGGTGAGGTCAGCTTTCAGCAACCCATGGTGATATAGCCAGAAGGAGAGTATGGCGTGAATCTAGTGGAAGGAAAAGGGGCGCATTTCTCTCACCCCGCCGGTGACCGACTGAGAGACGTCAGGTGCCACTTTGGGTGTAAGCGGCAGCTGTGGGAGCCTTTGTGTGCACACACAGAAACTGCCTGACAGGACACCCTGCTTTCAGCCATACTGGCGGCAGTGACAGGAGAGGGCAACATTCGGCCAGCGGCTCTTGTGTACGTGTGTGATCCCGAGATTCTAGCAGAGGGAAAAATCTGCATTCCACAGTGACTCTGAGAGTAGCTGGGAAGTTTGACCAGGGCTGGGTACCCAAGTAAGACTGTGAGGTGCCCTCAGCCTCCCAACAAACCACAGGCTTTGGGCCTCAAGCCGCATAAGTGGAGCACTCACAGGCTTGTGACTCTGGGAACATCTGCCTCTTTGTGGAATGTATAAGCTGGGGGTGGGGCAGAGCAGATTCTCTGCACCCAGTGACTGTGGGATTCTTTGTGCTGAGACTGTGGGGACTCTGGGTCAGCAGGAGAGGGTGTAGGGTATATAGCTAGGTCTTTGGGCAATCACTGTGTGTGGCTCCACAGGGCTCGGAGCTCCCTGGTTGCCTGGGGTAGATCATTGCCACAGGATCCGTGTTTGGAATGAGGACTGAACTGATCATTTGTGGAGTTCACAGGTAGTGCAGAGGAGTGTCGCATCTACTAGGGGCTAACACCTAGACATTGATCCCCTTGGAGGAGAGGAGGTGAGGGTGTGATCACACTAACAGAGGTGACCATTCCCCTCCTTCTGTTAACAAAAAAAGATCTACCACACCTAACTTGGATGTTATCCTAGGGCACTGACAAGAGCTCCCTGGCCACACCTAGCACGAACCTCTGGGTATTCAATTAAAGTGCACACATTCCACTTAGCCACAGAGGCACAGTTCAAAGAGAAAAACTATCAGAGGAAAAACCCAACAAGTATCTCCACAAATACCTAAAAGTAAATACACAATTTCAAGAAACAAGAATCAAGAAGACAACATGACCCCCCTACCCCTGGTCAGCAAAGAAACACATTTCAATATTAGAATGTGAAGATGAAGAGATTGATGAGATGCTTGTAACAGAATTCAAAAGTTTAATCATAGGGTTACTCAAAAGCAACCAGAAGCAAATACATGAATGAAAAAAATTCATGTGACATGAATGAAAATTTTTCCCAGGAAATAGAGATTTAAAGAGAAATGATGCATTCAGTAGTTAAAAAAAATGCAGTGGAAAGACAACAACAGACTCGGTGAGGCAGAAGAAAAGATATCCAAACTAGAAGACAAATCTGGAAATTTTTCAGTCTGACCAAAAAAAAAAAAAAAGAGAAAAATTAAAAACAATGCTGGAGATTTATGGAAACTATTAAACAACCCAACATATGGATCTTAGGAGTTCCTGAAGGTGTGGAAATAGAGAATGGATTAGAAGACCTAGTTAGTGAAATAATTACAGAAAACTGAGAAAGGGAAATCCAAGTACAGGAAGCAAATAAACTCCTAAGACATGACCATAAAGACCTTCGCCAAGACGACACATTGTAGTCAAACTTTCAGCAAAATTTAAAGAAAAGATCCTAAAATATGCAAGAGAAAATCACCAGATTACTTTTAGAAGAGCTCCAATTAGGCTCAGAGCTGACTTCTCCTCAAAAACTTTATGGGTTAGGAGAGAATGGAGAGACACAGTCCAAGTGTTAATGCTACAAACATTAAGTGACCTGAAAACAGATCTTTATAAAAATTAACAGTGGAATAGTATAGAGAGGAAAAGGAAGGGTTGGAGCGTGGGCAGGAGGGAGGGTAGTGTGGGAAGTATCACTGTGTTCCTAAATCTGTGTATATGAAATACATGAAACTTGTGTAACTTAAATAAAATTTAAAAAATAATTAAAAAGAAAAATGCAGTAGGCTTACTTATATCAAATATGTATTTGATTATAATAATATATTTTGAAAATTCAAAGATGTTTCAACAATTTGGCCCAATTCTTAACTTGAAGAAGTATTTTCTAAATTTGCAGGGCTGAAACTACTAGTAGACATACTTTGCCTTCGAGTTATATGATGTCACAATAAAATCTTTTGAATTCAAAATCTGGAATGTGAATTGCTTTTGCCATCAAATAATGGAAATTTCATCATTATTTAAGAAAACCCTTAGTGTAACTCTTGTTACAGTATGTTGAACTACATTTGAATAGGATTTAATTTTGAAATAGAAATATGGAATTATTATATTTAGCATGATAACATAAACTTGAAAGCACGGTCCATTGTTTAGTTTCTTAAACAACACTGTATAAGTGCTTGATATTGCCAGATCAGTGAATGGAGATACAAGGACAACTAATTCTCAAGTTCTGCCCTCTGTCGATGTGATGAGAGAAAAGTGAGTAAATAAATAAACCCAAATTCATGCAATTGGTGTAATGATAGAGGTAAGTGCAAGGTTACTATAGAAGCATAAAGATTCCAAAGAGAAAATATTTCTTGGGACACAAAGCATTGATTGTGTACAAAAATCTGTTGAATGAAATTTACTCTATTTTCCTCTAGAGTGATTACCTTAAGAACTTTGAAGCTAACATTATGTCTTTAAATACTTGTACTAAAATAAAAATTCCTAGGGCATGCATGAGGTGCTTCAAGGACAGTATTGAAAGAGACTCCAAGTTGAGAAAGAGGCCTGATTGTGATATGTAGTTTCTCACTTGAAATCCATAGAGTGCAGAGCACCAAGTGCAAGGTTAACGGCTGGCATTTGGAGCTTGACTTCCTAATTTGTGCCCTTAGACAAATTAATAAATTTCTGTATCCTTCCCTTTGTTTGAACAATTATGGATAAAATCCAGCCTATACATAATTGTAATGAGACTTAAATGAATATGTTCAGATAAATCATTTAGAACAGTTTATTACACATAAAGGCTCAGTAAGTGATAATTATTTTTAGGATTGTATAAATATCAAGATTTTTTTTTAGCTCAACATTCACTACAGACACTGTATATTAAAGACAAAAAACTGTATATCATATATCCTGTATGTTTCTCTCTTTCACTTTCCTGATCAGTGATAAGAGTCTGTTTGGAATGGAATTGAGGTCACCTGATATGGTTGAGGCTTAATGGAATTTCTAGTATGTAGGGGAGGATTAGATTTTACTATTATCAAACCCTTTTCATGACAATAAGCCATTGGATAAAGATTCCAAAAGTAGCAGTCTTAAGTAGAGCTTAAATACACAGATCATTGGATGTATTTCTGATGGCATCTGATCGGAGTGACCTGTGTGAAAGGGTCTCCCTCCTCCCTGGAGAGAAAATGGACTAAGAGCTTCAACAAAAGTCTAAAGTACATTGGATGGATTTATTGTGACCCAGATGAAGAGAAGGGAATACAAGAATCTAAAACATATTTTTCACATATTTATGGAGTTATCTGGATGTAGTAGATCCCATATGGGTATGAGTATGGGGGAAAAATTGAGGGATAAAGTATTGCTGAGATTGGAGACACTCATGTGAGGTGGCTCCCTGTAAGGAAAATATTATATGCTTAGCATTCTGTAGAATTCGAATCTGTTTATTGAAAATAAAATACAAGTATTTTGTTTAACTTTTCTGTCATTCAGTTTCTTCATCTGGAAAGTGGGCACACTATTTCCTACTCCCAAAGTCATAATGAGAACTAAATGTGTCAACATATGTAACGGAGGACATGATTGTTTCCTGTTTAGAATCCTGAATTTCCTGATCTAAGAATTTTAAGTAGCTTGGTCTTGCCATCTGGAAAGAACGTTGTACCAAGAGACTGTGTTTAGATTAACACTGGAATATGCTCCCTCCTTCCAGCCTTTCACTATGCTCTCTGTACTTTCATGTCCAAGAGTACTTCATTCCAGGAAGTAGAAAAAATCATGAACATTTCCAGATTGCACTCTGGAAACTTAATCATCATAGCATATCTCTTAATGCAGTTTAATTTGCCTCTTTCTATAGGTATTTTAAAAATATGAATATGTTTACCTATTTTATTTATGTATTTGAGAAGCAGAGAGAGAGAGAGAGAGAGAGGGCACTTATTTCCATTTTCACTCCTCAAATGTATGCAATGTCCAGGGCTGGATGGATGAGTTTGAAGTTGGGAGTTGGGAACTCATTCCAGGTCTCCTAAGTGTTTGGTAGGATTTCAATTGCTGGAGCCATCACTGCTGCCTTCCATTGCCAGAGTTAGCAGGAAACTGGAATTGTGAGCTGGAGGTAAGTATTCAGTCTAGGTACTCTGATATGGAACATGGCTTAACTGGTAGATGTAAACTGCCAGGTTAAATTCACCAGCTCTGTAATTTGTTAAATGGTAAATTTAAATAATTGAATCATATTTTCAATGGGGAGGAGGATGAACAGAAATGAAGAAGCAAATGGGTGCACATACAGAGGAAAATAGGAACTCAATCATCTGAATCCCAGTTTTAGTGATGCAGACAAATGGTAGTTCCTGATGTGTTGGGTGGTTGCAGAGCCCTGGAGTGCTGCCAGCCATTATACACCTTAATATTTAATAGGCATTTGTACAGAAACATCATATAAGTATGAGAGATGTTAATTGCTTGTAACATTTTAATTTTTCTTTTTTAATTTAGCAGTCTGCTAGTCATAAAATAAAGAATCTTGTTTTGCGAGGTTGAAATTTTAATGTTCAGCTCTTAAATTTTTCTATGAGATAATTTTACTCCAAAATGTTAGCAATAAATACTTTGTATTTGCTTCATGGCTCACTCCAAAGAGATCAAAGTTTTGATCAGAAACTCATGGAGACCTGGGAAGAATTCCAGGCTCTTCTGCACTCTGCTCAGTTCTCCCAGAATTGCTGCTCCTAGCAAGAGGTATGAACTGGGGGAAACTGTCTTTTATGTAGTGTAAGCTTCTTGAAGTTCTGTTCCAGTATTGATCGCTGTAGCAAGCATCTCACACCCTAAAGGCTTGCTGCCCTTTTGATCCTACTGCAGTTGTGGAGCTTTTTTCTTTTTTTTCCTTGCATGTTTTCTTTATATTTCCTTTAAAACTCAGTTTTAGTTTGGGGAGAGTTATGCAAAAATGTCTATACAGAATCATCAAAAAATTTCTAATTATTTCTTAAGGATTACAGTAACAATATATGACACCTGACAGTAACCAGAATGCATTTTAGTAGAGAATTCTTCCATGTGATACATTTTTGGATCACACATCATCTGTGTTCTTTTACTGCATCAGGATATGTCCCCTATATTCAATGTATTTTCCTTTACAATTGTGAAAACTCATTGTTTCTTTATTTCTTTTGACCTATTCAAAAGTGATCTTCTTTAAGACGTTTTCTCTGACCTATCACAAGTTTCAATCTGTAATTATTTACTCCAGCCAAAATTTTTCTTCAAGTACGAGTGCCTTTATTGATAGCACTATAAATATTTGTACACATAATTATCCCTCTCACTAGACTATGAATCTTTTGGAGAGATCATCTGTCTTACTGTTTTCTGAATCTTCATTGTATAACACAGTGCCGGATACTTACAAAGGTTTTATAAACATTTTCAGAAAGAATGCTTTTTTTTTTTTTTGACAGGCAGAGTGGACAGTGAGAGAGAGAGAGACAGAGAGAAAGGTCTTCCTTTGCCGTTGGTTCACCCTCCAATGGCCGGCGTGGCCGGCGCGCTGCAGCCGGCACACTGTGGCTGGCACACCGCGCAGATCCGAAGCCAGGTGCTTCTCCTGGTCTCCCATTCGGGTTCAGGGCCCAATGACTTGGGCCATCCTCCACTGCCTTCCCAGGCCACAGCAGAGAGCTGGCCTGGAAGAGGGGCAACCAGGACAGAATCTGGTGCCCTGACCGGACTAGAACCCAGTATGCCAGCGCCGCAGGCGGAGGATTAGCCTATTGCGCTGCAGCACCGGCCCAGAAAGAATACTTTTATAAATGATCAAAAGTTTGTACAAAATTTAAAACTGCAGTAGCTTTTTCACATATTTCTTTAAAAGAAGTATATTTATTTATTTGGAAAGCAGAGTGGCAGAGAGAGGGAGAGAGAAGGACAGAAAGAGATCTTCCATCTGCTGTTTCACCTCTCAGATGCTGGCAATGGCTGGAACTGAGCCAGGCTGAAGCCTGCAGTCAGGAACTCCATCAGGGTCTCCCATGTTGGAGGCAGGGACCCAAGTGTTTGAACCATCATCTTCTTTCTTCCTAGGCTCATTAGATGGAAGCTGGTTCAGAAATGGAGTAGCTGGGGCTCAAATGAGCACTATGATATGGGCTGCAGATATCCCAAGCAGTGGTTTAACCCACTGAGTCACAATGCCTGCCCCAAGACACTTCATTTCAGATAGGCTCCTCCTCATTTCTACCAATTCAGCCCCATTTTAGGAGACTTTCTATTCCTGATGTTTTGAAATAATTAAACTATTTCTTATATTAAATTTAGATGAACACATGAGAAAGGAATAGGAAGGAGGAAATAACTTGGAAAGATAAAAATTGGATAATAAATGATTATGGGACGTATTTAACATTTTTCCTTTTTTTTTAAAAAATGTTTTATCTATTTGAAATGCAGAGTTAGAGAGAGAGAGAGAGAGAGAGAGAAAGAGAGAGAGTCTTCCATATGCTTATTCACCCTCCAAACAGCTGCCATGGCCTTGGCTGGGCCAGACTGAAGCCAGGAACCAGGAGCTTCTTCTGGGAGTCCCACATGGGTAAAGGGACACAAGCACTTGGGTCATTTTCTGCTGCTTCCCGAGGTATATCAGCAGTGAGCTAGATTGGAAGTAGAGCAGCCAGGACTCAAACTGGAGCCCACATGGCATGCTGGCATTGCAGGTGACAGCTTTAACCACTACGCTAGAGCCCTTGTCCCCATAATTAACTTTTTAAAGGGAATCTATGTTTGGCGAGGATGTGGGGAAAAGGGACACTAACACATTGTTGGTGGGAATGCAAACTGGTTAAGCCACTATGAAGTGTCCAGAGATTCCTCAGAAACCTGAATATAACCCTACCATGCAACCCAGCCATCCCACTCCTTGGAATTTACCCAAAGGAAATTAATTTGGCAAACAAAAAAGCTGTCTGCACATAAATGTTTATTGCAGCTCAATTCACAATAGCTAAGACCTGGAATCAACCCAAATGCCCATCAACAGTAGACTGGATAAAGAAATTATGGGACATGTACTGTATAGAATACTATACAGCAGTCAAAAACAATGAAATCTGATCATTTGCAACAAAATGGAGGAATCTGGAACACATCATGCTGAGTGAAATAAGCCAGTCCCAGGGGGACAAATATCATATGTTCTCCCTGATCGGTGACAACTAACCAAAAAGGAAACCTGTTGAAGTGAAATGGACACTATGAGAAACAGTGACTTGATCGGCCCTTGTCCTGACTGTTGATGTACAACTTAATACTTTATCCCTTTTAGTATTTTTTTTTTGTTCTACTTAGTACTATTGGTTGAACTCTGTAAATAACACACAATTATTCTTAGGTGTTTAAATTTAACTGAAAAGTGATCTCTGTTAAATATGAGTGGGAATAAGAGAGGGAGCAGATGTACAATTTGGGACAAGCTCAAGCTGACTTGCCCCAAATGGTAGAGTTAGAAACGTGCCAGGGGATTCCAAATCAATCCCATCAAGGCGGCATATACCAATGCCATCTCACTAGTCCAAGTGATCAATTTTAGGTCACAATTGATCAAACTGATATGTCTAAAGGTCAGAGGGATCACACAAACTAATACTAAATAAATAATGCTAATATTAACTGATAGAATAAAAAAAGGAAAAAAACGATCCAACATGGGAAGCGGATACACAGCAGACTCATAGAATGGCAAATATCCTAAACAGCACTCTGGCCTCAGAATCACCCTTTAAGGCATTTGGATCTGGCTGAAGAGCCCATGAGAGTATTTTGGGCATGGAAAGCCAAGACACTCTGGCAAAAAAAAAAAAAAAAGAAAAAAAAACTAAATGAAAGATCTCTGCGAGTGAGATCCCAGTGGAAAGAATGGGGCCATCAAAGAAGGTGGTACCTTTCTCTGAAGGGAGAAGAGAACTTCCACTTTGACTATGACCTTGTCTAAATAAGATCAGAGTCAGTGAACTCAAAAGGCTTCCATAGCCTTGGCAACTCATGAGTAGAGCCTAGGGAGATTACTGACGCCATAAACAAGAGTGTCAAATTGTTAAGTCAACAACAGCAGTCACTGTGCACTTTACTCCTCATGTAGGATCTCTGTCCTGAATGTGTTGTTCAATGTGAATTAATGCTATAACTAGTACTCAAACAGTATTTTACACTTTATGTTCTGTGTGGGTGCAAACTGTTGAAATCTTTACTTAATATATACTAAATTGATCTTCTGTATATAAAGATAATTGAAAATGAATCTTGTGTGAATGGAATGGGAGAAGGAGCGGGAGATGGGAGGGTTGCAGGTGGGAGGGTGTTAATGGGGGGAAAATACATTGTAATCCGTAAACAGTACTTTGGAAACTTATATTTACTAAATAAAAGTTAAAAAAATAAAGTAGTTTTCAGAGTTTGAATAGAAATAAAATGTCTGGCTATGAAAGGCATCAAGGTACTTCAATTTCTGGAAACTTCTACAAATATGTTAAATGTAATACTTTGCAATATCACCCCAAAGCTGTATAGTTGCATATTTGTTGTCTTATGCTAAAACCAACATTTCATTTTTTTATCTTGTTTTGTCTGCATGAATTTACAGCATGAAGTCCAATCTTTAAGAGAATGTGAGTGTAACATTCCCATTTTTCCTTATTCTGTATAACTTTCAGGCAGTTTTTCAGCAAAACAGTTCAGTGAATTGCTACAGATAGCAGAACAAGTAGGTTGTAATGAAGGTAAAAGTTTATGTTGCTCCCTCTCTTTTTCCCACTCTTATATTTAACAGGGATCACTTTTCAGTTAAAATTTAAACACCTAAGAATAATTGTGTGTTAATTACAAAGTTCAACCAATAGTACTGGAACAACAACAACAGCAAAATACTAAAAAGGATAAAGTATTACATTGTACATCAACAGTCAGGACAAGAGCTGATCAGGTCATTGTTTCTTATAGTGTCCATTTCACTTCAACAGGTTTTCCCTTTGGTGCTCAGTTAGTTGTCGCTGATCAGGGAAAACAAATGATATTTGTCTCTTTGGGTCTGGCTTAATTCACTCAGCATGATGTTTTCCAGATTCCTCCATCTTGTTGCAAATCACGGGGTTTCATAGTTTTTGACTGCTGTATATTATTCTACAGAGTACATGTCCCGTAATTTCTTTATCCAGTCTACTGTTGATGGGCATTTGGGTTGATTCCAGGTCTTAGCTATTGTGAATTGAGCTGCAATAAACATTAATGTGCAGATGGCTTTTTTGTTTGCCAAATTAATTTCCTTTGGGTAAATTCCGAGGAGTGGGATGGCTGGGTTGCATGGTAGGGTTATATTCAGGTTTCTGAGGAATCTCCAGACTGACTTCCATAGTGGCTTTACCAGTTTGCATTCCCACCAACAGTGGGTTAGTGTTCCTTTTTCCCCACATCCTCCCCAGCATCTATTGTTGGTAGATTTCTGAATGTGAGCCATTCTCACCAGGGTGAGGTGAAACCTCATTGTGGTTTTGATTTGCATTTCTCTGATTGCTAGTGATCCTGAACATTTTTTCATGTGTCTGTTTGCCATTTGGATTTCCTCTTTTGAAAAACGTCTATTGAGGTCCTTGGCCTATCTCTTAAGTGGGTTGTTTGTTTTGTTGTTGTGGAATTTCTTGATTTCTCGATTCTGGTTATCAACCCTTTATCTGTAGCATAGTTTGCAAATATTTTTTCCCATTCTGTCTGTTGCCTATTCACTTTCCTGACTGTTTCATTTGCTGTACAGAAACTTCTCAATTTGATGCTTTGACTGCCTGTGCTTCTGGAGTATTTTCCAAGAAGTCTTTGCCTGTACCTATATCTTGCAGAGTTTCTCCAATGCTCTCTAATAATTTGATGGTTTCGGGTCATAGATTTAAGTCTTTAATCCATGTTGAGTGAATTTTTGTGTAAGGTGAAAGGTAGGGGTCTTGCTTCATGCTTCTGCACGTGGAAATCCAATTTTCCCAGCACCATTTATTGAATAGACTGTCCTTATTCCAGGGATTGGTTTTGGATCTTTGATCAAATATAAGTTGGCTGTAGATGTTTGGATTGATTTCTGATGTTTCTATTCTGTTCCATTGGTGTATCCATCTGTTTCTGTACCAGTACCATGCTGTTTTGATAACAACTGCCCTGTAGTATGCCCTGAAATCTGGTATTGTGATGCCTCCGGCTTTGTTTTTTTTGTACAATATTGCTTTGGCTATTCAAGGTCTCCTGTGTCTCCATACGAATTTCAACATCATTTTTTCCACCTGAGAAGAATGACTTCGGTATTTTGATTGGTATTGCATTGAATCTGTATATTGCTTTTGGGACATGCTCAATCGGACTTGCCCCAAATGGTAGAGTTAGAAACGTGCCAGGGGATTCCAATACAATCCCATCAAGGTGGCATGTACCAATGCCATCTCACTAGTCCAAGTGGTCAATTTCAGTTCACAATTGATCACTCTGATAGGTCTAAGAGTCAAAGGGATCACACAAACAAGACTAGTGGCTGCTAATACTAACTGATAGAATCCAAAAGGGAGAGAAGGATCCAACATGGGAAGAGGGATACACAGCAGACTCATAGAATGGCAGATGTCCTAAATAGCACTCTGGCCTCAGAATCAGCCCTTAAGGCATTCGGATATGGCTGAAGAGCCCATGAGAGTATTTTAGGCATGGAAAGTCAAGACACTCTGGCAAAAAAAAAAAAAAAAAAAAGGACCTAAATGAAAGGTCTGTGAGTGAGTTCCCAGTGAAAAGAACAGGGCCATCAAAGAAGGAGGTACTTTTCTCTGAAGGGAGAAGAGAACTTCCACTTTGACTATGACCCTATTGGATTAAGATCAAAGTCCGCGAATCCTAAAGGCTTCCATAGCCTCAGCAACCCATGACTAGAGCCTAGGGAGATTACTGATGCCATAAACAAAAGTATCAAATTGTTAAATCTACAACAGGAGTCACTGTGTACTTACTCCTCATGTGGGATCTGTCCTTAATGTGTTGTCCAATGTGAAGTGATGCTATAACTAGTACTGAAACAGTATTTTTACACTTTATGTTCTGTGTGGGTGCAAACTGTTGAAATCTTTACTTAGCATATACTGAATCGATCTTCTGTATATAAAGATAATTGAAAATGAGAAAAAAAACTGGTGTTAAATTGGAAATTGCATACAAAATTAATCAATTTTTAAAAAAATATCATGTAGAATCTCTGTCTTCAATGTGCTGTACACTGTTATTTAATGCTATAACTAGTATTCCAACAGTATTTTTTCACTTTGTGTTGATATGTGGGGGCAAACTGTTGAAATCTTTACTTAATATATACTAAACTGATATTCTATATCTAAAGAGAATTGAAAATGAAATTTAATGTGAATGGAAGGGGAGAGGGAGCGGGAAAGGGGAGGGTTGCGGGTGGGAGGGAAATTATGGGGGGGGAGGCATTGTAATCCATAAGCTGTACTTTGGAAATTTGTATTCATTAAATAAAAGTTTTTTTTTTTTAAAAGTTTAGGTTGCTTACTTCTCTCTAATATCAGTCTTCTTTATGAAGATTAAAATAGTCCATCCTTAGACCAAATATTTCCTAGAGATCTGTAGAATAATATAGATTTCCTAAGGTTGTATGACCCTCCACAAAGAAATAAACATTATATCTATACCAGATACTTAAAACAATGTATCTCAAATGATATGCCTGAAAAATGTTTACCAGGCTAATTTCATTGCTAAGACACCCAAAGAGGCCGGCGCCGTGGCTCAACAGGCTAATCCTCTGCCTTGCGGCGCCGGCACACTGAGTTCTAGTCCCGGTCGGGGCACTGGATTCTGTCCCGGTTGCCCCTCTTCCAGGCCAGCTCTCTGCTGTGGCCTGGGAGTGCAGTGGAGGATGGCCCAAGCACTTGAGCCCTGCACCCCATGGGAGACCAGGAGAAGCACCTGGCTCCTGCCATCGGATCAGCGTGGTGCGCCGGCCGCAGTGCACCAACCGCGGCGGCCATTGGAGGGTGAACCATCGGCAAAGGAAGACCTTGCTCTCTGTCTCTCTCTCTCACTGTCCACTCTGCCTGTCAAAAAAATTAAAAAAAAAAAGACACCCAAAGAAATGAGCAAAAATGTGTGCAAAAATTTATGCTGAAGAGCCACTTGTCAATATATATTTCAGTAAAAAAGGGAGAATTATTATGTCCAACACTGTACACTGAATGAATAAACAATGATATGCCTTTATAAAACAGAATTTCAGGTGTTCAATGGTTTTTAGGGAGGCATTGGAGAATGACCATAATTTAATGCTAGATGGAGAAAGATAAGAAGAAAACCACAACACAAAACATGAAATTGATCTTTGTCAAAAAGTGTATACACACATACATATTAAAATAAAATGAAAAAATAAAAAATTATGAAGTTATGCATTTGTTATATTTTCTCATTTTCTTTAATGAATGTATAGTTTTATAAAATAAGCTGAAGAAGATTTTCAAAAGGTACCACCTTATAGATTAAATATGATCTTTTAGGATTTTACTGTAGGAAGCTACTTTTCTTGTGCATATGTATATGATACATCCTTGTTATAAATAGTATCTTGCTGTATAATATCCTAGAAAATGCAAATAGAGCTCATTTGATTATCATGGACAGTATATTAGAATGACATGGCTGAAGAGACACTTTAAAGAAATATTATTGGCTAGAACTCACCTCAGTCCTATTGCATAACTATCTGGAAATGTGGAGGTGGAGTCTTACCTACATTTTTGCAAAGACTTTTCCATGTAATTCAGCTACTAATCAAGGATTACAATATACTACACTGGTCTGAAATACAGACCAAATTGTGAATCTAGTTTAAAAAGAAGAGGAGGAAATATATGAGGTGGAAACATTTGAGTTTTGGTGAACAGTTAAGTGAGGTGTTCAGAAGTCTCTAAAGAAGGAGATAATGGGGCTGACACTGTGGCATAGAGGGTAAAGCCATCGCCCGCAGTGCCAGCAGCCCATGTGGGCACCAGTTCAAGTCCTAGCTGTTCCACTTCTGATCCAGCTCTCTGTTATGGCCTGGGAAGGAAGTGGAACATGGCCCAAGTGCTTGAGCCCTTCACCCACATGGAAAACACAGAGAAAGCTCCTGGCTCCAGGTTTCAGATCAGCACAGTTCCAATCACTACAGCCATTTGGTGAGTTAGCCAGTGGATTGAGGGTCTCTCTCTCTGCCTCTGCCTCTTTGTAACTCTTTCAAATAAATAAACAACCCCCCCCCCTTTTTTTAAAGAGGGAGCTAACAGTTGAAACATATTTACTAATGGTAAATTTTCTGTTAAGATAGATATTTAAGAGTAGTTTGTGCCTTATTACTTTTGGAAACTCCTGAACTGAGGGTAGGCAGAAAGGGAATGAACAGATATAGATTTACTGGGATTATGACCTAAAAATGCATTTGTATCACAAAGGCATGCATACCGTAATGACAGTCTTATTCAATATTTCTATCCTTTTTCAGAAAAATACTCATACCTGAGAAGGCTTGGGTTTCTATTACATCTTCCCATTTTTTTAAAATGCCATTTATTTATTTTCTTGAAAGTCAGCATTGCTGAAAGAGAGGGAGAGACAGATCTTCCATCCACTAACTCACTCCCCAGGTGGCCACAATGTCTAGGGCTGGGCCAAGCCAAAATCAGGGACTAGGTGCATATTCAGGTCTCCTACATGCGTGGCAGGGACTCAAACACTTGAGCCCTCTTCCGCTGCTCTCCCAGACCATTAGCAGGGAGCTGGATTGGAAATGGAGCAGCTGGGACAGAAACCAGTGCCCATGAGGGATGCCAGCATCTCAGGTAGTGACTTAAACTGCTACATAAGGGATGCTGGCATAACTTTACCACAAAGCTGGCACAGCTTCTTCCCAATTTATTGGTGCTGTTTCCAGTCTTTTAATCTAGTTTTGTATTCCACATCTTTTGAGTGCGTTCTTTAGCATCGGTGTTTGTTCAAAGTGGCTTCTTCCAATTCATTCTTTCCTTATTTTTTCAATTATTTCTTATTAAAAACTTAGTACTTAGTAAAAATCTGTTACAAAATTTCTGATTTGGGTCTCTTACTCTTGAATATGTAAAACAAAATATGAGCAGATACACACTTGAAACAGAGTGTTAAAACTATAAAATGTGTTATGCAAACTTTGTGGTAATTACAAAGAAAATATCTGTAAAAGACACACAAAACAAGGGAATCAAAGAATATCACTAGAAGAAACAAACAAGAGCCTGAAGGAGCTGGCACTTAGTCTTGTAGTTAAGGCACTTGCATTCCACAAGGAAGTACCTGGACTCCTGGTTCTGGCTGCTGATTCTAGCTATCTGCCAATTAAGTCCCACAGAAATAGTGTTGATGGCTCAAGTAATTGGATTCCTATCGTCCACGTGGGAGACATGGATTATTCTCCTGGCTGCTGACTTTGGCCTATCCCAGCCTTCGTTAAGGGAATGACCAGTGGATGAGAGTCCTCTTTGTCTATGTGTCTCAATATTTTTCTCTCTGTGTCTCTTTACCTTTCAGACTAACAAAAAATAACAAATCAATGAAACATAAAGTGAGATACCAAGAGAAGAAGGAATGACTAAGTAACCACAAGACACAGAGAAAATGCTTAAAATGGAAATGATAAGTTTTTGTCTATCAGCAATTACATTAAATTTGAATGGATTGGGGCCAGTGCTGTGGCGTAGCGGGTAAAGCCGCCGCCTGCAGTGCTGGCATCCCACATGGGCACCGGTTCGAGACCTGGCTGCTCTACTTCCAATCCAGCTCTCTGCTATGGCCTGGGAAAGCAGTAGAAGACGGCCTAAGTCTTTGGGCTCTTGCACTCTTGTGGGAAGAGCCAGAAGAAGCTCCTGGCTCCTGGCTTCAGATCTGCACAGGTTTGGCCATTGCAGCCATCTGGAAATGAATCAGCGGATGGAAACCTCTCTCTCAGTCTCTCCTCTCTCTGTGTAACTCTGACTTTCAAATAAATAAATAAATCTTTAAAAAATTGAATGGATTAAATTTTCTAATCAAAAACAGATTAGCTGCTTGGATTAAAACATAAAAATCAATTGTATTTGGCTACAAGAGACTCACTTTAGATTTAAGGATACAGATTGAAAGGATGAAAAAAATATATCTGCAAATGATAGCCAAATGGACTACTTTACAATTTTTCAAAGAGTCAAAGAAAGATATTTTATAATGACAAAAGGACAAATTTACTAGGAAGATAGAAAAATAATAAATGAAAATGCACCCAACATCAGAGCATCAAAATGCAAGAAGCAGACATTTATTTAAGAGGCGAATAGACAGTAACAATATTTTTAGGGGATTTAAATCTCCCTCTTTTAATATTGAGCAGAGCATAGCGGCAGAACATCATCAAGGATATAAAGTATCTGAATGACACTGAAGACCCAATATGCCTAACAGACATACCTGTTCCACACAGCAGCAACAAAATAGTCATTTTTCTCAAGCATACATGGAACATTCTCCGGGACAGATATATGTCAGGTAAAAAAAGGAGAGAGACCTAAGTAAATGCAAGAAGATTGATAGAATATCAAATATATTTTTGATCACAATTCAATTAACCTAGAAATTAATGACAGAGGAGAAACAGGAAAATTCACAAATACATGAGCCTCAAACAACTAATGCATTACAGAAGAAATCAAGAGGGAAATTAGGAAATATATTGAGACAAACCAAAATTAAATTACAAAATATTAAATTTTATGGGACACAATAAAAGCAGTATTAAGAGGCAAGTTGATAGCAATAAATGCCTACATTAAAAAGAATGAAGATCATAAATAAGCAGTCTAGTTTTGCACCTCAAGGAATTAGAAAAAGAACAAACTAAGCCCAATGTTAGCAGAAGGAAGGAACTAGGATTTGAACATAAATAAATGAAAGAGAGAAACACAATGGAAAAAACATCAAAATAACTCAAATTATTTATTATTTTATTTTTAAAAATCAACTATATGGAAAACTTTGACTTAGACTAACTAGCTTTCTCAATTCCTTTGTGCTTCTTTAACAAAATACTGTGCTAGGTTAGGGATAAATGGTAAAAAAGTAAAAAAAAAAAGTGTAGGAAGTGCATTCTCAGGGGACAATTAGAGAGAACATTGCATTGGAAATTCTACAAAAGGAAGAGGAACACCACGGACCTGTGTGGAGGATGTGGACATGCAGCATGAACAGGGACAAAACACATGACTTGAGCAGCTGAGAGCCAGAGCAGGCGGCAGCTTGGAGACAGAGGTGAGACCAGATTGCAGCAACCCAAGGTGAGGAGAGCATGCCATGAGTCTAGTCTGGAGCCCTAGGGACTAGTGGTTACTAGCGGTTACACACAGACCCAGTGGAAGCAAAAGGGGCATGCTGCTCACACCCACCCTCCCCACAACAGTGCCCTTGGCAGGCTCCATTTTGGGCTTGGGCAGCTGCTGCAGAAGCCTTTGTGCACAGGTACAGCAACTGACTAAGACAGGACACCATCATCTCGGCAGTAAGGCAGCAGTGGTGGGGAGAGTGCTACATTTGGCCAGCGGCTCTTTTTTTTTTTTTTTATAGGCAGAGTTAGACAGTGAGAGAGAGAGACAGAGAGAAAGGTCTTCCTTCTGTTGGTTCACTCTGCAAATGGCCACCATGGCCGGCACTGCACCGATCAAAGCCAGGAGCCAGGTGCCTCCTCCTGGTCTCCCATGCGGGTGCAGGGCCCAAGCACTTGGGCCATTTTCCACTGCCTTCCCAGGCCACAGCAGAGAGCTGGACTGGAAGAGGAGCAACAGGGACAGAACCAGTGCCCCAACCGGGGGACTAGAACCCAGTGTACTGGCGCTGCACAGATTCCAGTGGAGGGCAAAATCCTCAGTTGTCATGGACTTTGAGCCTGGTTGAGAGGAATAACATGGGGCTGGGCACCCACATAGGACTCTGAGGTTCCCCATCCTCCAACATATTATGGGCTCCAGGGTTCAAGCCTCTGAAGCAGAGCTGGCTCAGGAAACATTTGCATCTGTTGACTGGACAGGATAGCAGGGTAGAGCAAAACCTCTGCACCCTGCGACTATGGGAGCCTTTTGTGCTGAGACTGTGGGGATTTGGTGCAGGTTGTAGTTAGGTCTCAGGAATCACTGGGTGTGGCTCCACATGCTCAGAGCTCTCTGTTTGCCTGGGGTGCATCATTGCAGCAGGAACTGTGCTCAGAGTGAAGAGTGTGCAGATCATTTGTGCAGTTCACAGGGTAGTGCAGATGAGTGTCATACCCCTTGGGGGCTAACACCTGGATATTGATCACCTTGGAGGAGATGAGGTGCAGGTGTGGTCACACCAACAGAAGTGATCATTCCCACCCTTCTGTTAACAAGAGGAGAATTACCCTACCCAACTTGGCTGTTGCCCTGGACACTCGGTCCACCCTGGAGCACTGTCCAGAGCTGCCTGAACACCTGATACACACCTCTAGGTATTCACTGAAAGCACAAACATTTCAATAAGCCACAAAGGCATAGTTCAAAGATAAAAAAGTCATCTGAGGAAAAAAATCAACAAATAATACCACAACACCCAAAAATAAATGCAGAAATTCAAGGAAGAAGAAAAAGAAAGACATCATCTTGCCCATTTCAATATTTGAATGTGAGATGAAGAAATAAATGAAAGCTGGAAATGAATTTTGAAAGATTAATCATGAAGTCATGAAGTATAAAAAACTTAAATAGACAAATAAGAAATACAGAAATTGAATCAGTAATAATGACTCTCTAAACAAAGAAAAATCCATGACCAGATGGCTTCTTTGCTGAATTCTACAGGATTTTAAATCAGAAATAATTCTAATTCTTCTCAAGCTATTCAAAACAATTGAATTGGAAGAATCTTCCCAAACTCCTTCTAAGAAGCTTGTATCTCCTTAATTCCTAAATGAAATAAAGTTACAACAGAGAGAACTATAGACCAGTATCCTGATGAACATAAATACAAAAATCTTTTACAAAAATTAGCTAGTAGAATCCAACACATCAGAAAGATCATTCACTTGGATCAAGTAGGATTTAGCCCTGGTATGCAGGGATTGTTCACCATTCAAAACCAATAAATATTATACATCACATTAACAGTGACATATATGTTATATATATAACAAGAACAAAACCCATGTGGTTATCTCAATAGATGCAGAGAAAGCATTTGATAAAATACATCATCCTTTCCTGATGAAAACCTTAAGCAAATTGGGTATAGAAGGAACATTCCTCAAGATAATCAAAGCTATTTACAACAAACCCATGGCCACCATCCGATTGAATGGGGAAAAGCTGGAAGTATTCCTGCTAAGATCCAGAACCAGACAAGGATGCCCAATCTCACCATTGCTATTTAATATAGTCCTGAAATGTTATCCAGAGTCATTTGACAAGAATAAGAAATTAAAGGAATTCAAATTGGAAATGAGAAGTCAAATTATCCTTATTTGCAGATGACATGATTCTATATACATAGCGGATCCAAAAGACTCCACTGATAGGTTATTGGAACTCATAAAAGAGTACAATAGTTACAAAAAATGGTAAATATCTTGCAATAAATTTAACCAAGGATGTCAAAAATCTCTACATGAAAATTATAAAAGATTAAAGGAAGAAGTAGAGGAGAACATAAAAATCTGGAAAAGTCTTCCATGTGCATGTGTTGGAAGATTCAATATCACCAAAATATCCATTCTGCTGAAAGAAATTTAAACATTAAATGTGATCTCCATCAAAATACCAACAACATTCTTTTATCTAGAAAAAATGATGCCAAAATTCATATGAAAACTCAAGAGATCCTGAATAGCTAAAGCAATCTTATACAACAAAAACAAAGCTGGAGGCATCACAATACTAGATTTCAAGGCATACTACAGAACAGTTATAATCAAAACAGCCTGGTACTGGCACAAAAATAGACATGTAGACCAATGGAACAGAGTAGAAACTCTAGAAATCAATCCATGCATCTACAACCAACTTATCTTTGACAAAGGAGCTAAAATTAATCACTGGAGCAAGCACATTCTTTTCAACAAATGGTGCTAGGAAAATTGTATATCTACATGCAGAAGTATGAAATCATATCCCTTACACAAAAATCCACTCAAAATAGATCAAAAACCGAAATCTACAGCCTAATACCATCAAATTACTGTAGAACATTGGGGAAACCCTACAAGACATTGGCATAGACCATGACTTCATTGAAAAGACTCCAGAAGCACAGGCAATCTAAACCAAAATTGACAAATGGGATTACATCAAATCGAGAAGCTTCTGCACTGCAAAAGTAACACTCAGCAACATGAAGAGACAACTGACAGAATGGAACAAAATGTGTAAACTGTGCAACTGATGAGGGGTTAATATCCAGAATCTATAGAGTTTAAGAAATTCAGCACAATAAAACAAACAATCCAGATAAGAATGGGCAAAGGACTTGAACAGGCATTTTTCAAATGAGGGAATTCAAATGGCCAACAGACACTTAAAAAATGCTCAGGATCACTAGCCATCAGGGGAATGCAAGTAAAAATCACAATGAGGTTTCACCTTACCTCAGTTCAAATGACTCGCACAGAAATCCACAATCAACAAATATTGGCAAGCATGTGGGAGGAAACGTACCCTAGTCCACTGTTGTTGGGACTATAAACTGGTCCAGCCACTTTGGAAGACAATATGGAGATGTCTCAGAAATATAGATCTGTCATATGATCCAGCCATCCCCCTCTTGATAATTTACTAGAATGAAAAGAAATCAGTCTATAAAAGAGTTATCGGTTCCCCCATGTTCATTGCAGCTCAATTCACAATAGCTAAGATATGGAATGAACCCAGATGTTCATCAAGATAAATCAAGATCTTGTCATTTTGTTGACATGATAAAGAAATTATGGTATATATACAGTATGTATATATACAGTATGCTCAGCTGTTAAAAATGAAATCCTGTCTTTTGAAACGAAATAGATGAAACTAGAAACCATTATACTTAGTGAAGTAAGCCAGTTCCAAACAAGAGAGATGACATATGTTTTCCCTGATCCAAGGTAACTAATAGAGTACTTAAAATGTAATGTATTAGAGTGAAATTATCATTTTGAGATTTGATGATGTTTACATCCCTTGTCTCTTCTGTTGTGGAACAATGTTTTTGTTTTTCATACTATTTTTGAACTCTTTTACTTAGTGCATGTTTAACTTTAGGATCCTTAAGTAAAACTGAAAATAGATCTATTTAGAGTGGAATTTGAGAAAGAGGAGGAAGAAAGGTTGGAGCTTGGGTGAGAGGAAGGATGGGGTGGGAATTATCACTATGTTCCTAAATCTGTATGTGTTAAATACATGCAACTTGTATAATTTAAATGAAATAAAAATATTAAAAAAATGAGGGGGGCCAGCACTGTTGCTTTATGGGTAAAATTGCCACCTATGATGACAACATCCCATATGGGCACTGGATCATGTCTTGGCTGCTCTATTTTTGATACGCCTCCCTGCTAATGGATTGGGAAAGCAGTGGAAAATGGCCTCAGTGTTTGGGCCCCTGCCACCCACGTGGGAGCCCTGGATGAGGTCCTGACTCTTGCCTTTTGCCTGACCCAGAGCTGGCTATTATGGTCATCTGGAGAGTGAACTAGCACATGGAACATTTCTCTCTGTCTCTCCCTCTCTCTAACTGTTTCAAAATAAATAAATCTTCTTAAAAATTAAGCCAATTTTTAATAGGTATTTCTCTACACACACATACATACACATAATGAAAAGATGCTCACCATCGCTAATCATCAGGGAAACTCACACCATACCCATATTAATATATCAACTCTTATCTATAAGGAGGCTGGTCACTGCTTACAGAATAGAAAACAAGCTGATGTGGATGTACGTAAATTGAAATCTCAGGCACTGTTGATGGGAGTGTAAAAAGGTACAACTTTTTAAGGAAGCAACATGGCATTTTCTCAAAAGATTGAAATATCAGGCCAGCACTGTGGTGCAGTGGGTAAAGCCACCGTCTGCAGTGCCAGCATCATATATGTGCGCTGGTTTGAGTCCTGGTTGCTCCACTTCCAATCCAGCTCTCTGCTATGGCCTGGGAAAGCAGTGGAAGATGTTTCAAGTCCTTGGGTCCCTGAACCCACATGGGAGACCCAGAAGAAGCTCCTGGCTCCTGCCTCGGATTGGCACAGCTCCAGTTGTTGCAGCCAGTTGGGGAGTGAATCAGCAGATAGAAGACCTCTCTCTCTCTCTGCCACTCCTTCTTTCTCTCTTTGTGTAACTCTGACTTTCAAATAAATAAATAAATCTTAAAAAAAAGATTGAAATACCACTTAACTTGTGAATTCTACTTGTGGGTACTTATGCAAAATAATAGAAATCAGGATTTTTAAAGAGCTATTTTCACTCTTGTATTTATTACAGTATTATTCAAAATAATCGAGTGAAACGCAACCTAATTCTTTGTCAACAGATAAATGGATAAACAAAATTGCCATATATATATAATACAATATTATTCAATCACACAAAGAAGGAAATCCTGCCAGATGCTACATCGTGAACCTTGAGGAAATTAGTCTGAGTAAGTAAACCTATTTCAGAAGGACAAATACTGCATTATTCCTCTTATATAATATTTCTAATGTAGTTAAAAATCATAGAAATAGAATTTTCAATGGTGATGATCAGGGACTATAAGGAAGATGAAATGGGAAGACTTGATTTTTGATTGATACAAAGTTCTAGTCAAGCAAGATGAAAAAAGTTCTAGACATCTGCTGTATAATATTGTGCTTATAGTTAGGAATACTGTACTCCAAAACTTTATGAGGAATCTCATGTTATCTGTTTTCCTACCAGAGAAATGTGAGAAAATGCAATTCAGTAATCATTAAAATTGCTAGCACAATATGACAAGTATGGATTATTTCAAGGGAGCCATGGTGTTTTCACATTTGAAAAATCTTGATTTTGCTTACCATATAAAACAAATTAAAGAAAAAATATTATCTTAAAAAATGACTATTATTTGATAGAATTAAAAACACAATGAAAGTTTCAGTAATCTAAACATAAAAGAGACTGTTCTCAATCTGAAAAGAAAACTCTAAAATGAGGTAAGAATGTCTACTATCTTTTCTTCAACATTATATTATTGTCTTAATCAGTACATTAATGCAAATTGAAGAAATAAAAACAAATATTGCAAGCATACATGAAAATCAATCAATACTTGAAAATGACTTGAGTATGCAGAAAATTTCAAAAGAATTAAATATTCAATGAGAACATATTAAAATTAATAATTGAGTTGATAATTTTGCTGAAGAAAAGGTAAGTGGAAAAATTAATTGATTCTGTAGACCACCAATAAACCTTGCAGAATAGTATAAATATCAAATACATAAAAGTGAATGTAACAAAGATATGTCATATCTTTCTTCTGAGAAATACAAATCTTTTAAGAAAAGTTTAATGACCCATATATATGTAAAGATAATCATTGTACATGGAACAGAAGACTTAATATTGCTAATGTTTAAGTTAGCCTAAATTAATCTACAAATTCAAAGCAATGTTTGTCAAAGTCTCAACAACAATTTTTTCTAGTTCCTATGATGACAAGAAGGACATAGAACAGCCAAGATGATCTTAAGAGAGAAGACATTAGAGTATACAAATTGCCAGACAGTAGTATTCCACAAAAAACTACAATTATCAATGTGGTGCTGTATTGATGTAAGGATAGAAAAAAACTTTGAGAACTTTTGAAAAATATGTACAGTCATGAAGGCTAGATCCTAGTCCAGAAAGTTGTGCCTTGTTGCCTTCCAGTAAATCTTTTTCCCACCCCTGTTATAACAATTTTTAAAATTTCTGTGAGAATAGGGGTTTTTTTTGTCCTTGAAAATCATATAAATGGTACAAAACAGTGAATACTCTTTTGTGTCTGGCTTTTTTCACTGAAAATAATGGCTGAGGGATTTATTCATGATGCTGTTCAATGTCTCTGTAGGTGTGTGTGTGTGTGTGTGTATGAGATTGCTGGAAGTATAAATACAGCATAAACACAATTTGTCTTTCCATTACCCTGTAGATACTCATTTGTCTTTTTTCCAGTTTAAGCTAATATGAAGAAAGCTGCTTGTAAATTTATGTACATGTCATTTCATGAGCACACGTTAATATTTTTCTTAGGTAAATGCCTAGGAATTTCTAGGACATGGGTAAAGTATATGTTTAAGTTTAGAAGAAGCTAGCAAATAGTCTTCCAAGTGGTTGCTCCATTTTGTACTCCCATGCACAAATATTGAGTTTTATTTATGTACATCCTTATGAATATTTGATGTTGTCAGTCTTTTATATGCTTCACATATATATTTCCTTGATTCATAATGGTGGCTACTACCTTTAAAAGTGCTTCTTTTCCATCCCTGTATCTCCTTTTCTTAAAAGTCTTTTCAAATTAACTTTCTTTTTCCTTTCCATTTGGTGAGTACATATTGATTTTTGAGAGTGCTCTGTGTATTCTAGATATGAGTCTTTATAAACTATGTCTTAAAACTATTTTCTTTCAATTATTGTGTTGCTTATATACTTTAACACATTTTAAGATAAATATCTTAATAATTTTTCCGACCTTTTAATGAGGTAACCACTAAGAATTTTAACTGGTTCATATGAGATTTTTGAATTATAGAGGTTTATATTCTCTAATGAACAAAACTCATTTACATTGTTATGAACAGGGATCATTTTATTGCTAGGAATCATTTGCATGCCCATCAATTTTCCACAACTTAATAACTACCTCTATAGAGTTATAAAATTGCCTCGTCAATAGAAAGTTAATGAAATGTGCCTGCTCCTATTGAATCGGAAAATTTCTAGGGAGTTTACTAGGCAATGCCTAGCACTCCATTAAAAGGATACCTCACATAGTCCTTTGTCTGTTTTCACATCTTAAACATTTTTTTGCTCAACGGTATTCTCCTCTTTAATCCCACATGACCATAAATAGCTTCTAAAGTTTATTCATGATGATAATAATGGTCTGGGCCCAATAGATTTTAGGTGAACCAGTAGTTTTAAATAATTATGTATGCCTTGAATTTTCTCTTCAAACCTAGAGCCATACATTATGTAGTAACTATTAAGTCTAAAGAACTTACTTCAGCCTATAATGTTAGAAGGATACTTGGTTTGAAATTTAAAAATCCTGTTAAGTATTTGCTATATGCTGGATATTTGTGCCCACTCCTTATTCATACCTTGAAATCCTAACCTCCAAGGAAATGGCAGTAAATGGTGGCCCCACTGAGAAGTGGTAAGGTCATTAGAATGGATCCCTTATAACTGGTATCAGTGTTCTAATAGGGAGAAGAGATCAGAGCTGTACATTTTGTCATGTGTTGACACTGTGAAAAGACTGACATCTATGACCCAGGAATCAGGCCTTCATGAAACACTGACTCTCTGTAAATTACCAGCTTTATTATATTTTGTTATACCAGATCAAATGGACTAACACACTGATCTGTCTTGAATTTGTGAAGCCATGACCAAGTAACTTCCTTCATCCTATTCCACTTGCAAGATTTACAGATTGAATTACTTTTGCTGGAAAATCCCAATATTTGATATGGTTCTTATCTCCCCCAATGACCTCTTTACTCGAAATTAGGTATTGGCTAATTTTCTTGGAAAGCCCTTATAGATACTGACAGCATTTTTAATCTTATGTCTTTAATCTTTAATCAAATGGGTTTGTCATTTGCAACCAAAAGAGAATAAATGCTAAATATTAACTTACTTGCATTATTTATCTAATTAGTCCATCATGAAAAGGACTTGTTCTTCTTTAAGCTATGCAAATAATGGATATTCCATTGAGTGTGAGGAGACTTAGTAATTGTTTTCTGCATTATTAGGGTTCAGTGAGAATTAAAGTTCATTTAAAAATATTGCATGCCAGTTTACCAAAAAAATCTATTAAATTGAAGCTTAGATGTATCCTAAGGAGTAAAAGAAAGAAATTTTATAGACCCATAAAAATAAAACATTAAAATACTACCAAAATATTCTAAATATTGATATTTGTTTCCCACTTCAGTTTGATAATTTCTATAAAATTAATTTTTGTTCTGTTGGATCTTGAGTCAGTATGTGTTACTATACTGAGTACTTGATATTTTTACTCAGTCCATTGTTATTGTCCAAAAGTAATGAAAGTGATTTTTTAGTATCTCTATTTAGAAGTATCAATATTTCAGAGTATCTGGCACAGACCTTTCCATGAAGCCCTGAGAATATGCTTCCTTATGGAAGATGCTAATTTTGGCCTTTAGTTGATAGCAGTGCTTTCAACTCATTATTAGAGTAAGTAGAAAGAGCCTGAAGATAAAAATAGCTAAATGGTTATAGTTCACTTAACTATTACAATGAAAAATGTCAGAATGGTGACAAGTAAAATTATCTGTTAAAATTTTATAGATCAATTGAAGAAAACTACAGCTATAAATATTGAGTCTTCTGATCCATGAACATGGTATATCTCACTACTTATTTAGGTTTTCTTCAAAATGTTTCAACAGTACTTTGCAATTTTAGTAGAAACATCTGCTGTATCTTTAGATATTTTAGATACTTCATGTTTTTGGCACTAACTTCTTTTTTTCTTTATTTTTTAGAAATTTGGAAAGTAGATATTTGAGAAACTTAGGTAATATAGAATAATTTTAGCTTCTCACAAATAAAAAAGCAAAAATATTTTTGCAATTATATTCCTTTCTATTTTATTTCTTAGTTCTCACATAAAATATGGATGATTATTTTAGCCCAGCAGTTAAGTTGCTTGAGTCTCACATTAGCGTACTGGATTCAATTTCTGGCTCGCACTCATGACTCCAGCTTCTGCTAATGCAAATCCTAAGATGTAGCAGTAGTAGCTCAAGTAATTGTATTCTCACCCACGTGGAAGACCTACACAGTGTTCCTGACTCTGAGCTTTGGCCCTGGCAGTCTTGGCCATTATAAGCATTTGAATAGTGAACCAGGAGATTGGAAAGCTCTAGTTCTCTCTTCCTCTCACCTCTCTCTCACTCTCTTCCTCTCCATTTCTGCCTTCCTCCCTCTCTCTCTGTTGATATCTTACCTCTACCTCTTTCTGTCTCTATGATTCTCAAACACATAAATAAAATTTTAAAATATAATATCATGAATAGCTTATAAACAACACAACTTTCTTTGCCACAGCTTTGGATGCTGAAAATCAGAGGTTAGGGTACCAACATGGTTGGGTTCTGGTGAGTGCCCTTTCTGGGTTGCAGACTGACAATACCTCAATGTTTTCTCACATACAAAAATGTGTAAATAAGCTTCCTGGGGTCTCCTTTATAAGGGCCCTGATCCCATTCATGGGGACTCCACTGTTGTGGCCTATTCAACTCTCAAATAGCTCACTTGTTAATAGCATCATGTTGGATGTTAGAATCAGTACATGCACTTTTTTTAAGTACCAAAAATGAATATACTTATTCAACAGTCATAAAAGTAAAGCCACTATGTACCATATAATAATATTATTATATAAATAAGTATATAAACTTAAAATTATGCTCAGTGATCAATCTTCTAGTAATAAATCTTTCTTAGAAATTATCTAAGTATGTATTAACTTTTCCGTTATTAACTCAATTTAATATTCCTTCAAGTTATTTTGGCATCTAAAGATGACAGTTAATCTGACTCACTGGAATATATATTTGCTATTGGCCAACCACTGTCTTTCAAATTTTGGTTCAATATTTAGCTGAATAAAAATGTATAAATGGGATTTCAAACATTAACCATTAGTCTAAGTCCTCTGAGAAATAGATGACAACATGGAGTTGTTCATACTAGAGGTTTATTGGGGCAATCCTTCTATGAGGCAAAAACAAAAAAAAAAAAACAAAAAAAAAAAACAAGGACTCAACCATTTGACTGCAATCTATGTTGACTCTTGTGAAGGAGAGAGGGAAGGTAGGAAAGAAAGAAGAAAAAAAATGGTTTTTAGATTGCAACGCAGTTTTAGCAAGGTTGATGGAGAGGCAATGACAAGACAAATATCTTGTCATAGGAGCCTCAAATCTCACAGGAGTGGATTAACCTTTGTATACCTACTGCTTTGAATCATTGATTTGGAAAAGCTTGAAGGATCATTTCCTTGCTGCATATTCAGAGTATAACTGCTTGTGATGTCTGTGAACTACCATGTCTGCAGCAGATTTGAGTGGTGCAATTTTGTGACTGCCACAAATCTAGCTCTTGCATCACACACATTTACTTCTTCACACAAATTCAAGGATGAGCTTCTCCATCTTTTCTATC
Organism: Lepus europaeus; assembly: GCF_033115175.1. NCBI lineage: Eukaryota > Metazoa > Chordata > Mammalia > Lagomorpha > Leporidae > Lepus > Lepus europaeus. Next base: position 62,160,653 of record NC_084828.1, on the reverse strand, counting down.
TTGCTGAGAGGTTGCTTAGGAAAAGATGAATAGGGAAATAAACTAAAGTCCTAATAGCTGCAGTTGATATTTGGGCAAAAACTAGTACTCATCACTTTCAGTTACTAATCTCCATTCCAAATTCCACCTCATCCTTGATTATTCCTCTGTTAGATCTCAGTAGCTTACATGGTGGTGTCACTCAATCTTCCTTTCAGAAATGTTATCATTTTTAGTGATGTGAGAGTTCCAGTTGATATTGTGCATCACCAGGGTTCCATGTGTATTATTTCTTGTCCTGATTATACAAACCAACCCTACTCTTATTGTTCACAGTTAATTACCCTGGACAATATGGTGTCTCTTTTCAGTGCCTTGGCAACAAAGAATCCAAAGTGCCTAGCACCAGTATAACTTGTAGTTCAATGCAATCTTTGCTCTGTCCACTGAGTAGGCTCGCATACTATCAACTGATGTTTCATGTATTTTGAAGTTGTGTGTTATTAGGCATATATATATATATATATATACTTAAGGATATTATATTTTCTTGATAAATTACCATTAAGAAATGATCGATCATTATGAAATGATAAATTTTTCTCTTATAAAATTTCTTGTCGTGAGTCTATTCTTTGAATTAATATGAGTATACCATTCTTCTTATGATTATTGTTTCTTTGATATCTATTATTTTTCTTTTAAATAATTAGTGTATATATATATATATATAAATTTAAGACATGTCTCTCAGTTGTTTCTTGAGTTTTTTTTTAAAATACATTCTATTAGTTATTTTTTAAAAAAGATTTATTTATTTGATTGAAAATCAGTTACAGAAAGAGAGAGAGAGAGGGAGGGAGAGAGAGAGAGACAGAGTTCCCCTACCCACAGTTTCACTCCCCAAATGCCTGCAACAAATTGGAAGTGGAGCAGCTGGGACTTGAACCAGTGCCCATGTAAGATGCCAGTGTGGCAGACAGCAGCTTAACCAGTGACATCAAAACACTGGCCCTGGTTATTGAGTGTTCAGTGTATGTGCTGCTAAAGTGAGCGCAAGTTCTTCATTTTTTAAATCTAGTCTGACAATGTGTGATTATTAATTAAAATTTTCCCCACTTAAGTTTGATATAGATAGTGGTATGATTGAGGTATTTTCCATTGGTCTTGCCTTTTTTTTTAAAGAATTTTTTTCCAAATATTATATATATATATATGAATATAGATTGCAATATAGCAATGCTTGTTCTGTAGTTCAGAGTGGCAATGCTTTCTTCTGTCATGTAGTTAGGTGGAGGTTCTGATCATTGAATCTGTCACATATTGTGTTGCGTTGGGTCACAGCTTTAATTAGATTCAAGTAATTTCCTTTCTATTTTGGAAATACTTAATCTGGCAGTACGTTGTCTGTGACTGACAATATAATGGTAAATTCTGGATTCATCACCTGTAGGACTTGAGAATCCAGTCATCATGACGATGTTCAGAATTGTTTTCAGTGCCTCCTCCACTGCAGAATTGTGATGGTATTGTTGGTGGAGAGAATTTTGAGTTTATCAACCAATTTCTTTCTGTGCTAGGGACTTTTTTATTTTCCACTTTATCTTTATTCTGTTACTCAAGACTTGTCTGAATCCTCCCTTTCCCCATATTTTTTTAAACATCTTTAGCATCTGTTTCTTGTGTCTGCTATACAAAGACCAAGTATGGAAGATTCAGTTCATTGAGGCTTCCTTGCACCAATTACTCTTATTTAGTCAGATAATAAATTATCAATTCTATTGGTCCAGGTTTGCCTTGCTACCACAAGAACCAAGATCTTTTTCATCCTTTCCATTCTATCCAGCAGTAGAATTGCTTTATACTCTATCCAGCATTTCTTAATGTGTAAGCCTGATAACTTTTAGATTATCTTAGTTATCCATCTAGCTGCAACAGGAAAGGAAACTATAGATTTATCTTTACATAATGAACATTAATTATGTAAATTATGTAAATTAATTATGGCTTAAAGCATTGAGGTTTTTGAATTCTTTTTGAAGTATATAAAAATATAGAAATCTTGGTCCTGGAGTGGATCATTCAAATTCACTCAGGTTTAAACTGAACCTCAGGGAATATGTGCTTTCCCAAAACTTCTCAAAGTGATTTTGATCCATGCCAAAATTAATAGTGAGGATAGGGGGAGGAGGAGGAAGAAGGGTTGGGGCATGGGTAGGGTGAGAAATATCACTATCTTCCTAAATTTGTATATATGAAATACGTGAAACTTGTATAACTTAAATAAAGTTTAAAAATTTTTGAAAGAGACTGATATACAAAAAAGAATGGTGAATACATAGATAATGGCCTAAAAATCTATATTTATCTAGTTCTTACCCTGAATGTCCAGCAAAGTGTTATCAAATGCTCAGTTTGTGTTAGTTGCATGGATAGACACATTCATTGAGGGCACTTGGTTTCCCATGCAGATCAGCTTTAAGATGATTTCAACATTTTAGAAATTATTTTAATAAACGAAATTGTGACTTTAAAAGATTGGATTATCTCACAACTTCAGGTGTGGTTAGCAATGTCCTCCTTATTGCTTAACCCAGTGGATATTTTTCTTTATGGATCATATATTTTAGAGTTTGACACTCTTTATTCTCTTCTTGAAATAAAATGTTTCCTTTGACTTTGTTGACATTATAATTTTCTGATTTCTCCCTATTACCATATTCTTTTAGGATTTTAAATTTTTGCTTCCTCCATCAAAATCTATAGCTTCTTATCTATTTTTGAAATTTACTATAATTGTAAAAATAAAAAGAAAGATTAAGAAAGGAAGGAGAGGAAGGGTAGGAGCATGTGCAGGAGGGTGGATAGGGTGAGAAGTATCAATATGTTCCTAGATCTGTACATATGAAATACATGAAATTAAAATTAAAATAAATTAAATTAAGGAATGTTAAAAAAAAAACGTTTCCATCAATATTTTTTTATCTCAAGAAGTGTGCCAACATCAAGGAGAGAGGCGCCTTTCTCTGAAGGGAGGAAGGAACCTCCACTGTGACACGGCCTTGACTAAACAAGTTCAGAGTCGGTGAACTCAAGGGACTTCCATAGCCTAGACAGCTCATAGCAAGAGTCTCGGGTGATTGCTGACATCACAAATAAGAGTGCCAATTGTTAAATCAACAACAGGAGTCACTGGGTACATGCTCCCCACGTAGGATCTCTGTTCTTAATGTGTTTTACTATGAAACTTAAAAACACTACTAGTTGAACAATACCCTATACCTTGTGCGGTTGTGTGAATGCAGCCTGTTGAAATCCCTGCTTAGTATATACTAAGTTGATCTTCAGTATATGAAGGTAATTGAAAATGAAACTCGATAAAGGGCGGGATGGGAGAGGGAGAGGGGAGGGCCACGGGAGGGAGGGAGGTTTACAAAGTTGCACTTTGTAAATTCACATTTATGAAATAAAAAATAAAAAAGAACCTAAAAAAAAAGAAAAGAAATGCATGTGACCACGAATTACCAGTAAAAAACAAACAAACAAATAAACAAACAACAAAAGTAACTACTCTGTGTGTGTGTGTGTATGTGTTATACACTCTGCTTGCAGAACCTTAGGAGACTGTATCTTCCCTTAAGGAGCTTATAAATCAAATAAATAACAATATCATTGTGATTCTGAAAGAATTCTGAGACTGCTGCTCTAAGCTATGAGCCAGAGTTTTCTTTCTCCCTCAAGATTTTAAACACTCCCCATACCTTCTCTGTTTATTTTCTTGAAAATTTGGTTTAAGGGCTTTTCTGTTTTCAAATACATGTGTATGGGCATGTGATAAAAGACAGGGGAAGAAAGAGAAGTCCTGGTAAGAGAGAAGGGGAGGCTCTCAAAGCATGTGGCTTTTGCTTCTTTTTTTGTTTATTGCAAGTAATCATAAGCTGAAAGAAAATGCATTGTAGTATTTACTTTCAAAGGCTTTATATTTTATCCAACACTATTTTCACGTTATTATTCTTATGGACAACTGGATTAGGGTGTGTCTATGCACATGCCAGGATGCCTTCAGCTTTCAAAGTACATTTGTTCTCCATTATTAATTTTATCCCAGCAATAATCCTCTGAGGTCTGCTGCTTATAATGCAGGGAAGAACAATTGAATCAACTGTATTTGAAAAGAAGAAAAAATCCAACTGAGTTTGAGTCCATGCTCACCCACTTGCTAGCTATGTGACTTCTTCTTAACCTCCAGGAGCCTATTTATCTGTTAAATATTAATAATAGTTCCCACCGTTAGAATTTGTGCTTGGCTTCTTACTTTTCAAATATTGGTTCATTTTCCCCTTCCTCTGAATTTACTTTTGTCCTAGGTGGACAGTTTTTTCACAGACAGAGATCTTTTTTGATTTGCTTGTTTTGTTTTTATCTTGGCAAAAGGTGATTTTTCCTATACTAAGCCATTATCTTCAGATCTGTAATTTATCTGCAGATTGCCCTGGCCTTCATTTGGGAAGGCAGATGCTAATGTATCTCACTTTGTATTGGATTGGTGTGGCTTTAGATCTTTCTTTCACATGAAACAAATTCTTAGAGAATGTAAAATTTATTTTTTAATAACATTGCAAGATACTGTAGATAGAAAAGTCTCCTGAAAATACAAAAAAAAAAAAGATGACTTGAAAACTATTTGGCATGTACATAGTTGTATGATTTCTAATCTGGTAAGAGTTCAAATGTAACAATTAATGTCACACCTCACTTCATTCACATTAGTCTGAAGCTTCTCTGCCAAAGGCAATAATAATCAAGACTCAATAAAAGATGTTGGTGCCAACAGAGGTACTACAGTTTCCAATTAAACTCTTTGTTAAACTCGATATTCTTTTGTGATTCATTGCACTGACTTCACTGCTCCCTCACCTAAACGACCGGTGTTCATGCTTAGCACAATTCTGTAAATTTGGTTACTTTGTAAGGTAGAGAAAGGCTTTGTCTAAATGGAGAATCTCATCTTTTCTTTATGAAATGGCTGTAAAATAGAAAGGGGGGGAAAGGTGACTGGTATTTATTGAGCATTGGAAATGCCTGGTAGGCATGTTTGAATAAATCTACTCTGGGATATATTGCTGCATTTAATCCTCATAACCATACTATAAAGAAGAAGTGGTTTCTTATTTGCTCACCATTTTGTTGATGAGAAAACTGAAACCATGGGAGTTTAAATTGGCAAGCAGATGTGAAAAAAAAGAAAGACCTTTCTAGCTGCTCATAAAAACATTGCCAAGGGAAAGGTAGGAGTGATTCTATAAATGAGAATGTTGAGAATGATATGGATAAGAACATCTTATTTTATTAAAAGAAAAAAATCATATTGCATGTCTAAGTATGTATGAGTCAGAAAGATTAATAATTTAAAAAGCCTAGGAGGCTCTTTAACATGAGCATAGAACCACTATGTGAAGCATTTAGCAAAAATGCAAATATCAGATAGGCAAACATCACTTTGGGTTCTGATTTTTGAGTGGTGGAAGAGATGGGATCTGTCTGCCTCTGCTTTTATAGAAAAAAATTCATGAGATTTCAGCTAATTTTACTCCTTGTTCACTAAGAAAATGTGTTTAGTCTGCTTGACTCCTCTGCTGTGAATAACAAGGCAGAAAGCATCATCTTCTATGGGAAGGGCAAAGACTTCTAAAAGAAAGCGGGAAATACAGGTTCTACTTCCTCTAATCAGTCCTACACCCTGAAAATTGATACAGAATATCTGATCAGAACAGACAGGTGTTTCCAGTGTGTCACTAATAAAAGCAAGAGTCTTAAAGAATTTAGGATGCCCCAGAATGTGTCATTTCTTTCCGTGTGACTCTATTTGCTTTTGGGAAGTTACTGGTTTTAGACCTTTACCAAGGCAGTCCCTCTATCCAATAAGTAACACTTCCTAACAAAAACTTCCTGTTTTCCTCATGACCAAGGGGAATATCACTTGTAAAAAACAGTACATTCAGTATGTCACCCTGCATGTGAAGATTCAACAGTTATGTGTTGCAAGCAGAATTCCCCACATGCCATAATTTGAATTAAACCAATACCAACCGTATAATACATGGCTTAATCGCAATGTTAATGTATTTTTGTTTTCTAGAATTTACAAATAAAAAAGTTGATTGTATTTTCAAGATGCAGTGAAAGATAAACCTCAGGGATGAAAAAAAAAACTCGCTCTGCACATTATTTGAGGTAAGAAGTTATTATTTGGTATAGAAATTAATAGGAAGATTAACAAAATATCAAAAACAAGTAGGAAAGGAGTAAAAAAATGAAAAACAGAATCAAAGGTTAGCATACTTGGATAAATATGAAAAAATTTGCAAGATACTTTGAGACTGCTGAGTCTGTCAAATAAGTAGAAATATTGGAAAGTCCCAGATATCCCAGAAAGAATCAAAGGACTGGAAGAAAAGAGATATGAAATTTTTCAATTAAAATTAATCACAGCAAAATTATCATTACAACATGATTCATAATACAGATCAGAATATAGCACAGTCACATGGCTCCTTATACAGACTTTGCTGTAAGTCTTTAAAACGCTTTGGGTATAACATAAATGTGTTTTCATGTTTGTGTGTGTGACCCTTCATATATATCTGGGAACTATACCTGAGTTACTCATTTAAAAACTTTGAGAAGATAAATTAATATGCTAACAGAAAAGAATTTAAAAAATAAAATTGCAAAATAAACTTTCTGTGTTTATTTTAAAATTTCTGTGTATATAGTAGTCAAATCAAGGAATGGATCACAGAGGATTTTTTTTGTTTTTAATTTATTTGCATGCATTTCATAATTACAACTTTAGCAACATAGTAATTCTTCCTACCACACTCACATTCCCACCCACATTCCCACCCCACTTCTTCCTCTCCTTTTTCCAGTCTTGCTTTTTATTATGATGCATTTTCATTAATTTTACATACCAAAGATTAATTCTATTCTTGGTAAAGAGTTCAACACTTGGTATGCGAAAGAAAAAGAAAAAGAAAAAGAAAAAGTAAAGAAAAAAATCTTTTCCTCAACAGTTCAGTGGATCGGAAGAGGCGCAGCTGGGACTAGAAATGGCACCCATATTGGGTGTCGGAGCTTCAGGCCAGGGCTTTAACCAGCTGCACCACAGTGCCGGCCCCATGGGTATTGTATTTTATCAAATGCTTTCTTTGTGTCTATTGATAGAATCCTATGGTTTTTGGTCTTCAGTTTGCTAATGTGACATTGATTGATTTCTGAATATTGAACCATTTCTGCATATCAGTGATAAGTCCCACTTGGTCCAGGTGAATGATCCTTGTGGTGTGTTGTTGGATTTGATTGGCTAATATTTTATTGTGGATTTTTGCTTCTATGTTCATCACGGAACTTGTTCTGTTGTTCTCTTTCTCTATTGTATCTTTTTCAGGTTTAGGACTTAAGGTGATGCTGGCTTTACAGAAAGAATTTGGGAGGATTCCCTCCCTTTCAATTGGTTTGAATAGCTTGAAAAGAATTGGAATTAGTTTTTAAGTGTCTGGTAGAATTCAGTGGTAAAGCCATCCAGTCCTGGGCTTTTCTTTGTTGGGAGGGTTTTTATTACTGATTCGATTTCTGTCTTGGTTGTTGGTATGTTTAGGTCTTCTATGTCTTCATGGCTTATTTTATGTAGGTCATATGTGACCAGGAATCTATCCATTTTCTCCAGATTTCCTGGTTTGTTGGCATCCAGCTCTTTGTAGTAATTTCTGATGATTCTTTTTATTTCTGTGGGGTCTATTTTTACTTTCCCTTTTCTATCTATAATTTTATTAATTTGGATATTCTCCCCCTTTTTTGGTTTTTGGGCCAATGTTGTGTCAATTTTGTTTATTTTTTCAAAAACCAGCTCTTCATTTTGCAGACCTTTTATATTTTTTTTGGTTTTGATTTTATTTATTTCTTCTCATTTTAAATATTTCTTTTCTTCTATTAGTTTTGTATTGTTTCTCTAGGTCCTTGAAATGCACTGATAGCTCCTTTACTTGGTGCCTTTCCAATTTCTTGATGTGGGTACCTATTGCTATAAACTTTCCTGTTAACACTGCTTTTGCTATATCCCATAAGTTTTTATATGTTGTATTGTCATCTTCATTTGTCTTCACAATTTTTTGATTTATCTTTTGATTTCTTCAATGACCTACTGTTCACTCAGGAGCTTGTTATTCAGTCTCCATATGTTTGCATATGTTCTAGAGATTCCTGAGTTGTTGATTACCTACTTCATTCCATTGTGGTCAGAGAAGACCTGTGGTATGATTTCAGTTTTTTTAAATTTGCTGAGACTTACTTTATGGCCTAAGATGTGATCAATCCTTGAGAAAGTTCCATGCACTGATGAGAAGAATGTGTATTCTGCAACTGTAGGATGTAAAGTTCTGTAGATATGTTAGGTCCATTTTGTCTATAGTGTCAATTATCTCTGTTGTTTCCTTGGTGATTTTCTGTCTGGTTGATCTGTTCATTGCTGATAGTGGAGTATTTAAGTCCCCCATTGCTATTGTATTGAAGTCTATGTCTCCCTTTAGATTTACTAACATTTCTTTTAAATAGCCAGGTGCCCTGTAATTAGGCACCTATGCAATTGTAGTATTCACATTTCTTGCTGAATTGATCCCTTAATCATTGCATAGTACCCCTTTTTGTATCTTTTAACAGTTTTTGTGTTAAAATCTATTTTGTCTGATATTAGGATGGCTACACCAGCCCTTTTCTGGTTTCTGTTGGCATGAATTACCTTTTTCCATTCTTTCACTTTCAGTCTCCAAGTATCTTTGTTGGTGAAATGCATGTTTTGTAGGCAGCAAATAGATAGGTTTTCTTTTCTTAATCCATTCAGCCAGTCTGTGTCTTTTTACTGTAGAATTGAGGCCATATACATTTAAGGTGACTATTGATAAGTAATGACTTTGCCCTGCCATTTTCCCATAAATATTTCTATTTTTTACTTTGGATTTCCTTTGTACTTTTCATGAGAGATCCTCTGCCTTCCTCTGCTTTCATAGTTATGACCCTGTTTCTGTGTTTCTGTAGCACATCCTTAAGCTCTTTCTGTAAGGCTAATTAGGTGGTTACAAATTCTCTTAACTTCTATTTGTTATGGAAGGTCTTTATTTCACCTTCATTTATGAATGAGAGCTTTTCAGAGTACAGTATTCTGGACTAGAAGTTTTTTTTTTTTTTTTTTTTTTTTCCTCTTAGTACTTGGAATATATCTTGCCATTCTCTCCTAGCCCGTAGGGTTTCTGGTGAGATGACTGCTGTGAGTCTATTTGGAGATCCTCTGGAAGCAATCTGGTGTTTCTTGCATGCACATTTTTGACTGTGATGTATTGTGGCAAAGATCTTTTCTGTTCACATCTAATGGGAGTTCTATGTGCTTCCTGTACTGGGATGTCCTTTTTTTTTTTGTACAAATAGAGAAGTTTTCTGTTATTATTTCACTGAAAGGGACTTTTAATCTTTTCTCTGTTTCCATGCCTTCAGGGACTCCTAAGACCCATCTTTTGGGTTGTTTGATAGTATCCTGTAGATCTCCAACAGTGCTTTTAATTTTCTAATTTCTTCCTTTTGATTTTGGCCTAACTGTAAAATTTCCTGAGATTTGTCTTCTAGCTTGAATATTCTTTCTTCTGCTTCACCAACTCTGTAGTTAAGACTTTCCAATGTATTTTTTGTTTGATCTATTGAATTCTTCATACCTAGTATTTCATTTTGATTTTCAAGGGAAATTTTTTCATTCATATCATATATAGTTTTCTTTAGCTTGTGAATTTGCTTCTGAGTAATCTGATGATTAGTTTTTAGATGTTTTAGAATTCCTGAGTTGTTAGAGCAGCTGGGAATTGAAGGGATGCACATATGGGCTGCCAGCACTGCAGGCAGCGGCTTTAACTGCTATGCCACAGCGCTGGCCCCTCATGTGTCTGTTTATTTGGGTTACCAGGGAGCATAAAATTTACTGTATAAGCAATGAAATATATTTTAGGGAATTCAATGTTGTAAAAGCATCTGAGTAGATTGGAAGAAACTATAATGGTGAGTTTACATTAGCCTTTATATTTTTAAAATGTATTAATCTGTGTGTGTGTGTGTATGGTATGTATATTGACCTTTAATTCCCTAGCTATCTATAGACATTCAACTACCTCAGGGGGAGATTAAGATTGCCAGAAAGGGAAATCAAAGAGAAATGAATTAATATTCAGCTTCTGATACTACAAATAGAAGTTTACAAAATATGACATTATAAAAGCCAGACATTGTTAGAACAGAGGATTTTCTGGATCATTTTATCTCCTCATGGGATCTATCACATGAGTGAGGCCTATACATCTTTATTCCAGTGTTTCAGTTTCAGGTGGTGCTTTTCAAGCAAGGTAAGGGAGGGAGGGAGAGAGAAGGGGCAGGGGGAATCTCTGGCTTGTAGTTTGGTAATTTTTGCAAATAGGACAATAAAGGGGAGGACTGAGGTGTGAGAAGATCAGGAATTAAGGCTTTTATTATCTGCTCTCATTTAGAAAGAGCAATTAATATGCGAAAGTGTACATTAATTCAGGTTGGTAATACTCTCATAGTCTCACCTGGCATCAAACACCCCCATTTCTCCAACATGGCATGTGATGGTCATGGGCTATATGCATCCTTGCTGTAAGGTGTCCACACAGATGGTCTTGCAGGGCATTCTGGGATCCCAGTACTTCCTGCATGCCATGGTGAGTGGATGAATAGATGTTGGCATTGATGGTGAATAACAGTGGCCTGGGGTCAAGACAAACTGAATACCATGGGCAAGGACTTTGAGACTGGGTGGAGATGATGGTACAATGGGTTGTGGCAGAGGTGCCCCCATGTCATGCCAAAAAACCTGAAGTAGTCAGCGCCCCATCAACAGTCACCAACCTAGGGAGCAACTGTCTATATGTTCTACACAAGACACCATGGAAATCTAGGGAGCACCTCATGAATTTGAGAAAAAAATATACCCGCAACACATCTTCAGCCACTTCTATAAATACAACATCAATGTTCCTCACATACCCAAATAAACTCAAGAAAAGTAAATTCAAGGGTGAAATCTAAAAGACTGAGCATTAAACTAAAAAAAATCCCCAAGTTATGTGAAAAACGTAAATTTAAAATAATCCCAATAGATTTCACTTTGAAGAGGCTGAAAGGTGTTGTTGAAATCAGAGGAGGTATACATATTTTAACTGGCAAATTGAAAAAGTCTTCTACACAGCATGGTTAAAGATTGCAGAAAAAGATAAATGCAGTTTTGGAAGATTAAAATGCTATTGTCTTTGTAAAATGAATTATGTTGAAAGGAAATGTTCAAACCCAGCTTCAGTATGAAACACAGGATTTAGAAAAAGAGGTGGAGGATTAAATTTTTTTCAATTTTTCTTTTTTTTTCTTTTTTCTTTTTTTTTTGACAGGCAGAGTGGATAGTGAGAGAGAGAGAGACAGAGAGAAAGGTCTTCCTTTTGCCGTTGGTTCACCCTCCAATGGCTGCCGCGGTAGCGCGCTGCGGGCGGCGCACTGTGCTGATCCGATGGCAGGAGCCAGGGGCTTCTCCTGGTCTCCCATGGGGTGCAGGGCCCAAGGACTTGGGCCATCCTCCACTGCACTCCCTGGCCACAGCAGAGAGCTGGCCTGGAAGAGGGGCAACCGGGACAGGATCGGTGCCCCGACCGGGACTAGAACCCGGTGTGCCGGCGCCGCAAGGCGGAGGATTAGCCTAGTGAGCCGCGGCGCCGGCTTCAATTTTTCTTATACTCTTAGTTGACACAACTGTGCTGGTGATCAGAAGAAAATATTTTGAATTAAGAAAAGTTAATCGGACATTACCACTGCTTGGATAAAATGGGTACAGATTATCCAACTTTGATGTAGTAGAATGAGACTTGAATAGGAAATTCTGATTTGAGGAATTCATTATTTATCCGTATTACTTCCAGTAAGTTATTTAGTTTCTCTGAGACTCAGTTTCTTTACTCATAAACTGGGTAACACCTGCATCAAGGAATTGTTCCGAATGTCATTTAAGACTGCACATGAATGCTCTGTAGTTGGGGAAAATCTGGCCTGCTGCATATTTTTGTATGTAAAGTTTATTGGCAAACAGTCTTGCCCCATTTGTTTGCTCACCTTTTCAAGGCTGCTTCATGAGCTGAATAGCTTGGACAGAGACAATGGCCCTCATTGTTGAAAAATACTATGTGGAGTTTTATAGGAAAAATTTTGCTAGTTCTAGCCTAGAATACAGAAGCCATCAATGAGTGGTGCTATTGCTTTTACCATGTTATCCCCCATTTTTTCTGACTATGCTCACAAAGTTGTGTTTTAGAAAGCAATTATTTTTAAAAAAAATACCTTCATTCTGTTTGGAGGTCATCCTAATAAAGAAGTCCCTCCTTTCCTTTCAAAGCAGATTTCCTACTGTAAATTAGCTGATTTCATCAGGTTTATGTAGTAGCCCATTCAGAATGTGGTTGTGTTTTCAGGTGCCAAGCCTAATCTCCCCAATTGGGATGATACAATTAAACTTTGAAATCTAAAACGTGAGTACCACCTGGTCTCAGAATCCATTGTGAGCCATTCTTCATACACAATTGTTGTTGAAATCAAAAAGCCTGTTACTTTCACTTAACTTCTCACAGGGTTATCAGCCAAGAATGTTCACTTCCTCATATGAACATGAAATCAAAAGACAAACTACTTTTGGGTAATACCCAGCAGGCCTACTTTGATCCTTGTTCTTTTTTTCCCCCAAGTCTATCCTAGTGTACTGATAACAAAACTGTCACCTGCTGTAGGGTGAAGTCGAGTGAGAATAACAGAAGGCTATTATGTGAAAGGGAACCTTGGGCAAATTTGGCAAAATGCTAGGATTATGAATAAATAATAATTTCAAATGCTGGTTTATAATTAAATGAAGTCTGATGTGAAAAAAATCAGTAACAGGACATCCAGGAATAGGAATGCAACAGACTTAGGTTAATTATGTCATTCTTTAGGAAAAAAGTTAACAGCAAACCACCTGCTGTGTATTAAAAAATACAAGGCTTTAGTTTCCTTTCTGGAAACAGAACATTTCTGAAATGGAGATGTTGTAATTTTGCCAAATGCTGATGAAACTCCAAAAGGTAATTATGTCAGCCTAAGAAGATTATAGTAGTGAAAATAAGATTTAAAAAAATATGTGGAATTTTCAGCCACAATCAACAGACATTTGGAATGCTTTCCTCCCTACCAACTGTTCCTCATTTGTTTGAAAAGCCTGCAGTTCCTTCTTTACCTCTTTTCTCTATATCCCTTCTTTTATTCCTCTCCCATCTCACCTCCATCTCTTACCACTTCCACAACAACAAATGCTCTCAACTTTGGGTAGGATAGAAACCTATTGTCCCCAAACAGGGAATGGAAAGCTAAGTGATTTCTCAATGTGTCACTATTGTTCCTTCTTTGCTCGTTAAAAAAACTGCTGAACACTTCCTGAGTACCCAGTTCAAGGAATTTGTCCCACGGATGCATTCCTACAAGTACAAAAATTTACATTATTAAAATGTTTATTGCAATGTGAGGACAGGAATGAAAAAGAGAAGCTCTGAGATGCAGAGTATGGAAACAATATGGATGGTGAGAAACAGAAGGAAGACAAGAAGCTGGGAGGGGTGCTGACAGAGCAGGTTTCAGAACTGTGGTGGGAGAACAGAGCTAGCAACAAGGGATCCCCACCTGCTTGGTCCATAGGAGACTGTGTGCCACATGAATGATACACATTTTTTGTTGTTGACATTTTAGAGAAGTATTATAACTATAGGGAATTTCATATGATATTGCTAGAAAAAGATTAGGGACTTGTAAATGAGCACAAATTATTGTAAAAACATACTTGGTGCATTCGAGGGTACTTTTCATTGGGACTTTATCAGTGAAAGATTTTCAGAGAGAAAGAAGACAGGATAAGGCTGCCACAGGTAGTTATTGAAATTCACTTGGTAGAGCAGGTCATGTGGTATGATGAGCCCTCAGTTATTTGGCCTGAAAGAAGAGAAAACTAAGTTAGGAACAGGCAGTGCCATTACCAGGGAATCTTACTCATATGGAGAGTGGGTTTCCAAGGAAAATGGCAGGGATCCAACTCAGGGTCCAAATTGAACTAGCAAATTGTTCTCCATCTGGGCTTGAATTGGTGCCCTGAGATTCAAATCAGGTGGTTGGGGCTCATCAGCTGCAGTGTTCTAACTATAGTGCTACTCAGACACAGGTGGAGGGAAGTGAGTGGTTCTTGGAGCATGAGAATCCTTCTGTGTTGAAGCAGGATTCTAGCCAGTTGCAGGCAGAAGGAATAAGGGGGTCCAACTCCTAGGGAAATTGGGATTGATTTAGAAAATTTGTTGTGATGACTGGAGCTCAGAAGTAAGATCCAATTCTATTCAGAAAACAGGAGTATAAATCAGGACTTGAGACAGCAGCCCAGAACGTTGGGTAGGGTAGGCAATAGCTCATCAGGTACAAACGTGTATTGGAACTCACACCTGTTACAGGGCTGAGCATTGCTCCAGACCCTGATATGCAATTTCACAGTCAAGTTTGCTCATTTGGTTCAGGCACAGAGAGGGCAGTGTGAGAAGCAATAATGATGATAAGAAATGACGTTCCTGGCAAAATCATAAGCAATGTTTTGAATGGTGCTGACAATTCAAAAGATCCTGGAAGCACAAGAAAGGAAGATTATTTTCTGGAGGGCAAGTAAAACAGTTCAGGGTTGATTATCTTAGCCCTTAATTTATTAATTTATTCTTCAAAATGTTAGTAGTGTTCTATTGCTCTGAAGAATAGACAGCTCAACATTATTTACTACAAATTCGCAAGAAAGATGCAAATGTTCAAAAAGCAAGGTAATCATTTACTTTATGTAGAATTTACATGTCTGGGGGATGTCTTTGAATCCATACTTCTTATTCTTTTTATCTCATAACCAGAGCAGCTATGCTGTATTTAATTGATGTCATTGTAATTGTAGTAATTGATAAAATGTATAATTTGATGGTGCATTAAAGAAGGCATGAAAATTATTTCATATTTAATGAGTTGCTTTGAGCCTATACTAACATTTTAAATATATTTGAAAATTTAACTCATACAAATTTTAATGTTCAAGTGTGATTTATATATCTCATTCACGTTTTCCAATTGTAGAATTCTATGTGATAACTTGATCATAATAACATTTCTAAAAAGGTATCAAAATAAATGATTTAGCAGATGTAACATGTTTTCATTCATAATGTATACATGAGTATGAATAGTTATACCCTGATTTATCCATTGTATGATCATATTGAGAAGAAGAATTTTCTGCAGAACATGATAATTATCATCAGTGTGTGTTTGCAGCTTATATTTGTCAGACATTTTGCGAAATGATTTTACAGACATCAACTCATTTAATACTCAGAAAAATTCTATGCAGCAATTACTCTTATCCTGATTTCATAGGAGAGGAAACAGAAAGCTAGGGTCCCAAAGCTGAAAGTGGTGAAAATGAATTGAGTCCCAGATTTAGAGAGTGATGAAACTGGAAATCCAGACTGAAGTCTATATTGATGAGTATTGATGCACTTAACCTTTATGCCACACTCCTTGCTCAAATTAACTTACTTGATTAGCTAGCCAAGCCACAGTTTTATAGTCAATTTGCACACAAAACATTTGGCTTTGCATATAGAAGAGAACATTTTTCTTTGTCTCAGAGCTTAACCACTGCTTGAAACATCTGCACCCCGAATTTTGGTACCTTTGGGCTGGAGTGAGGAGCCATTTTAAATTAAAGCTTGTAGATGAATAACTTTTTCAATTCCACATTTGGAGGAAGGCATTTAGCGTAGAGAGTAAGACACATCCCATAACAGAGTGCCTGGGTTCAACTCTTACCTCCACTCCTCACAATTTCAGCTTCCTGAGGGCGCATACACTCTCTACTCATGTGGAAGACCTGGATTGATTCTGGGATCATGGCTTTAGCCTGACCCAATCCCAGCTGTTAAGGACATTGGGGAGTGAACTAGCTGACAGAAAATTTTTCCCTCTTTTTCAGTCTCTGAATCTCTGCCTTTCATATCAAAGTAAATTAATAAATAATTTAGGGGCCGGCGCCATGGTTCACTTGGTTAATCCTCTGCCTACGGTGCCAGCATTTCATGTGGGCGCCGGTTCTAGTCCCGGTTGCTCCTCTTCCAGTCCAGCTCTCTACTTTGGCCCAGGAAGGCAGTGAAGGATGGCCCAAGTGCTTGGGCACCTGCACCCGCATGGGAGACCAGGAAGAAACACCTGCCTTCTGGTTTCAGATTGGTGTAGTGTGCTGGCCGCAGCGGCCATTTGGGGTGTGAACCAACAGAAGGAAGACCTTTCTCTCTGTCTCTCTCTCTCACTGTCTAACTCTATCTGTCAAATAAATAAAAAATAAATAAAAAATTTAAAAATACCTTTAAAAATGTGGTGGAATGAGGTGAAAAGGTCATGCCAATATGGCCGCTGACAACAGAAACTGCCTGGCAACAGGCTGTGATTGGATGGCTTCGGAAACCACATGACAACAGAGGAAACCACATGACAACAAAGCCTGACTGACAGCAGGCTGTGATTGGATGGTTTCAGAAACTGCCTGCCGACAAGAGCCTGACAGGCAACAGGCTGTGATTGGATGGCTTTGGAAAGTGCCTGGCAACAGGCTGTGATTGGTTGGGGCATAGACTGCCCCTTGACCGGATTGTCTGGTCTTGGCTATATAAGCTGTTGTACTAACTCAAATAAAAGAATCTGCAGGCTACTTGCCTCAGGCTGCTTTCACCCGACTCCCCGGGTCTGTGTGGTGACTCCACGCCTCTTGCCCCCACCATACTCCTCCTCTCAGAAATGAATCCATTGCAACATTGTTGAGAAATCAACTGCAATATAAAATAAATAAAATCCATATTTTAATGTGATAGTAGTTAACATACAGGAGAGTAATTTAGTAAATTTTGTAACACTTTTTTAAAGATTTATTTATTCATTATTTGAAAGGAAAAATTACAGAGAGGCAGAGAGAAAGAGAGAGAGAGAGAGAGAAAGGGAGAGAGTCTTCCATCCACTGGTTCACTCCTCAAGTGGCCACATGGCCGGAGCTGCACCAATCCAAAGCCAGGAGCCAGGAGCTTCTTTGAGGTCTCTCACATGACTGCAGGGGCCCAAAAACTTGGACCATTTTCTACTGCTTTCCCAGGCCACAGCAGAGAGCTGGATTGGAAGTGGAGCAGCCAGGACAGGAACCGGTGCCCATATGGGATGCTGGCACTGCAGGTGGCAGCTTTACCCACTACGCCACAGCACAGGCCTCTTGTAATAAGTTTTTACTATTTCTAATTCATCAGAGGATATATAACAGAAGAATGTGTCATTATAGGCAATGCTGTCAATTTCTCTACTCAGTTTGACTAAAAATAAGAGACCTTACTAGGTTTCTTCAGATATATCTTATCCTGAAACCCTACTATTTTAAGCCAGTCCCAAAGGGATAATTATCATATGTTCTCCCTGATCAGTGACAACTAACCGAGCACCAAAAAAGAAACCTGTTGAGTGAAATGGACACTATGAGAAACAATGACTTGATCAGCCCTTGTCCCGACTGTTGATGTACAATTGAATAATTTATCTCTTTTAGTATTTTTTTTGTTCTACTTAATACTATTGGTTGAACTCTGTAATTAACACACAATTATTCTTAGGTGTTTAAATTTAACTGGAAAGTGATCTCTCTTAAATATAAGAGTGGAAATAAGAGAGGGAAGAGATGTACAATTTGGGACATGCTCAAGCTGACTTGCCCCAAATGGTGGAGTTAGAAATGTTCCAGGAGGGTCAGCACCACAGTTCAATAGGCTAATCCTCTGCTTGCGGCACCGGCACACCAGGTTCTAGTCCCGGTCAGGGTGCCAGATTCTGTCCCGGTTGCCCCTCTTCCAGGCCAGCTCTCTGCTATGGCCCGGGAGTCCGGGAGTGCAGTGGAGGATGGCCCAAGTGCTTGGGCCCTGAACCCCATGGGAGACCAGGAGAAGCACCTGGCTCCTGGCTTCAGATCAGCGCCATGTGCCGGCCGCCATGCGCCGGCCGCAGTGGCCATTGGAGGGTGAACCAACGGCAAAGGAAGACCTTTCTCTCTGTCTCTCTCTCTCTCACTGTCCACTCTGCCTGTCAAAAAAAAAAAAAAAAAAAAAGAAAATGAAATGTGCCAGTGGATTCCAATACAATCCCATCAAGGTTGCATGTACCAATGCCGTCTCACTAGTCCAAGTGATCAATTTCAGTTCACAATTGATCATACTGATAGGTCTAAGAGTCAAAGGGATCACATAAACAAGATTAGTGTCTGCTAATGCTAACTGATAGAATCAAAAAGGGAGAGAATGATCCAACATGGGAAGCGGATACACAGCAGACTCATAGAATGGCAGATGTCCTAAATAGCACTCTGGCCTTAGAATCAGCCTTTAAGGCATTCGGATCTGGCTGAAGAGCCCATGAGATTATTTTAGGCATGGAAAGCCAAGACACTCTGGCAAAAGAAAAAAAAAAAAGAGGACCTAAGTGAAAGATCTCTGCGAGTGAGATCCCAGTGGAAAGAACGGGGCCATCAAAGGAGGAGGTATCTTTCTCTGAAGGGAGGAGAGAACTTCCACTTTGACTATGACCTTGTCTAAATAAGATCGGAGTCGGCGAACTCAAAAGACTTCCATAGCCTTGGCAACTCATGACTAGAGCCTAGCGAGATTACTGATGCCATAAACAAAAGTGTCAAATTGTTAAGTCAACAACAGGAGTCACTATGCACTTACTCCTCATGTAGGATCTCTGTCCTTAATGTGTTGTACAATGTGAAGTAATGCTATAACTAGTACTGAAACAGTATTTTACACTTTGTGTTTCTGTGTAGGTACAAACTGTTGAAATCTTTACTTAATATATACTAAATTTATCTTTTGTATATAAAAATAATTGCAAATGAATCTTGATGTGAATGGAATGGGAGAGGGAGCAGGAGATGGGAGAGGTGTGAGTGGGCGGGAAGTTATAG
Source organism: Lepus europaeus (assembly GCF_033115175.1). Classification (NCBI taxonomy): domain Eukaryota; kingdom Metazoa; phylum Chordata; class Mammalia; order Lagomorpha; family Leporidae; genus Lepus; species Lepus europaeus. Next base: position 62,141,491 of record NC_084828.1, on the reverse strand, counting down.
GGGAGGAAAGCTATTGTAATCCATAAACTGTACTTTGAAAATTTATATTTACTAAATTAAAGTTTAAAATAAAAAATAAAGTAGATAGGGGCTGGCACTGTGATACAGTGGGAAAAGGTACCGCCTGCATTGCCAGCATTCCATACAGGTGCTGATCATAACCCAGCTGTTCCACTTCTGGTCCAGCTCTCTGCTATGGCCTGGGAAAGCAGTAGAAGATGGCCCAAGTCCTTGGGCCCCTGTACCCACGTGGGAGACCTGGAAGAAGCTCCTGGCTTCTGATCGGCACAGCTCCGGCTGTTGCGGCCATCTAGGGGAGTGAACCATCAGATGGAAGACCTCTCTCTCTCTCTCTCTCTCTCTGCCTCTCCTCTCTCTGTGTAACTCTGACTTTCAAATAAATAAATAAATCTTTAAAAAAAGATTCATTTCTAATTATCTTTATATACAGAAGTCCAACTCCATACTAAATAAAGATTTAATCAGTTTGCACTCACATAGACACACAAAGTATAAAATACTGTTTGAGTATTAGTTATACCGCTAGTTCTCATAGCACAACTCATTAAGGACAGAGGTCCTACATGGGGAGCAAGTGCACAGTGAATCCTGTTGCTGATTTAACTATTGACACTCTGATTTATGGCGTCAGTGATCACCTGAGGCTCTTAGAATGAACTGCCAAGGCTATGGAAGCCTTTTGAGTCCACAAACTCTATCAGTATTTAGACAGGTCCATAAGCAAATTGGAAGTTCTCTCCGCTTCAGAGAAAAGTACCTCATTCTTTAATGACCCCTTTTTCCACTCATTCTATGAGTCTGCTGTGTGGCCTGCTTCCCATGTTGGATCGTTATCTCCTTTTTAATTCTATCTATTGTTAGATACTTGGTCTTATTTATGTGATCCCTTTGACACTTATTCCTATCTATATGATCAGTTATGCACTCAGAATGATCACTTTAACTATTAAGATGGCATTAGTAACACCCAGCTTAATGAGATTTGGAGTTCCACGGCAAGTTTTTACCTCTAATCTTAGATGTAAGACCATGGGAATAAATTGTACATCTCCTACCTCTCTTACTCCACTCTTATTTTTAGCAAGGATCAATTTTAAATTGGATTTTAAAACCTAAGAATAATTCTGTGTTAAGTAAAGAGTTCAACCAATGGTATTAAGTAGAGAAAGAAAATAGTAAAAAAAATAATAAGCTATTCCTCAACAGTCAGGACAAGCGATGATCAAGCCATTGCTTCTCATAGTGTCAATTTCACTTCTACGGGTTTCCTTTAAGGTAGAGCTGGGAATTTAACCCACTCAAATATGAGTGGATTAGGGTACCGTTTTCCTCACATCCTTGCAGCATTTCTTCTTTGTTGATTTCTGTGTGAATGCCATTCTAACAGGGGTAAGGTGAAACTTCATTGTGGTTTTAATTTACATTTCCCTTGACAGCTAGTGATCCTCAACATTTTTTCATTTGTATTTTGGCCATTTGGACTTCCTCCTTTAACAAATGTCTGTGTAAGTCCTTGGCTCATCTCTTAACTGGGTTTGTGTTGTTGTGGTGGAGTTTCTTGTTCTCTTTGTAGATTCTGGTTATTAATCCTTTATCAACTGCCTAGTTTGCAAATAATTTCTTTCTTTCTGTGGGTTGCCTCTTCTCTTTCCTGACTATTTCTCTTGCAGCACAGAAATTTATCAGTTCGATGTAACCCCAGTTGTTCATTTTGGCTTTGGCTACCTGTGCCTCTGGGGTTTTTTCAAGAATTCTTTGCCTGTGCCAGTATCTTGCAGGGTTTCTCCGATGTTCTCTAATAATTTGATGGTGTTGAGTCAGATTTAGATCTTTAGTCCATGCTGAGTGGATTTTTGTGCAAGGTGTAAGGTAGGGGTCTTGCTTCATGCTTTTGCATGTGGAAATCCAGTTTTCCCAGCACCATTTGTTGAGTAGACTGTCCTTGCTCCAGAAATTGGTTTTAGATCCTTGATCAAATATAAGTTGGTTGTGGATGTTTGGATTGATTTCTGGTGTTTCTGTTCTGTTCCCTTGGTGTATCCATCTGTTTTTGTACCAGTACCAGGCTACTTTGATTATAACTGCCCTGTAGTATGTCTTGAAATCTGGTATTGTGGTGCCTCTGATTTTGTTTTTGTTGTACAAGATTGCTTTAGTTATTCGAGTTTTCCATGCCTCCTTATGAATTTCATTTTTTCTACACCCAAGATGAATGTCTGGTATTTTGATTGGTATCACATTGAATCTGTAAATTGCTTTTGGGAGAATGGACATTTTGGTGATATTGATTCTTCCAATCCATGAACATGAGAGATTTTTCAATTTTTTTATGTTTTTCTATTTCTTTCTTTAAAATTTTGTAATTCTCATCGTAGAGATCTTTATCAAGTTTATTCCAAGGTATTTGATTGTTTTTGTAGCTGTTGTGAATGGGATCGATCTTAGAAGTTCTTTCTCAGTTGTGGCATTGTCTGTGTATACAAAGGCTGTTAATTTCTTGTGTATTGATTTTATATCCTGCTACATTACAAAACTCTTCTGTGAGTTCCAATAGTCTCTTAGTAGAGTTCTTTGGATCCTCTATATAAAGAATCATGTCATCTGAAAATAGTTATTGTTTGACCTCCTCCTTCCCAATTTGTATCCTTTTGATTTCTTTTTCCTGACTAATGTCTCTTTCTAAAACTTCCAGTACTATATTGAATAGCAATGGTTGAGAGTGGGCATCCCTATCTGGTACCAGATCTCAGTGGAAATGCTTCCAACTTTTCCCCCATTCAATATGATAAGCCTCAAGGTTAAATTATCATGATTTTATCCTTTTTATGGGAGAGTAATAACTCATTTTATAGATACACATATATGACATATTTCCATCTTTCTTCTCACTCTCATCAGTTAGTGTATCTTCATGCTTGTCCTCTGATTTCAAGACAGTTACAGCATCATAGGCTGTTTGGAAGAAAGAAAGGCCAAACACAGAAGACACATTGCTCTCAGTTTCAAAATGTTGCCACATTCTTTTGAACAGAATACCCTGCTCCTGTATTTACACTGACATCTCATTTATGAGAATTGTATCAGATGGCTCCTGCTGCTTTAATAGTGATTGAGAAATAGAGTATTTTAAAACAGACTCATTGCTGCCACAGACAAAGTCAGGATTCATTAGCAACAGAGAAGAAGCATCTGAGTGGTCAGTAGGCATTAACATTCTGCCACATTTGCTTGCTGGAATATATGAAGGACTACAATTCAATAAGGCAAAATGAAAAAAAAATCCAATGTAAAATGCCAATTGAGTTGAGCACAGAAAATTGTTCATCTAACTTGACAACAGGAAAATGACCTCCAGCCTTGATGAAGTGATTTGATGGAGTAGGTTGGTGAGTTAGGAAGCAAACTGAAGAAAAGTAACAGAAAAATGAATGTGAAATCATTGCCTAGTACACATGATAATCACTTGCTTAAACACCTCTGATGATTTCTCAATAGCCAAGCTTAATTACCAAGTTTAATTTCTTCAGTCATCTTACCAGTATTCTACAACTTGATCTTAGCCAAAAGACTGAGAAGTGATAATCTTACCAGTATTCTTAAGAAATTGCCCTACTTATGTACCCTGGAATACACTGCACTATTTCAAGTCTCCATTCTTGGCAATAAGTGCCCCAATTTGACCTTCTTGCCATTCTTCAATTAAAAATAATATAGATAGGTATATAGGTAGGTAGGTAGATAGATGATAGATTTACAGATAGATATAGAGAGATAGATGATAGATAGACTTTTTAAATTCAATTCAGCTATGATCTCAACCTGCAAGATTTTGCCTACTTGTCCCTTCAAACCCTTGCTCTATGCTCCTGTATTACAAAGCAGTAGTCATATTTTGTCTGGAACAACTCAAAAACCCTATTAATCCCATCATTATGAGCTCCATGTTACACCCATCTTTCTATGTAGAAAGCAATGACTGGGGTTGCTAATTAGCAGTATTAGCAATTTTTTTGACCTCATTTCTCATTCTTTGTATTCCTCATGCTGACAGAATGTTGAGCATTCAATGTTCATAAGACTTTAAATCCATATCATCAATATTTTGTAACTCTTGATCATAATCAGCATTTGAGGCTTGTACAACACTGCAGTGCATTTTCTCTTGCTTTTATTTCTATGAGAGAGGAAGAATAAGGACCCTTTCACAATCAATATTTCAGATGCTGAGTTTCTTTAATCCTTTCAGCTCTTGGAAAGGAACCATTTCAGTTATACCATCATATGAATTTTAACCGGGTTTTTATTTCACTAGCTTAGTAATAGATTACATTTTAAAACTCTAGTAGAAAAAAATGACATAGCTAAAATTCAAAAGTTCAGCTCAGTTCTAACTTCAATCACAGGCACAAGTAAATTAGAGCTAATGCAAAAGAAATGCATGGAGACCAATTAGAGGGAAAAATCCAAGAATGAACATAGCCACAATGACTTTAATTGAAGTTAATCTCACATTAGAGGAAACCATTATGTGATCTAGGCAAAATGAAATAGTCATTAAGGATGCACATGTGTTTGCCAAGTGAGTCTTAGCCTTTCTGGAAATGTAGACTAGTCCTATGAACTCTGACCTCTGTATCTCCAGATCTCTTCCTTCCATGGCTACATCACATCACTAATAAAATGGGAAAATTGTTTATGTTAAGACTTAAAGCATACATTGCTAGTTCTAGGCTATTCCTCATTTTCAGTTAGTAAAATTGAAGCTCTAGAGAAATATTGGTCAATGCTGAAATCTTGTGGCTGCTAATCTCCCCCACAATTCTGCAAAATATGAGTTTAGGCCATTTTTGGATGCCTACTGAGTTCATGGCCCTGTCCTAGACACATTACACACATTGCTTCATTTAAACATTATAGAAATGCTCCAGGAAGCCACAATTATAATTCCTGAATGAGAATACTAAAATTAAGAGTTTAGACAATTTACCCAAGGATGTACAACCAGCTCTTAAGAAAGTTCAGATGTAATTTTGGTCTGTCAGATTCTACAGTTGTTCTTTCTACTGGTCTGCATAAAGATGAGTCAGAGTTGAGATCTGGTGAGGAGCAGATTTTTTTTTTACCTGCAGGAAACTCGGAATCACATGAGACAATCGACTACAAATGCAAAAACCTCTTTCCTTGCTTAGGAGATCACAAGCAAAGGGCACAGGAAGAGTAGTTAGATCAAAGAATACCTTTCTGGGCCAAGATATCAAGGAGCAGGATTTGTCAGGAAGAGGGAACAAACAAAAGTCACCTTTAAATCACTAAAATAAGCATAATTTTCTCCACGGGTATTTATTTCAATATTTTATATCCCATATTTTGGCCATGTAACCAGGGGATTAATAGGTACATAATACTCCAGAGTTCACATCATGTCTTGCGTTGACAAGCTCTTCATCTACTCATAATCCTAGAGTTAGGATATTTTTTGAATCATGATCAATTTGGGTACCCTACTCTGTACTAACCACCCTCAGGATTGGTGAGCTGTCATTTATTATCAAATCCTATGCTCATAAAATCCTTCAGGCAGGAGGAAACTGAAGTTTGGTTTTATTTTCCCTCAAATCAACAAAGTACAATCAAATAAAAAAATAAACAAATACCAAAAAGTAAGCTCTGATGTCATATTTTTAAGGCAGTGAGCTTCTGTGAGTCAAGGCTGCTTCACTTCCAATCCTGCTCTCTGCTATGACCTGGAAAAGCAGTAACAGATGACCAAGTCCTTGGTCTCCGGCACCCACGTGAGAGACCCAGAAGAAGCTCCTGGCTCCTGGCTCCTGGCTTTGGATTGGTTCATCTCTGGCTGTTGCAGCCAATTGTGGAGTGAACTAGCGGATGAGCTCCCCCCCCCCCCCCCCGCCCCACTCTCATTCTCTCTCTCTGCAACTCTTTCAAATACATAAACAAATCCTTTAAAAATATTCTTAAAACAGTTTCATTGATTAATTTTTTTACTTGGCATCTAAGAATAGACCACATTTAGGCTAAATACTGCCTAAAGAAGCAGGCATTTTGTGCAGCAGTCAAAAAACCACTTGTGAGCCCACATCCCATACCAGAGTCCCTGGTTTGAGTACCAGCTCTGCCTCTCATTCAAGCTTCCTGCACATGTGTACCCCATGAGGTAGCAGGCAATGACTTAAATAGTTGGGTCTCTGCTGCCCTCATGAGAGACACAGAATGAATTCCAGGCACCTGACTTTGACCTGGTCCTGCCCCAACTGTTGCAAACATTTGGACAGTGCACCATTAAATGGAAGATCTCTCTGTCTCTATGGCTTTAAAATAAGTAAAAAATTAAATAAGATTTTCCAAAGAATTTTTGTTGAGACAAGCAAACTCTATCACAGTAAAAATACATGTCAAAAAATTTAAGGCCAGAGCTGGCATTGTGGTATAGCAGGTAAAGCTGCTTCCTATGATGCCAACATCCGGTATGGACTACAGTTTGTGTCCCTGCTGTTCCTCTTCCAATCCAGCTCCCTGTTAATGGCCTGAGAAAAGCAGTGGAAGATAACCCAAATGTTTGGGCCCTTGCCATGCACATGGGAGACCTGGAAGAAGCTCCTGGCTCCTGGCGCCAGCCCATGCCATTGCAATCTTCTGGGGAATGAACAAGCACATGGAAGATCTCTCTCTCTCTGTAACTCTGACTTTCGAATAAAAGAAATCATATATATGTGAAAGATGTTATATATATAAAATTATGCATAAAACATGAAATTTTATATGTATATAAATATATATATACACACATATAGCCAAAATAGATCAGAGAGGATGTGCTAACACAAATTGACACAAAATCTTAAATTTTTGTTTCTTTTGTCTAATAACTGGGTGATTGCATATAAGTTAAGAAATGCACATCTCAGTTCTATTTAAAATGGAGTCAACATCACAGCTACATTTCTGGTTTGTTGTATTAGAGAACATAGCCCTTAAGTATATATCACAGGATTTGGTCCACTGCAATTGCTTGGTAAATGGTAATTATTCTATTTCAACTTCTTTTACATCTGTTATTATTATTATTCCAAAATTTCCCCATGCAGAGGTATTTTCCATCAAGTGGCTAAAATGTCCATTTGTATTCCTGAATGGAATTTGGCTTCAAGAGAGTTCCTGCAGTACCAGAACCCCTTTCAAGATAATACAAATTGCCTGATGGACTGCCCAATAACAAATTAACGAAATGGTCAAGTTTTGACAATTAAATTACCCAAAGCTCCAAATGCCATCATCACAAAACTGAAAATAGACAGCAGTGGAATGCTAATTCAGCTAAAGGAACACACACACCAAGATTTACAGGCTGAAGATTATCACAGAGGATGTATTTCATTTTCTGACTTGAGTTAGAGGTCAGTTTAATAAATAAAGAGCCATATAGATCTTACAATGTAAATATAGTTACTGACCTCTTTTTCTAGTTCCTTTAGGTCACTAAGTAATTCCTGGCCTCACCACCTCAAGTTGGCATTAAAATGAAAAGGCTCATGACCCAGCTGATCATACACAAATTATTTCAAACCTCAATTAGGCCAGGATACAGAGAGCATATTTTTTACAAAATTGAATGCTAAATACTGAGTGAGTGATACATTCCCTACCTAAAGCTAAAACAAGGCTACATAGAATGTTATTCTACAAATTAAAAGAAAAAATATCTACAGTTTTGATATAAAAATTTTCATCACCAAAATATCTACTGCAATTCTGGATTAGCAATTCAACAAGAGAAACATGGTGCTAGTAAAATAGCCATCAAACAAAGGAAAAATTTTATCAAATAAGAGGAATAACTTCACAGTATAGTATCTGTGACATGTATCAAATGTATAAATACATATTTTGTTCTATGACAAATTCTATCTGTAAAGGTTATAATTTCCTTAACCAGATATGAAAACTACCAACTCCATCCAAAGGCCTCTATGTTCATAAACAAAATATAAGTACAACAAAGCAATGATAATTTGTCCTTTGTCCTTTGATTTGTCCTCAGCTGTATACAACCCTACATTTTTAAAGTTGAGAAAACAATCAAAATAAAAAGAATGCAAAATGGCAAGCACTTTATGTAAGGCCTTTGCAGCAGGATGTGGCTTTAAATGAAGCAAACAAATTTCTACTTTGTAGTTTTGATAGATGTCCAGAGGATCTTTTGAAAATGAAAGGAACAAAAGCTGAGCAATCCTTTAATCAGGAGACCCTTGATTTATACTGTTGATCAATTTTGGCAAGTCAATGTCTAAAAACTCAAAAAAAAAAAAAAAAAAGGGAAGTTCTCTTCCTCCAAAACTCATTTATCTTCTCATCCAAGAGTGTACTCTATATTTTGTCCATTTCATCATTTCTGTGAAGTCTAACTTCACTTGTATTCTCATGCAAGAGAAAACCTTCCTAATTCTAGCCAAAATAAGAACTTAAATAATAATCTCATAGCTAGATTCACTTCGCCATCAGCGAAGTAAACAGTAAGTAGAAAAAACCTCCCTTTCAGACCAAAGGGAAAGAAAGTTTTTAAGTGAGAATATAATTTTCCTCATGGGCATTGTCTACCTTAGAAAAACTACTACAGAACATGCCTGTGACTATAGACTTGTAGTTCAGGCCACCGAAGATTAGAGATGGGACATGGGCACTCCCTTGACTAGCATCCTCTGGTCTGCTTTAACACAAACCAGGAGGAAAAGAAAGCTAGGCATCAGAAGCAATGGGTGGCAGGCCTATTAATGGCTGATCTGTACAGTGATCTGCCCTCAAGGAGACCCAACAGGCCAGTCCACTGCAGTGGCTTTCAATGTGGTAAGCATGGGCTTCAGCAGAAGTCAGCTTGTGAAGAGCCCTGGCAGCTCTGCCAAGAGTTGGATCACTGGAAATGGACCTGCCCTGGAGTCGAAGGATGCCCAGGTCAGAGCCACAGATCTTATTGGCTCTAAGCTGAAAAGCCCTTCACTCAGCCCAGCTTCCAAAGTGACCACTGCAGCTGAGGGGATGGTCAAGTAGGGTCAGCAACATTGCAGGCAGAACTGTGAATTTCTTGTTAGAGATGCCCCCTGCCTTTACCTGGCCAGCTCTCCTCCCAGGCCAGCCAAGTAATGAAAGTCAACAGAGTGCCTTCCCCTAGGAGGTTCACACCTCCCTTAGGATATACCCCATGTGAAGAGATAGATAGGTCTGGGCCTCTGAATTTACAAGGCCTAAAGCCCACCAGATTATTATCAAGCCCCTTCTGTCAGGTTCTATTTGCCTCTCAGTCAGAAAACTTAATTGAAACTTAGACAGCACCTTTCTTAGCTCCTCTAATAATGACTCTGTCCTTTGTTCTAGACCCTATCTAGTGCACTTGGGCCTCATTCCTTCGTAATCATAACCTCTACCACCAATGGCTCTACTCCCAACCTGTGTGTACTGATGGTCCTCTTCCCCACTTAATGCTGTATAATTGTTCAAACCTGGTAAATGCCACTCTTAGGATCATTGGTTACTATCCTCACTCTGTCTTTTATGCCCTTGTCTAAATATGATCAGAGTCGGTAAACTTGGAAGGCTTCCATAGCCTTGGCAACTCATGACGACAGCCTAGGGTGGTTACTGGCACCATAAACTAGAGTGTCAATTTGTTGGGTCAACAACAGGAGCCACTGTGCACTTGCTCCTCATGTGGGATCTCTGTCCTTAATGTGCTGTACATTGTGATTTAATGCTATAACTAGTACTCAAACAGTATGTTTCACTTTGTGTTTCTATGTGGGTGCAAACTGTTGAAATCTTTATACTAAATTGATCTTCTGTATATAAAGAGAACTGAAAATTAATCTTGATGCAAATAGAAGGGGAGAGGGAGCGGGAGAGGGGAGGGTTGCGGGTGGGAGGGAAGTTATGGGAGAGGGAAGCCATTGTAATCTATAAGCTGTACACTGGAAATTTATATTCATTAAATAAAATTAAAAAAAAAGAAAACCTTCCTAATTCTGTCCTATTACATAGAAATTTAAATAGACATGGTGATTTGAATATATCAACTCTGTCAAAAATGGAATTAATTCATTAAAAAATATTTTCTGAGTACCTATAAGCATGATGAATACCTATAACCATCTATTGGCATGATGACCCATGGTAATTTCTGAGAATGAAACAATTTTCAACAAGGTATACTCCCCATCCTCAGAGAATTTAGTTTACCTATAGAAGGGGAAAATAACTATTCATTCAAATATGATAAATATTGTGAAGCACAACAGACTACGATGAATGCTTTCAATGGAGTGAGGCCTCAGAGAAAGACTCCTATGAATGGCTATATAAGCTGCTTTTGAAGGAAGAGTATTCTAAATACGGCAGAAGACTGGGAACTCCAGGAGATAAGAACAAGGTGATTGCCCAGGCAGAGCTGAAAGGCCTGTGTTGCAAAAACAATGAGAACTCTGGAATGGGTAGACCTAAAAGAGTGAGGGAAATTAGCAAAATATGAGGAGGAAGGCAAAGTTAGCAGATGTTAGATCATGCCAGGCTTGTAGGTTATGTCAAATGTTTTACTTGTATGATAAAAACAATGACAAACCATTGAAAAGTTGCTGTGTTTTGAATGCATGTACCAAAACTTGGCAAAAATTTAATCCCCAATGCAAAGTATTAAGAGGTAGGATATTGGGGCCAGTGCTGTGGCATAATGGGTAAAGCTGCCACCTGCAGTGCCGGTATCCCATATGTAAGCCGGTTCAAGTCCCAGATGCTCCACTTCTGGTTCAGCTCTCTGCTATGGCCTGGGAAAGCAGGAGAAGATGGCCCAAGTGCTTAGGCCCCTGCACTCACATGGGAGACCTGGAAGAAGCTTCTGGCTCCTGGCTTCAGATCGGTAGAGCTCCGGTCATTGCAGCCAATTGGGGAGTGAACTAGCAGATGGAAGACCTCTCTCCCTCTCTGCCTCTGTCTCTTTGTAACTCTGACTTTCAAGTAAAATACATAAATCTTTAAAAAAAAATAAAGAGAGGTAGGATCAGGTGAGACCTCTTCAATGTAATTAGGTTATAAGTTTTCTGATCTAATTGTTTAATGCATTAATGAGTTATTGAGGGAGTGACTTTGTTATGAAAACTATGTCCCTCTGACTAACTTACTCTTTCTCACCATATGATGCCCTTTATCATTGTGCGACTCTACCAAGTGTTTATCAACAAAGATTCACCAACAAGACATCAACAAGGCCGGCGTCGTGGCTCACTTGGCTAATCTTCCGCCTGTGGCGCTGGCATCCCATATGGGTGCTGCGTTCTAATACCAGTTGCTCCTTTTCCAATCCAGCTCTCTGCTGTGGCGCAGGAGGGCAGTGGAGGATGGCCCAGGTGCTTGAGCCCCTGCACCTGCAAGGGAGACCAGGAAGAAGCACCTGGCTCCTGGCTTCGGATCAGCACAGTGCCTGCAGTAGCGGCCATTTGGGGAGTGAACCAATGGAAGGAAGACCTTTCTCTCCATCTGTCTCTCTCTTTCAATGTCTATAACTCTACCAGTCAAATAAAAAAAAGGAAAAAAACATCAATGAAGACTCACCAAAGTTGGTCCCTTGACCTTGAACTACCTAGTCACCAAAAGTTCAAGAAATAAATTAATTTTCTTTATAAATTATCCAGGTCATGGTATTCACTTACAACAATAGACAATGATGGGGCGGGGTCCGCCAGCCTTGCTTATTTTAAATGGCTTATAGATAAGATTGTCCATAAATTTAAGCTGCTAAAATCAATCAAAGATACATTTTAATTTGTGGGACCTGAATCTGTGTATCATATGTTTTAGACTTGTTGGTAGAAAGAAACTAAAAACATTTTAGATGGTTGTGCTTAAGTTTACTGGCTAAACAAACTACACCATGTTAGATATTTAAGAGGTGTTTTCAAATACATGATTCTTAAAATTTATAGAAGGCATTGGACCTTCTGGTAAATGTTTTCTTAAGTTGTTATCTAATGGTTGAAACGGTTTGCTAAGTATTCATGTGATATTGCTATTGTCAGCAAGCGATCTAGGACTTGCTCCCTCATTTCTCTATTCTAAGCCCAACTTGTTCTTTCATTTCTCTATTCTCTTCAAGGTAGGAAACTAATTCTATTATGAAGGAATCTGTAGGATGCACAATTTAATCTTTAGACCTTATAAAAGAGATGGCTAACATTTTTCTGTAATAGCATAGCCAAAATAAGAACTCAAATAATAATCTCATAGCTAGATTCACTTCGCCATCAGCGAAGTAAACAGTAAGTAGAAAAAACCTCCCTTTCAGACCAAAGGGAAAGAAAGTTTTAAAGTGAGAATATAATTTTCCTCATGGGCATTGTCTACCTTAGAAAAACTACTACAGAACATGCCTGTGACTATAGACTTGTAGTTCAGGCCACCGAAGATTAGAGATGGGACATGGGCACTCCCTTGACTAGCATCCTCTGGTCTGCTTTAACACAAACCAGGAGGAAAAGAAAGCTAGGCATCAGAAGCAATGGGTGGCAGGCCTATTAATGGCTGATCTGTACAGTGATCTGCCCTCAAGGAGACCCAACAGGCCAGTCCACTGCAGTGGCTTTCAATGTGGTAAGCCTGGGCTTCAGCAGAAGTCAGCTTGTGAAGAGCCCTGGCAGCTCTGCCAAGAGTTGGATCACTGGAAATGGACCTGCCCTGGAGTCGAAGGATGCCCAGGTCAGAGCCACAGATCTTATTGGCTCTAAGCTGAAAAGCCCTTCACTCAGCCCAGCTTCCAAAGTGACCACTGCAGCTGAGGGGATGGTCAAGTAGGGTCAGCAACATTGCAGGCAGAACTGTAAATTTCTTGTTAGAGATGCCCCCTGCCTTTACTTGGCCAGCTCTCCTCCCAGGCCAGCCAAGTAATGAAAGTCAACAGAGTGCCTTCCCCTAGGAGGTTCACACCTCCCTTAGGATATACCCCATGTGAAGAGATAGATAGGTCTGGGCCTCTTAATTTACAAGGCCCAAAGCCCACCAGATTATTATCAAGCCCCTTCTATCAGGTTCTATTTGCCTCTCAATCAGAAAACTTAATTGTAGCTTAGACAGCACCTTTCTTAGCTCCTCTAATAATGACTCTGTCCTTTGTTCTAGGCCCTGTCTAGTGCACTTGGGCCTCATTCCTTTGTAATCATAACCTCTACTCTACCACCAATGGCTCTACTCCCAACCTGTGTGTACTGATGGTCCTCTTCCCCACTTAATGCTGTATAATTGTTCAAACCTGGTAAATGCCACTCTTAGGATCATTGGTTACTATCCTCACTCTGTCTTTTATGCCCTTGTCTAAATATGATCAGAATTGGCAAACTTGGAAGGCTTCCATAGCCTTGGCAACTCATGGTGACAGCCTAGGGTGGTTACTGGCACCATAAACTAGAGTGTCAATTTGTTGGGTCAACAACAGGAGCCACTGTGCACTTGCTCCTCATGTGGGATCTCTGTCCTTAATGTGCTGTACATTGTGATTTAATGCTATAACTAGTACTCAAACAGTATGTTTCACTTTGTGTTTCTATGTGGGTGCAAACTGTTGAAATCTTTATACTAAATTGATCTTCTGTATATAAAGAGAACTGAAAATTAATCTTGATGCAAATGGAAGGGGAGAGGGAGCGGGAGAGGGGAGGGTTGCGGGTGGGAGGGAAGTTATGGGAGGGGAAAGCCATTGTAATCCATAAGCTGTACACTGGAAATTTATATTCATTAAATAAAAGTTAAAAAAAAATAGACAATGATGGACTAAGTCAAAGGAGTTGGATAATATATTGATACAATTAATCGATATTTGACCTACAATGTGGAGAACGATTTCATTATTACTAATGAAGCACTCATTTCTATTTTTATAGTCAATCTTATTTTATTTATTGTATCCAAGGGGAGAGAGAGAGAGATCTTCCATTTACTGGTTCACTTCCTACATTCCCCAAAGAGCCAGGGCTAGGCCAGGCTGAATCCAGGAGCCAGGAACTAAATCTGGGTACTACTTGGCATACGACATGCTGGCCCCAAAGGTGCACATTGACTGGAAGCTGGATCAGAAGAAGAGGTGGACTTAAAAACAAACAATCCAATATGAGATTAAGCCAAACGGTGGCTTAACTCACTGTGCTACAACTCCCACCCTGATGAAGTATTTATTTCTATAAAATGCATGGAGAGTCTCTGTACCATATAGTAACAGCAAATAAAAAGGAAACTGAATACAAAAAGGTTAATAAGAAACAAATGTACACCAGTAAATCTAAATTTATAAGGTACAACTGTGTGATTTGATAGAATGTCAAAAATGGTTATCTGACTCAAAATTGCTATATCTTTGCCAATAGAATCCAGACTCCAAGATATCATTTGCCCTTACTCTTTTTCTCCTAATTTGTTCCAAGCACCTGCCAATAGCATATCCTCAATAAATACCTACCAAGGAGTGCATGAACAAACATGCAAATAAAAACTCGAGTCTAATCACACCGGTAGTATTGTATTACCCATAAATTTCCATGAATATCCTCTCTCTCTAAACCTTTTTCCTCTTCTATCATTCCTCCAAACTTAAGACAAAGGAAGGTGATAGAGCTTGCTAACAAAAAGAGCATAGTGCTAAAAGTTGTCTGAAAAGAAAACAAAACTAAGATAGTATAAGATAGAAGCAGAATGAATTAATTTAGGACATTAGATCACACATCCAAAAGAGTTTAAGCCCAACTAAGGCCTGGGAGATATACTCACTGATGATGCCCTATCTTCAAGTGTTCATATTGAAAACTTTGTTCAAGGTGATCAGGTGAGAAAGTATGAAGCTCAATTATATGCTTACTATAGTAAAACAACAAAGCCATCTTAAGGGTGCTGAGTTAGCACCATCATCTTCTAATGGAAAGCATTTGAGAACATAAAGTGTGCAACAACATTAGGTTGATGGTTGAACAATTCTGTGCCTCCTACTTCTCCCTGCAGCAACTTTCTGTGTGTTGAATGTTTAATCAGCCAGGAGAGATAAAGTCTCATGCATACACTGCTCATATATGTGTATACACCTTCAAAATAAAACATTTCTGGAGAGAGAGAAAGAGAGAGAAAGAGAGAGAGAGGAATAAGAGGAGAGGAGGGGGAGGGGAGGGGAGAAAGGGGAGGAAAGGAGAGGAGGGGAGGGAAGGGGGAAGGGGAGGAGAGGAGAGGAGAGGAGAGGAGGGGAGGGGAGGGGAGGGGGGGAGGGAAGGAGAGGAGGGGAGGGGAGGGAAGGGGGGGAGGGAAGGAGAGGAGAGGAGAGGAGAGGAGAGGAGGGGAGGGGAGGGGAGGGGAAGGGAGGGTTGGGAGGGAAGGGGAGGAGAGGTGACATGAGCATCTGCTTCAGGTGGAAAGATACTGTGTGAGATCAAATGTCAAGGAGCAGGCATGACTAACTGTCTGGTGATTTCTGGAACTCAGAGCAGCAACTGTGTCTGAGACCAAGCTCCACATCACCACCTACCCCAGAATTCAAGAGTGGGACTAATAAGATAATAAGGACGTTTTAATTATCTAAGGACGAAGAATGCTTGCCCCAGAGAGATGTTTGTGATAGAATCCCTGGAGAGGGGCTGACACTGTGGCATAGCAGGTGAAGCTGCTGCCTGTGGTGCCAGCGTCCCATGTGTGTACTGGTTTGAGTCCCAGCTGCTCCACTTCTGATCTGTCTGTCTGCTACAGCCTGGGAGGCAGTGGAAGATGGCCCAAGGGGCCCCTGCACCCAGATGAGAAGACATGGGGGAGGCTCCTAGTTCCTGGCTTCCGATCAGCACAGCTCTGGGCATTGTGGCCAATTGGGGACTGAACCATGGGATGGAAGACCTCTCTGCCCCTCTGCCTCTCCTTTGCTCTCCATGTAAATCTGGCTTTCAAACAAATAAATAAGTCTTTAAAAGATTCCCTGGAGAGAGTACTCATAAGCAGCAAAATGAAGTCAGAAAGAAGTAGTTGAATGCAAGAAGTAATAGGAAATTAGTTACTCAACATCATCAGAAACTTTAAGTAAGTTTTTAATTATTGAACTTTTATAAACAAATAGGAACCAATTTAAGACTAGAAATCCAATATATTATTTTACATGTTTATGTGTTTGAGTCTGTATACGGGAAGGTGAGAAGTGGAAATTCAAGGATTTAAATACACTTATGTCTTTTAGGGCACATGGATGTTTGATAATTGCAATCAATGTTAGAAAAAGTCTAATTTTGTACTTTTTTTTTTTGCTAAAGTAACAAAGGAAATGCAAGAAAAACAGAAATACAATTATTATTCTCAATTAGAAAACAAACTAAGAAACAAAAACAGAAAAAAAAAAAACAAATGACACATCTAGCCAAACCCAGAAAATAAAACAAAAGAACTTAGACAATATGGTGACTAAAAAACACAAAGTAAAAAACCAGGCTTTTAGTACACACAATAAACATAAGTGTGTTTAGCTCATCTTTTAGAAAATATTTTAAAATTTGTTAAAACAAGATCACCTAACTATATTCAAAGGTGTCATGCATAAGAAATTTGAAAATGAAAGCAAACTTTAACAAAATAAAACTGGGCTGGAAATAGCACACAACAGAATATTCAAAGCCAAAGTTTTTAAAGAGAGTATTTAAGCTGGTTCATATGTTGATAAATCGATCCAGTAAGAAGATATAATATTCACAAATTCTACTTATTTAATGACATAACTTCAAAACAAATCCAGAAAGAACTGATATTCTCCATGAGAAACTTATAAATCATTAGTTAACAGAAGAATATAATACATCCCTTTTAGAAGTCAACAGAAGGGAGGGTAGGGTACGAAGTATCACTATGCTCCTAAATTTGTATATAGGAAATACATGAAATTTGACTTCTTTATATAAATAAAAACTGTGAAATAGAAAAAGTGGAAAATATTAGCATAAAGGATTTATATACCACATGTAAGAGGTTTGATATTACACATACACACACACTAAACACACATAAAGAAATTAAATAAATTATAACACATTCTTTTAGCACATTTATTTAAGAAATGAATTCATGCTAAACTATAAAGAAAATCTCAAGTTTCAAAAAACTTATATTGTGCAGTATTCACTGACCAAACATCAATAAAAATAGCAAGAAATTCATACATCTTAAAATTAAAGATACACACTATTAGTCATTGCACTAAGTAGAAAATCAAATGCAAATTACAAACTAGTAATCACTGATATGCCTAAGGAGCTATAGACAAAGATGCTTAATCATTGTTTTAAACAACTAAAAATTGGAAAACATGTTAATTCTTCAATAAAATAAATAAAACTGCTGAATAAAACATGGGGCATTAAATCTATGGAACACTAGTTATATTTGTAAGTACTACAATGGATAGATTTCCAAAATATATCTCTGAGAAAAGCAAGTTGTTAAGATAGCATAGAGCACATAGAGCATCTACAAGAATAAAAGAAGAAATACAGCAATATATAATCTTTATGAAGCTAGCTTACATGTATACATACATGTACATGTACAAATACATATAAACATACAAATATATCCCTAAAAACATCCAGTAAACACAACTAACAGAAAAGTAGGAAAAGATACAGGTAGAGTTTTATGGTCAAAGAAGACATCAGCATTTTTGTAACACTTCATTTTTATAAACAGAACATATTCTTACATCCTTTTTCTGAGACAGAATATAATTTTTTATAGATTAGTGAATTTTGAATAGTAATAGATAGTAAGCAGATAAGAGAAGCAAGGAAGGAGGGCGGGAGACAAAGTGGGCAATGTATTAGAAAAATGGGAGTAACTTATGTGCTTTTTATTGTTAAAGACTTATTTTTATTGATTTGAAAAGAAAAGAGACAGGAAGGGACAGAAGGGTCTTCCATCCTCTGGTCCACTATCCAAAAGGCCACAACAGTCAGGGCCTGGCCAAGCCAAAGCCAGGAGTCCAGAGTTCCATTTTGGGTTTGTAACACGGGTAGCAGAGACCCAAGGACTTGGGCCATCCTCTGCTGCACCACAATGTTGGCTCAAGGAAAGTGCTTTGAACAGGTGATATATGAGGCGGGCAGTTCTGAGGAGTTGATATTTGAACAGAAGCCTGAACTAGTCATAAACAAAACATTAAGTTGTAGGTTAGGTAGAAGGAAGGATGAGCCAATGGACTTGAAGCCAGTTTAGCATGTTAGAGGAAGAACAAAAGAGTAAACATGGGGAAGAAAATAGGGGCAATATCTTTTGGAACTTTGGAGAGCTTGGAAGGAGTCTGGATTTTACCCTAAAAATTATGGGAAACTATAATTATATATATAATACATATTATATATAATATTTATAATATAATATATGTTTATATATTATCTTGTATATTATATATAAGATATTATATAATTAATATATAATATATATTATAAAATTATATACAATATATAATTATATATAACATATAATAATTATATATTATTAATAATATGTAATTAATTATATATAATTATATATAATATAATAGATTTATATATAATAAAACGGGATTCTTAGCAGGTGGGGAACACAATTTTCATCTTTGGTGTTCTTTAAGTATTTTATTTCAATAATCATAGGTTTACACACAAGTATAACAAATAATCCAGACATCCCAAGTACTACTTACTCAATTTCCCCCAATAGTAATATCTCCAAAACTACAATACAGTATCACAGCCAGGATATGGACAATGATAGGGTTGCCTTTTTATAGCCACCCACATCATCTTGTTATAGCTCGACAATTTTAATGAGTTCTACATTTTTAAAAGATTTATTTATGTATTTGAAAAGCAGAGTTGCACAGAGAGAGAAGGAGAGTCAGAGAGAGAGAGAGAGAGGTCTTCCATCCACTGACTCACTCCCCAAATGGCCCCAAGGGCCAGAGCTGGGCCAATCCAAAACCAGGAGCCAGGGGCTTCTTCCGGGTCTTCCATGTGGGTGCAGGGGCCCAAGGACTTGGGTTGTCTTCTACTGCTTTCCCAGATCATAGCAGAGAGCTGGATAGGAAGTAGAGCAGCCAGGTCTCAAACTTGCGCCCATTTGGGAGGCCGGCACTGCAGACTGCAGCTTTAACTGCTGTGCCACAGCGTCAGACCCCAGTTCTATGTGTTTATGATTGTATTATATCAAATAGAAATATATTATGTTACTATTTCAAATAGAAATATATTTTATTATTTCAAGAAGTACAATCATACAGAAAGTAATTTTCATGACTGGCACTTTTCATTCAGCGTAAGTCCTTGGAGATTTATCCAGTTTGTTGAGTATATCATAGATTGCTTCTTTTTATTACTGAGTAGTATTATATAGTCACTAGACTTTCCTTGATTTGCTTGACAATTCACCTTCTAAAAGTTATCTCTTCTTATTTATTAGGAAGAAAACTGCTATAAGCATTAATGTACAGGTTTTGTGTGAACATCAGTTTTCATTTCTCTAGTATAAATGTCCCAGCAGTACAATTGCCAGATTATGTGATAGTAGAATGCTTAAAGAACCTTTCATATTTTCCAGAATAGCTGAACTGATGTTACTGATTACGCTCTTTTTTCTTCTTGATTTTCTAAGATTCCTTTGCTTTTCATGCTCCTTATGTTTTGAGAACTTCCTTGAGCCATTCTTTTAGGGCAGTTGAGCTGGTGACAAATTTTGTTAGTCTTCCATCATCTGAGATTGCATGATTTCCCTCTTCATCTATGTAGAATAATTTTGCTGTATTCTAGGCTAATAGATCTTTCTTTATTATCAGTACTTGAATAATAATATATTACCTTCTGTGACCTCCAAGTTTCTAAAGAGAAACTCATTCTCATGCAAATTGTTTTCTCACTTAGGGTCAACCATCATTTGTCTAGGTCTCCATTTCTATGTGTTTTGTGTGTGTGTGTGTGTGAGTGTTTGTGTGTGTGTGTTTGCTTCTCTCTTTCCTTGCTTCAAGGGCTTTTTCTTTGTTTATAATAATAAGAATCCTGATTACCAGATGTCTTAGTATACATTTATTTGGATTTATTCTGTTTGAGTTTCACTTGACTTCTTCAATCTATGAGTTTATATATTTTGCCAATTTCCCCAACTTGAAAATTCACCAATTTTCAGCTATCCTTTTCTTGAGTAGTTTTTCAGGTCCATCCTTTTGTTCATCTTTCCAGGATTCTGATAACAAAGATATTAGATCTTTTGCTATGGTAACACATATATCTGAGGCTCTGTTCATTTTTTCTTTCAATCTGTTTTCTCACCTCTTTTTCAATTTGGTAATTCCTATTGTTCTATCTTCAAGTTCATTTTCTTTTGTCTCTCCTACCACTCTGATGTTGAGTCAATTAATGGAGTTTTGCTGTTTTGTTGGTATTTTTTTTTCCTGTGGCAGAGGCAGGGGGAATTATTGTGTTTTTAAATTCTAAAATTACCTTTTTGTTCTTATTTATGTATTCTATTTTCCTGAGATTCCTTTTTCTCTCTTTTGAACATGTGTCCATTTAAGCACATTTATGATGGTTGTTTTAAAATCTTTCCAGGTAATTATAGCATCTCTACCTGTTTGAAACCGGCATCTATTATCTTTTTTTCATTCAGTTTGCGATTGTTCCTTTTGTTATAATGAGTTTTTTTTTTTTTTTTCTTTTTACAGAAACCTGCATATTGTGAGTTTTACAGTATGAGATTCTGTATCTTAATTCAATTATCTGCTGTAGCTGGTTTTCTGTGGCACCAGTCAAGCAAAAGAGGGAGAGGCGTTAATGTGTTATTGTCAGAAAGAAGTGTGTTCCCAGGTTCTCCACTCAGCCTTTGCCCCAAGGTGGGGACTTCTTTTTACTTTTAATCAGGAGTTGGGCATCCATTCTTCCCTTGGTAGGGGAAGTAGAAATGCTCAGTTTTTGTTCCATCCTGACTTCCATTGACACTGCAAGCAGTTGGCTTCCTTATTACTATCAGTAATTTAAGATCTGACTCCACTAGATATCCTCTCAGTCCATCCCAGAAGGAAAGGGGCAGAGCAGTTCAGTACCATTGGATGGAGGTGGAAATCCATTCCTACTACATGATCTATCCTCACACCCTGACAGCTGCCAGGCATGAAAGCTCTGGCTCTGAATTGGCTGCTCTGACAACATTTTTTTGGTGAGGGACTTGAGGCACCTCACTGCAACCTGGCTAAGACAGACATCTAGGATCACCACTTTGTCTTTGCTACTTGGGTAAGGGTTTTTCTGTGACATATAACTAAAGTAAAATAGTTACAGGCTACACGTTTTCTGTCTTTCTAGGCTGGCCCTTTCCTGGTCTTTTGTTCTAAGAGAAAACATTTGTTGATTTTGTTTTGTTGTCTGTTCTTGTTGATATTTCCTTATTTCTAGCTTTTTCAACTGCATGTATAGGATATTCAAGGCAAAAAGAAAACTCAGGAACATATCACTGTCATTGTTTGGGTAGTGACATCACTAACAAGTCTGTCTTCTTCTCTCCATCCTTGAGATACTGTTTGTATGTGTTTTTTATATAATGACAAGGACTTCTCTTGTACTTAGGTACTTAGTGTGAATAATAAAGACAGTTACATCTACTCTAACTATATCAAATCAGAAGTGTCATGAATTACATTTCAAAAAAGTGTCCTAGTTACTCTGTGGGGAGTAGGTCACACAGAATATAGCAAGATAGCACACAGTCTAGGTCATAGTATCTGTTATCCAGGAGAAATTCTACAAAACTATAGCTGTAATTTTTGTGAGTTACTTGTTTCCTTGATGTGTTGATTTGATTACTTGATAAGTTACTTATCAAGCCCACAAGACATTGTGGTAGATTAGTTGTGGATAATGAAAAAAGGAGATCACAAAGATAACTCTTGGATTGTTTTTTTATAATTTATTTATTTATTCAGAAGGTGGAATTCTAGAGAGAGGGAAGGTGAGACAGAGATATCTTTCACTCACTGATTCACTTCCCAAATTATTGCAAAGGCCCAAGCAGGGCCAGGGCAAAGCCAGGAGCCAGGAATTCCATTCATGTCACCTACATGGATGGCAATTTTCTGCTGCCTTCCGAGGCACATTAGTAGGGAGCTAGATTGGAAGTAGAGCAGCTGGGACTCAAACTGGTACCCTTGGGGAACACAGGTGGCAGCTTAATCCACTAGGCCACAATGCTGGCCTCAACTCTTGGATTTGAAACTGATTGTTAATGCTATTGAATGGTATGGAGAAGACAGGGGTAAGACCATGGAGAATTTAGAGTTCTAATTTAGATATGTTGAAGTGAGCATGTCAATGTATATATTATTGAATGTTGAATGAATCCTGGAGCTCAAAGGATAGACTGTAACTAGAGCTAGAAGTCTGAGATATATAAACCTACACATCCATGTATGTAGCATTTATAACCATACAATTCAATGAAATATGTAGAGAACAGGACCTATTAGCCAGACAACAATTGATGTCCTCTGAGGTAGTTATAGAAGAAAAACAACAGAGATAAAATAAGTGACATAAACTGAATATTAGAAGCATTATCCATGAGGGAAACCTCAGATTTCCCATCTCTCAGGGCATCCATAAGGGTCACACTGGAAAGCCCTGAGCCACTATGAAGCCTTCAAAGCTCAAAGAACAAATCTCTTCCTCTACCCATGGTCTTTAAGTAGTTCCACGCTGGATTCTGCAATGTCTCCAAAATGATCTGAAAATCAAAGTCACAGGGAGCTCAGCTACTGCCAAACAAGTACTTCACAAGACAGCACCTAAAATATGCTAATGGGAATGGTAAAAAAACATTAAATTTATTTTATATCTGTAAGATTCACATTGGAATTCTCATCTTCAGCTGTGAATCTTTATCTTTATTTTTAATTTAATGAAACTGAAGGCATCTGAGTAAAAAGTAGAAAAATTCATAATAAAGCAATGCTTGTCAGGACAATTTGTTACTAGTGCACTGTGTGCCTGCAGATGTAATTTTATACATTTTAGATACAAACATCTAGCACTATCCTTATTATCTGCAAGGACTATCTACTCTGTCTTTACACCTTTCCTGAGATGAATTCCCGAGATCTTTGCTCCCTGTACAGCTGTGAGAACTGAAAGCATCTGATACTCCCTATCTATTAAGTTCTCAAATGTAGACTTCACTTTTGAAAGAGCGACCAACTTGATTAAAAAGCTAAGGAAAACCAGCATACCCAAGAGATCACTTCATTCCTCAGTGGACACAGAATCCCAGGAGGGAATAAGTAGGCTATCAGGACATCCTTAATTCACACTTGGAAGTCACTGCTGGGACATCAACACTTAGCTCTCTAGTCACACATTTGTCCCTTAGGGTTATGTAAGATTTGATTAGCTAAATTTTAGCTTATGAAATCCAGTGAATATAGAGCTCAGTCTGACACCTTTAAGATATAATTTAGATATAGCTTTTTAAGTAATAGGTACTATCTCTATACCCAGCAAGTAGAACCTTGCTCTTGCCCTCTTCCACTCACTCCCCTACACACAAGGTAGGAAATCTATGGATCCATTGCTTGAGCTCCAAGTGGATGACACTTTGTGATCCTCTTCTCTGTACTCAGAACCCTATCTTGTCTCCCACAAATGACTCAATCTTCTTCTAGGGCCTGTACTCTACTTCCCAGCATCATACTCCTAAGGGTGTATCATCTCAAAGCTTGGTGTGCAATGCAATCAGGGATGTCTCTTTGCAGATGTTGTGGCTGGAGGAATCCAATAATCGAAACTTGAACTTGACCTTCCAGGTTATTAAAAAACTACTTTTATCAGAGTAGGAGTTTAAAATATATCTTATTGAACAGCTATGTGACTCGATTTATAAGCTAAATATTTAGACAAATGGCAAATCAGCCTTCATTAATACCCTTCGATGAGGTTTCCAATGTATTAGAGGTAAAGCCAAAGCTAAACCTTTGAATAATATGAGTGTCTATAATTATTTGCAAATCAAAGATAATACCAGGTTAAAAATTTTTAGCTATGCATCTTTAAGATCCAAGGAGACACAAACAATTGGAAAAGGAAGAGAGGGAGGAAGCTTTAAAAAAACACTTGGGGGCCGGCGCCGTGGCTTAATAGGCTAATCCTCCGCCTTGTGGCGTCGGCACACCAGGTTCTAGTCCCGGTTGGGGCGCTGGATTCTATCCCGGTTGCCCCTCTTCCAGGCCAGCTCTCTGCTATGGCCCAGGAAGGCAGTGGAGGATGGCCCAAGTCCTTGGGCCCTGCACCCGCATGGGAGACCAGGAGAGGCACCTGGCTCCTGGCTTCGGATCAGCGCGATGAGCCGGCCACAGTGGCCATTGGAGGGTGAACCAACGGCAAAAAGGAAGACCTTCCTCTCTGTCTCTCTCTCTCTCACTATCCACTTTGCCTGTCAAAACAAAAAAAAACAAAAAAATAAACACTTGGGGATGTGTCTGTGTGGGTGCAGTCTGTTGAAATCTTTATTAGTATATACTAAGTTGATCTTCTGTACATAAAGATAATTTAAAATGAATCTTGATGAAGAATGGGATGGGAGAGGGAGTGGGAGATGGGATGGTTGTGGGTGGGAGGGAGGTTATGGGGGGAAAAGTCACTATAATCCAAAAGTTGTACTTTGAAAATTTATATTTATTAAATAAAAGTTGAAAAGAAAAGAAAAATATAACTTAAGTCTGTGGGAGTACCTTCATCCAGGAGGCTTCCTTCATCTCCGAAATGAATCAGGTGCCCCCATCCATGGTGTCCTCTCCTATGACCGTGCTTTCATTACTTACTTGTCTGTACTCCTGTCTGGTATGAGTTCTAGGTGGGAAAGACTGTAAATATGATTAAGCATTTTATCCCTAGGAATCTATCACAATGGATAGCAAGGGTAAAATTGACATATTTTAACATATCAAAAAATAAATTATCCTATCCTAATTTGGACAAAACAGGAGGCAGAGAACCAATGTTTTTTAACCTTCACATAGTGGGTAAAGCTCTTCTCAAAATATGAATACAGAAGAAGATTATAATTAGAAGAATATAAACCTGGTTAAACAAATGACTTAAGCTCTATATTGAGAGGAAAGATATAATATTCTAGTAACTAGATAAAAATTTTCCAATTTAAAACAGTTTTGTGAGTTCCTTAAGAAGAGGGGTAGAATCTTACTCATCTCTCAAACTTTAACTGAATCCCAGAACTTAATACTGTGCCTGGAATATAGTAGATGCTCAAAATGAGTCTGAGAAATGACTGAGATATTTATCAAGCTAAAGTGAATAAATTCTACTTCAAATTTTTTATGTCCATTGTTCAGAGGATATGTTTCAATAATTATTTAAATTCAATTGGAGCCAGCTCTCTGCTATGGCCTGGGAAAGCAGTGGAAGATGGTCCAAGTCCTTGGGCCCCTGCACCTGCATGGGAAACCCGGAAGAAGCTCCTGGCTCCTGGCTTCGGATCTGCACAGCTCTGGTTGCTGTGGCCAATTGGGGAGTGAACCAGCAGATGGAAGATCTCTCTCTCTCTCTCTCTCTCTCTGCCTCTCCTTCTCTCTCTTTGTAACTTTGATTTTCAAATAAATACATAAATATTTAAAATAAATAAACATATATTACTTTTAAAATGAATATTTTAAATATATCAGATTGTTAATCCCTAGATCACACAGATATGAAGTATGGTTTCAAAGCTGATACTTGCTTTTTAATAGTTTATATAAAAGGCATTGTTCCAATTATTGATGACTGCATCAAACTTTGGGACTTAAACCCACAGAATCATTTGGCGATTGTTCATTGTTTCTGTGAGTCAGGTCTTAGACCAGGCCATAATGGGAACAATATGTCTCTCTCTTCTATGATGCTTTGTCTTTCAGCTAGGAACACTCATAGACTAGAAATGATTGGATTGCTAGAGGCTAAAATCATTTAAAATTTCATCCACTTTCAGGAGTCCATAGCTGCCTACAGAGTACAGCCTCCACTGGGGATTCCTTTGGGGCTGTCCACCAGAATACCTCCCAGAAACCCTTTATGAAGGTGTCCGATTCCTTACAGCATTTTCAGTGGGTTCTGAGAGCAAGCATTCCAGACAGAGCATGCAGAAGGCCCGTCACCTTTTATAATGTCTCTTCAGACATCACATAGCTTCTCATTCAACATATTCACAGATATCCTAAAATCCAAAGGAAAAATGTGAACATCGTATTACAAAAAAAGTATATAAGAGGGAAGACCTTGTTGCAACTGACTTGGAAAATACAATCTGCAATAGTCCACTCTGGTATAATAACTCACATCTCTCAAAATGCAAAATATATTTACCCTCAATAGCAATACTACAAAGCTTTATGTTATAGCTACAGTTCTAAAATGCTGTGAGTTTTTGTCTGAATCATTTTGGAACTCACTTCATTAGGCAAAAGTCATAATCACAAATGTCTTCTGAGTGAGCTCTTCTTTGCTGTGTTTCAACACATAGGGGACCTTAAGCAATTTGTGGAAAAGGGGAAATGAAACAATGATGTGCATTGACCTTGAACCTTGTAAAGCTCCATTGTGTAAGAATCTCAGAACCTTATTAGTTTACAGAGAGATGAAAAGCAGACCCTTAAGATCCTTAAGACCTTAGTCTGCCTGAGTCTATTAGGTACTACCTTAGATCTGTCTGAGGATTATAAAAACCATTACACAGCCACACTCTTGGATTTTTTAGACCAGTTTTCCCATCCATGAGCTGGATTGATCCTTCCAGAAAGCCTGTTCTTAACTAAGAATCATTCTATTTTTAAGTGCCAGTCCTGGCTCCTCGATCCAGAGTTGGCCTCCTTTCTGCCATACTTTATCAGGAGCCTCATGCAGAAGTCCAGTAGCACTTTCAATATCCTCACAGAAAAAACCTTTAACTAGACCACTGTGTTCATTAAATACACTTACCAGTTTCCATAAACTGCAGGTGACAGTATCACTGAACCTTTTATCACTCTGTAACAATGATTTCTTTACTGCTGCTCTCCCCCAACATTCTTCTTACTTTCCACTAAGCTCTCACCAACAGCTTCCTTGTGGCCATTTAAGCATCCAATAACTCTCTCTTTAAGATTCTCTAGACTTTCCCCCTGTTTTCCTGGGGCCATTCAGTATTATGCTAACAGTCTCAATGCCTTTCCACCTATCATCCATAACTGAAACTCTGTGTTTGAATTGTTTAGCTCCCCCTGGCCTGCACCCAAATCTGTTCTGGTTTTTGTTGCTAGGTAACAAATCACCTCAGTACCTAGTGGCTATTTTATTTTCTCTCACAGTTTCTGTGCATTAGAAATTTGGACAGGGCACAGAGAAGATGGTTTGTCTCTGCGGCTTAAGGGCTGGAGGTGATTTAAAGGTTGTGGGCAGAAACCACCTGAAGCTTTCATGGCTCAGGTGCCTTGCGGTTGATGCTGGCTATCCCGCTGAGACTTTGCCTGGGGTTATCAGTGAGAACACCTATGTGTAATCTGCCCATATGGTCTCATATCCTCACTGCATGGCAACGGGTCAAAAGACAAGCAAAGTCACATCATGTCTCTTCTGCTTAGTCCCAGGCAGGCCCACATCAAGGAGTGGAAACCCTCTCCCACATCCCATACTTGTCAAGGGGAGAAATTCCTAGAACAGATTGTAAATATAGATGGAATGGGATATCGTGTTGCTACCATTTTGGAAAATACAATCGACTTCATATAATGTTAAAAGAAAACCGAGATGCTCATGTTTATATGCCTCCAAGTCTTATACCTGGAGAATCTTTGTTGGATCATTTCTTTTTTCCTGATTTTTATGATTTTTTAGGGCTCCTCTAACAAATGATCCTAGTTTTTAAACAAATTGTGTAGGGTAGAAAGAGTTTAAGTAGTTTCTCTCATTGGATTATTCATATGTCTCTTAACTTGCAATAGATTTCTTTTTTAATTATATACCATGTGCATTAAAGTGTTTAATATTCTCTCATCTACCATGGGATGTATAAGAGCCAGGTAATCAACAACAGCCACTGTCACTGAGAAGCTTTAGAGATGCAAGTGATGACTTTCTTTTTTGTAAACTAATTTTACATCCTTTCTTTTTTGTAAACTAACTTTCGGGGCCAGCACTGTGGCATAGTAGGTAAAGCTGCTGCCTGCAGTGGTGGCATCCCATATGGGCGCCGGTTCGAGTCCCCAGCTGCTCCTCTTCCAATCAGGCTCTCTGCTTATGGCCTGGGAAAGCAGTAGAAAATGGCCCAAGTCCTTCGGCCCCTGCACCCATGTGGGAGACTGGAAGAAGCTCCTGGCTCCTGGCTTCAGATTAGTGCAGCTCTGGCCATTGAGGCCAACTGGGGAGTGAATCAGCGGATGGAAGATCTCTCTCTCTCTCTCTCTCTCTCTCTCTGCCTCTCCTTCTCTCTCTTATTTTTTGTAAACTGATTCTGTGAAAGTTACAAGAACCATTATTACAATATGCATGCAGCTCAAGCAAGCTCTCAGGTGTGTTAAGCTGACATATCCACTTATAGTAACAGGAGCATGCAAGGCAAAAACGTTATGGCTCCAAATGTGTTCTTAGACTTTTTTTTTATTGGCCCTATTGGACTCTAATGCTCCCCTCATCCAAAATGAATCACTGACACTTCATAATGTGAATGTTGACAAATTTCCACTCAGTTGTTGTCAAAGGTCGAATAATTACATTTAACACACTTCCTTTGGGAATGTTTCATACATTTTGGGGAGCGATGTTGAAGTCTAAATTTGAAGGTGTTCATTTGTCACCAGAATATTTTTAAAATTTAATTGCTGAAAGAAGTGATGTATGAATATTGAATGAAGTTGAAACCTATTAACTTGCACTGCTGCCTTTGGTCTTTGGAAAGCAACATGCTACTTCTCACAGACTTGCCACTCTGATCTATAAATAAATATTTTCTGTCTAAAAGTTGGCAAAAATGAAAATTGGGAAATTGATTGCAATAACTCTGTATATACGTATCTCTTTTTACCCATAAACCTTGGACTATTAACATATTTTATATAGCATTATGAAATATTTTTGTTATTTAGCTTAAAAAAGATGCAAAAAATAAAACTATTAGTGTATACAATCTCATGACACAATATAACTAAATATTACTCATCCAATGTACTTATCCAGTTAGTATGCAATTTAGAATAGTTTTATGACCTTGGAAGAAAATTACTTAAGAAAATTATTTCCTTCATGGAGAAAGAGCTATCATCAAGACCTATGAACTATTCACAAAAATGATGTAAGCCACCAAGAAAGGCTTAATATATTTTAAAATGAAAAAATTGTACATTGAGTTGATTTCTCTGAAAGTAAAGGCCAACTGAAGATTAAAATCTTTAAAAATTTTTTTTATTTATTTATTTGCCAGGTAGAGTTATAGACAGTGATAGAGAGAGACAGAGAGAAAGGTCTTCCTTCCATTGGTTCACTCACCAAATGGCTGCTACGGCCAACGCTGCGCTGATCCGAAGCCAGGAACCAGGTGCTTCTCCCTGGTCTCCCATGCAGGAGCCCAAGCACCTGGGCCTTCCTCCACTGCTTTTCCAGGCCACAGCAGAGAGCTAGACTGGAAGAGGAGCAACCAGGACTAGAACTGGCGCCCATATGGGATGCTGGCGCCACAGGCAGAAGATTAACCATGTGCGCCACGGCGCCGGCCCAAAGATTAAAATCAGTACACAAAAAATTATAAGTAATGTGACAAAGCATTATTATTACTATGTGAAGGACTGATGCAAATCAATAAAAGAAAATCAGACTCCCTATAAAAATTGGAAAGGAACATGGTTGAAAAAGTAATAAAATGAGTAGCAAAAATAAATTATAATGAACATTTATGTTCATTATCCTTAATAATCATTTACACAAATTAAATCAACATAATCCAATTTTCACTCAAAATTAACAACACTAAAATACAACAAGTATATCCAGTTCTAGCAATAAAGCAGTGAATCAAAGCACTGTCAGCCAGGTTACTGATAGTAACCTAAATTTAGATCCTTTTTATATAGAAAAATTCAGTTAACAGTTGCTAGAAAAGCACCCAAAACCTTTGACCAAGTAATTCCACTTTTGAGACACTATGCACATTTTATAAAGCTAGACTGAAAACAAAATATAGGCTAAAACCATTTATTAGAACATTGCTTATAATCAGTAAAACTTTGAACATGAAGATACTCAACTTTTGAAAATAAAATATGATTCTAATGCATTTATGTACATAATAAAAATTTTACAAAATTTTTTAATACTATGAACTACATATGAATTCATAAAAAATGAGTACATAAATATTCAGTATATTCTCAACTATATAAACTGTAAAAATACATCAAAGAATACATCAAAGAAATATGGAAATTTAATAGCCTAAAAGTTGACAATAATGCTGGTTTTTTAGAAGTTGTATTATATTTAATTTTTTTACATTTCTATGCATTATGTGTTTTCAAAACAAATCTGTACCATTTACTAGAAAAAGGAACAAAGGAAAAAAAATGCTTGACACATTCCAGAAAGGGGAAAGAGACACATTCTTTCTAATGATTGCTAAAGGATTTCTGGTGATTATGAACATAACAATGGGTAGCTATGTTCCCGAAAGCTTGTCTGGAAAATTCTATGTGTTTGTTTTATGTAAGAATTCACTGATAGATTTTCCTCTTACAATTCTGTACCAGGATTTTTTTTTTAATCTGAGTCATTCTTTTGAAGACAGTATGATGATTATACATCTACTTATTTCCCTTTCATCCTTGCCTACAGGTAATTTGAATCAAATGTCATTCTGAGGAAAATAGTTATAATACTCTTTTTACTAATATAGTTTTTTTTTCCTCCTTTCCCATTGATATTTTCATCTTCTTAGTATGTTATGTTTTGGATCTCTTCTAGCAGATGCTTCTATGCTCTCAAGAATTTGTATATCATGAAAATAATTTAAATAAATTGCACAAGGATACTCGCATAATTGGGAAAATGGTTTTAAAATTAATAAAGGTTTAAAAATAAACCTAAATTTAGTCAGTGTTTTTCTCTTAAATTTTGGACTCTAGATAAGTGGTAGATTTCTAAGTATAACAATTGGGAAGGTGACTAAAAGAGGAGGCCAGGAAATCCATTGTGTTTGCAAAAAATTTCTAATTTGTATGTTTGGAGGGCTTGTCAATGACTTATCAGTTGAAGTGCTTCTGATTACATCATTTGTGCACATTTGTCATCACATTCTCACATGTGAGAATTCACATTCTCCTGTGAGTAAACGAATTCTATTCTTTTAAACTAACTCTTGAAAAAAAAAATGCTCTTTCTCCAGTGTGAAAAAGCTTTCTACCAAATAAATAACTGAGCCACTGAAGTATAGAAGAACAGTGTGGATATATTTCACTCCCTTCCCTGGCAATGCTGCATAGCTGATGCTTGCTTCATAAAGTGATAACACACAGATGTTACAGATCTCCTTTCCCATCAGTTTTCTTCAGGAAACCACTCTGGAATCTTCAGACAGGGCTGTCATCTTTGCTACTACCCAACATACTACTCTTTTTCTTAACATAATTTGTTTATTTCTAAATTACAACACATTTTGAATATTCTTGCATCCCTGTGTTATAAATATTGTAATAAATGTCCATGTTTTATTAAGCTGTGAATCCACTTTTTTAAAAACTGTTCATTTTATCATTTTAATACCTTATAAAGAAATTAGCTAAGATAACTTACACATAATACATGAATTTATTTCCTTGTACAAAATTCAGATATTATAAGTAAGATTAAGAGGTGTTTATTATCAAAATAAATTCCAGGAATCTCTCCAGTGATATACACATTTTCAACTGAGTTTGCATTCTTGCTTCTTATTTTTAAGGATTTGTGTTTACGTATGTAAGTTATATATAAACTACTATCTAATTTCTTACATATATTATATAAGTGTATATTAAGATCACAATACTTTTTTTTTTTTTTTTGACAGGCAGAGTGGACAGTGAGAGAGAGAGACAGAGAGAAAGGTCTTCCTTTTGCCATTGGTTCACCCTCCAATGGCCGCCGTGGTTGGCGCTGCGACCTGCGTATCGCGCTGATCCGATGGCAGGAGCCAGGTGCTTATCCTGGGCTCCCATGGGGTACAGGGCCCAAGCACTTGGGCCATCCTCCACTGCACTCCCTGGCCACAGCAGAGAGCTGGCCTGGAAGAGGGGCAACCAGGACAGGATCGGTGCCCCGACCGGAACTAGAACCCGGTGTGCCGGCGCCGCAAGGCGGAGGATTAGCCTAGTGAGCCGCGGCGCCGGCTAAGATCACAATAATTTTAATACACCACATGTGTGTGAAGTATTTTATGTATCATTTGTATATAAAATATGAATCCAGAAACACTATAATAGCCATGTGACAATATAACTATTACCACAGTAGATAAAGGCTTTTTTTCAGTTATTATCCATTTTTCTTTTATGTTTCATGGAATACCTATAAAAATATTTCCACAATTGTTTTCTTATGTTTGATTATCTTTTCCTTACTGAATTGTGGCGATTTATTATATATTCTGAATATTAATTTTTAATCATATGTTTCAAATATTCTTATGTTTTCATTTAAAATTTAATTTCAATATCAACTTTTCTTAAAATTTTTGACTTTATGACTTGCTATAGATATTTATCTATTGTCTTACAATAGTTTTATAATTTAGTTTTGGGGAGATGTTAATGAAAATATTCAAATAAAATATTTATTCAAAGAAAAATATTTATATAAAAAGTTAATGCTATTGTAGCAAATAACTCAACAATTTAAGGATTACTGTTCAAATAAATCATAATATTGCAAAGAGAGAAGCACCATGCTATCACTAAAATTTATACCACAGAAAAATATTTGGGTGATATTAACTATATTACTATTAACATACATATGCCACAAAAGACTCCATAATAGTGTTTTCATTAGAAAACTTCTTGGTTTTATATACATTAAATTTCATTAAGTATGCACCTTGTCATCTCACATTTTTTGCTTGCAATTGTAATGGTTCCACATGACCTACCTCCCCATATCTGTGTGGTTCACTGTGAGAATGGAATGAATACAAGGATGTGAGGCATATAATTCACCTTTATATAAATATCTGTAATTTATTTTTAATTTACTTTGTGAGTTGTGTGAATAACGAACCACATCCTAAAATACCTAGAGTATATACAAACTTATTATCTTGTTTACTGACTAATACATTCTCCCCATTGTTTGAAATGTCCACTTTATATTTTGAGTTCAGAAATGTTAACATTTCTAGGATTTTTTTCATTTATTTGTTAGCTATTATCTTTTTGATTAATAGTTCCTATGTAAGTATTAATTTTACCATTTTGATGTTGCTATTTTCAATGCTTTTGCTTTCAATGTTGTATTTACTATTGCTTCACATCTAGTTTTACTTATAAATTTCTGGTAGCATCTCAAATTTGGTGGAAAGAAATCCATGATTTTAAATAATTTGATTTTAAATTATCAGTTTATTTTATGAGAATTGTAATATTTAAAATGATAAATTTTATCAGAAAATTTTCTATTTCTCAATGTATGAAGTTCTAAAATTCCTTAAATAACATTTTAGATATTTTAATACTTTAAACTTAAATTTTTCTGTCATTCTTTATTGGTTTTAAGCTTCAGTGTTTTATGCTTTAGTGATTTCTTTTTTGTTATCAGCTTTCTTTGAATATTGTATTTCCTACTTTGGGTCCTATATAGGAAAGTAATTACTTTTGCAGGATGGCATCTTATCTAGCCACTGTGTGACTAGCTTGTAAGCTGATTCTCCATATTGTCTATTTTACAATCCCCAGGGTATCTACTTAGAATGTTGTTGCTGCTATTGTCTTGGATGAAGCTCTGGTGCTGTGTTAAATACTAATGTCCATAATGGCCTTTCTCTCCTGTCTGTCTCTTCAATGGGAAAAGTTCAAGAAATATTTAATGTGAACTTATTTGCAGTGTTATTAACAACCTTTATTAAGATAATGATAAGATATTGATAATCTTTCTAATCCTTCTCTGTTAATAACATTTTAGTTAAATTGAAAGAGTTAGGGTCGGCACTGTGGCATAGCCGGTAAAGCCACCATCAGCAGTGCTGGCATCCCAGAGTCCTGGTTGCTCCACTTCCAATCTAGCTCCCTGCTAATGTGCCAGGGAAAGCAGCGGAGGATGGCCCACGTCTTTGTGCCCCTGAACCTATGTGGAAGACCCTGGAGAAGCTCCTGGCTCCTGGCTCCTGGCTTCTAATCGACCCAGCTCCTACCATTATGGCCATTTGCAGAACAAGTCAGTGGATGGAAGACCTTTCTCTCTCTGCCTTCCCTCTCTCTCTGTAACTCTGACTTTCAAATAAATAAATAAATCTTTTTTTAAAAAAAAAAAAGTTTTTTTTCTTTCTTTGATATGAGGTTATTATAAAATTCTTGGCAAATTTCATTATTGTTGAACCATTGTTACATGTCTGGGGTAAACACAGAATGTTCATAATATATTTTAATTTAAAAGTATTGTTTGGTAATATTTCAGAAATTATTTAAGAATGTTGCATCTATGTGAATATGTTTTATTTGATAACCTGTACATTTTTTTCTTTTTATCCAGTTTATAAATATACATGTTCCCCTTTCTTGCGGTTTGTTGAATCAATCTTTTTTTTAAGAAGATTTATTTATTTACTTGAAAGTCAGAGTTAAATAGAGAGAGAGAGAGAGAGAGAGAGGGAAAGTCTTCTATCCACTGGTTCACTCCCCAGCTGGCCGCAATGGCTGAAGCTGCGCCGATCCAAAGCCAGGAGCCAGGACCCAGGGGCCAGGAACCCTTTCCTGGTCTCCCATGCAGGTGCAAGGGCTGAAGCACTTGGGCCATCTTCCACTGTTATTCTAGGCCATCACAGAGAGCTGGATTGGAAGCAGAGCAGCCGGGACTCGAATTGGCATCCATATGAGATGCCAGCACTGCAGGCGGCAGCTTTACCTGCTACACCAAAGCACCGGCCCCACTGAATCAATCTTTGCTTTGCTTTTTATTTATACTAATGATTTAACAGTTACACATCTGATTTCACTTCTTCTACTAGGGAAAATTAATTATTAAAGTTACTCTATAGTTGCACATAATTATATAGTGATTATAGTTAAGTTGTGCACATATTTCTGTACAATGTTGACCTAAGTCAAGAACTATAGCTCACTTATGTTTTTACTATCTATCACTTTTGCCATGTAATCAAAATTTTAATTACAAAGTTTTAGACAAAGCTTATTAAAATTAACATTTATTTAAAATATACAATGATTTAAGCAGATTTAGTTGCTTACCATTACTCTTGGTATCTATTTCTTTCTCTGTTTCATATTTTCTTCTTGTTGGACAATATCCACCACTCTATCTCCATCTGAAAGTGATATATTTTCTGAGCTATTCTATGTGAAAAACAATCTTATTTCTCTCACATAATTGAATGATCAGATAAAGAAGTTCAAAGTCACCACAAAAATATATTTTCTTTATCATAAGGCATCTAGTGAAGATAGTTAATTCTGAAGTGATTCTAATTTCAGTATGACCACTAGTTCTTGATAAACAAACTCTTTTATCTCTTTCTCTGGAAACTTTTAAGGTTTTATCTCTGTCCCTGGTGTTTTAAATTTCCCCAAAATGAGTGGTACCATGGTAGCTTTCTCCATAGCATGCTGAGTACTCACAGGGGTTGTATACTTTTAACTTGAAGATGCATGTATTCATTTCTAAAAAATATTTTATATTTCATTTAACATAACTTACTACCTTCCTGCCACTCTCTTTTCTTATTCAGCTAGTGTATGCTGTTTGGAACAAGGGGTCTATCATCTGTCATCTGTATGTTACCATATATTTCCTATTTTTACCTCCTTTTGGGCTACATTCTGTAACAATTCTGCAGTTCAGTGCTTTTAGCCCACAAACTCAGTCTTCAGCATCAGGAGCTACTCTACTCTTCCTAGTTTATTGATTTTGCTGTTCCGTGACTGATCAGGTTTTCTTATCCGTGTGATGCAGTTGATTAGTTTATAGCTAACACTGTTCTATTGCCTATCTCTGTGTTAAATATACTCCAATAAAGAAGTCTCTTCCAATTGTTCTAACATCTCTGTTTCCTTTGGTTTAAGCTCTTCAGTTTATTGCTTTTGTTTTCTCTTTCATGGTGATCAATTTTCCTTTTTACTTGGATTTATTCACTATTCCCTTTTCGATAGAGAGATTCTCTGTTAGAATATCTGCTGTATCTTTCACTGTTTTTCTTTGCTGTACTGTGATCCTGGTTTTGCCCCAGCAATGAACTTTAAGGCTGATTGGCACAACAGCTAATAGAAAGATAAGCCGTATTCTGTGATATATGCGCTGCCGTCTTTAGCCCTCTGGAAAATGTAGGTGCACGTTTGTCCTTAGAGATTAAATAACGAAATAGAAAAGCATGCTCACTCTGCCAGTGATGGCAACATAAGTAATTTGTTAGAAAACTATGGGCAGAATATTATCACCAACAGATTCCAATATAAAAGTGGTAGTTCAAAAGATCACATTTTAAAAGAAAAAAAGAAAAAACAAAACAAAAAAACAAACCCTGGTGGGATATTTTAAAAATGGGAGTTTCTATTCTTTTTTTATAACAATTTATTTTATTTTTATTTGAAAGGCAGACTGACACAGAGGGACAGGCAGAGTGACAGAGAGAGAGGTACAGATTGAGAGAGAGAGATCTTACATCTATAGGTTCACTCCCCAAATGCCCACAATAGCTGGGGCTGGGCCAGGTAGAAGCCAGAAACTTCATCTGGGTGTCCCACGTGGGTGCATGGGCCCAAGAAGTCAGGCCACCTTCTTTTGCTTTCCCAAGCGCGTTAGTAGGAGCTAAATCGGAAGTGGCACAGCTGGGACTTGAACTGGCGCCCATATGGGATGCTGACTCTGTAGGCGGCAGTTTTACCTTGCTGCACCACAACACTGACCCCAAGAATGGAAATTTCTACTTTAAGAGGCAGTTTCCTCCAGTCCGTTCCTTAACAGAGAACTTAGTAAAAAGTGATATTGTTCGTACAACTCATAACGTTGACTCCTAGTATATAGACAGAAAAGCAATTTCAACGTAATTTATTCTAAAATTAAATGATGCGTAGCTTTGCAAGAGATACTGAATCTAGTCTCTTAACTTGTGTGAACTCCCAGTGACTGATTTAGAAACTGAAATTGATCATGGTAACATATTCTTTAGAGAATTTTTGTGAGGACTAGTTGGGTAATTAGATCCAATTTTATTTTACAAACTGTAAAGTCATAAAAAGTCTTACGACAGGGCCGGCTCTATGGCATAGTTGGTTAAGCCTCTGCCTTGCGGTGCCGGCATCCCATATGAGAGCCAACTGGAGTCCTGGCTACTCCACTTCCGATCCAACTCTCTGCTAATGGCCTGGGAAAACAGCGGCCCACATTATATACCAGATTCTTACATTAGTAATTATTACAAGCTGAACTTGTATTTGCCTGTGCAATCATGTCTTTCCTTCTCACCCCTTTATTGTATGGAAATGTACAATATAATAATATTCCCTGGTGTCCTTAATATTCAGTTCAAAGTTTCATGTATATATCAATCTTTCGCTTTGTGCTCAAACATAAGAATCTCTTGGGCCGTCTTTTTCATGAATGATGTTTCCTAGGACTTCCTCAGATTCAGTATGAATCCTGGCAAATCCGTTTTCAAAAAGTAGCCAAAATAAAAACTATAATTAGGAATATCTGAAAAGCACTGGCTTCAAGTAATGAGCTACAAGTGGTCATCTAACTAGAACTGCAAATTCATTCAATACTAGTGAGAGACGGAAAAAAGGTGAAATCCAGTGATAAACTGCCCAGCATGTGTGTTTTCATATTCCCATCTCAATAAAAATAAGTTAATATGCACAGAGGACAACATTTTATGGTCTCTGTGCTCTATGGACACAATTTTAGGTATATAGGACTAAACATTATTTACAAAGACTTCCAAATAAAAAAAATTTTCTCCTTTATGATAACATCCCAATATTTTTGTTCAACTGTCCTAAAGATTTTTTGTATTTAATCTCAATATTTTTGCATTTAACTTGATTTTTACTAGATTATATTACCAATGGAATGCAAGGAACTTTATCTTGAATCGATTTCCCAAAAATTGTAAGCTACCCCTCAACCACTCAGCAGCTTATTTCCTGCTATGAAAGGGTAAAAACAGTACAAGAAAATCAAAGGAAAAAAAAAACCATAACCTTGCATCCACCTGAAGATCTCTGCAAAATGTGCTGTCAGGAACACTTGCCCACGGGCAGGCAGGATATGTTTTCCAAGAGACACATGATTAGCATGAACGCATCATGTTCAGATTTTAGCAAAGCAGAATAGTCAGGAGGGGTCTAGAAAAAAAATATGCAGCTGTTTCTGAGATGTTTTTATTGAAAATTTCATGGGTAGTGCATTTTGCCAAAAAATGTCAGTATAAGGTACACGTTCATCTGCATGATTGCCTCAGGTCCTGTCTGCAGCACTGATCACTAATGAGTATGCAATACTATTTTTTAAGGTTCAGTGGTTTTTAGATAGGCTACTGACTAACAACGTAGCCTGCATGCCTCTCAAGAATCTCTTTAGAGGACTGGAGTTGCTGACATGGTGCCAGGCTTGCTGGCATGGACGGAACATTGCTTCGTTGTTCTTGTGTGTTGGGCAGCATAGCAGTTGTATTCAGATGCCTTTCCACTAGCAGTCTCTTTAAATGTTTGGTGTGAACCTGATTTTCATTATTGCACCCTTCGTCTGTATTGTAGCTGGAAATCTTTTATACAGTTGGACATAGACATTCACCATACTCACACTGAAAGATCCATGATTGTGGACAAGATAGCTTATGCATGTCTAAAGCTGTTTTGCAGGCTCTGGCCTCAGAATCAGCCCTTAAGGCATTCGGATTCGGCTGAAGAGTTCATGAGATTATTTCAGGCACGGAAAGCCAAGACACTCTGGAAAAAAAAAAACAAAACAAACAAACAAACAAAAAAAAAAACACACACACCTAAATGAAAGATCTCTGCAAGTGAGATCCCAGTAGAAAGAACAGGCCATCAAAGAAGGAGGTACCTTTCTCTGAAGGGAGGAGAGAACTTCCACTTTGACTATGACCTTGTCTAAGTAAGATCGGAGTAGGCGAACCAAAAGGCTTCCATAGCCTTGGCAACTCATGACTAGAGCCTAGGGAGATTACTGATGCCATAAACAAGAGTGTCAATTGTTAAGTCAACAACAGGAGTCACTGTGCACTTACTCTCCATGTAGGATCTCTGTCCTTAATGTGCTGTGCTATGTGAATTAATGCTATAACTAGTACTCAAACAGTACTTTGTGTTTCTGTGTGGGTGCAAACTGTTGAAATCTTTACTTAGTATATACTAAATTGATCTTCTGTATATAAAGATAATTGAAAATGAAACTTGATGTGAATGGGATGGGAGAGAAAGCAGGAGATGGGATGGTTGTGGGTGGGAGGGAGCTTATGGGAGGGGGGAGGAGCCACCTTAATCCAAAAGCTGTATTTTGGAAATTTATATTTATTAAATAAAAGCTAAAAAATAAGCTGTTTTGCAGGAACTGGAGGGTTAAGCCACTGCTTGCAATACTGGCATCCCATATGATCCCTTGTTCAAGGAGCAGCTGCTGCACTTCTGATCCAGCTCCTTGTTAACGTGCCTGAGAAACCAGTACATGATGGCCCAAGTGCTTGGACTCAGATACAGTTTCAGGCTCCAGGCTTCCGCTTGGCTCAGCCCCAGTCATTGCATCCATTCAGGGAGTGAACCAGAGAAAGGAACATCTCTCTCTAACTTTACTTTTCAAATAAATAAAATAATTTGAAACAACTCTTTTGTATGGTGATATATAACACATATATGAAAAGCGCAAAAATATAGGTGTAAAATTATTGTACAGCAAAGTCCTGTGTAAGGGTCAATAAGGACAAAAGCTGCCAACCCTTCATGTCCACTCACCAGCACTACTCTTTCCCATCTTCTCCAAGGAAATTGGCCTCCTTTTAACTCTGGACCTTAGTCTTGAAAGTTTTATCAGAATTTAGCTCAATGAAATTACATGTTGTGTACAATATTTGTTTCTGACTTTCCTCCTCAACGTTGTCAGTGTGAGATGCATCCCTCCCTGTTGCTGGGTGTGGTGGTGGTTCCTTCATTTCCACTCTGGTGCAGCCTTTCATTGTACGGCTATAGCACATGTATTTATTCTACTGACTGGTTCGCATCAGTGTTTTTCCTTTAGCATCATGACTAGTGATACTATGAATGTTAATTTCATGTCTTTTGGTGCATGTATACAAATTTTTCTACTGAATATGCCTAGGAATGAAATTATCAGATTATAGGATGTGAAAAGATCAGCTTTAAAAGATACTGTTAAGTGTTTTTCCCAAGTGTTTGCAGCATTTATATCCTACCAGCAGTGTTCCTCCTCACCCTTAGCACACTCCAGTAATGTCTTTTTTTTTTTTTTTTCCTGACAGGCAGAGTGGACAGTGAGAGAGAGAGTCAGAGAGAAAGGTCTTCCTTGCTGTTGGTTCACCCTCCAATGGCTGCCGTGGCCAGCGTGCTGCGGCCGGCGCACCGCGCTGATCCGAAGCCAGAAGCCAGGTGCTTCTCCTGGTCTCCCATGCGGGTGCAGGGCCCAAGCACTTGGGCCATCCTCCACTGCACTCCTGGGCCATAGCAGAGAGCTGGCCTGGAAGAGGGGCAACCGGGACAGAATCCGGTGCCCTGACCGGGACTAGAACCCGGTGTACCAGTGCTGCAGGCGGAGGATTAGCCTATTGAGCCGCAGCACCGGCCCGGTAATGTCTTTTTGCATTTAGGCATTTTGGTGATATTAGTGGCACCTCACTTTCCTTTCTCTGATCACCAATGAGATTGAGTTCCTTTCAATATATTCATTTAATTATTTGGATATGAAGTACTTAAGCCATTATTTGCTGTCTCCCACAATGTGCATCCACAGGAAGCTAGATTGGAAGTAGAGTAGCTGGTATTCAAATCAGGCACCATAAAATGGGATATGGACATTGCAAGTAGCGACTTTAGTTGCTGCATCAAACACCCAACCAACTTAGTAATTTTGATTACAGAGTCCTATAGTTTTCCATGCAATATTTTTCCATTTCTAAAATTACTCCCATAAATTTGATCTTTTCAGATGCTATGTATAAACTAACTACTTACCTGTCTTATTCACCACATATATATGACTTTAAAGAATTATTTATTTATTTGAAAGGCAGCTTTTCAGACAGGAAGAGAGAGAGAGATAGGGAAAGATACAGAGACAGAGCTTCATGTACTAGTTCAATCCCCAAATGGCAACAATGGCTGAGACTGGGCCAGGCTGAAGCCAGGAGCCTGAAATTCCATCCAGGTCTCCCACGTAAGTGACAGGGGACCAAGCACTTGGACAATATTCTGCTGTTCACCCAGGAGTATTAGTTGGGAACTGGGTCAGAAGTGCAGCAGCTGGGGCTTTATACATAAACACCAGAATGTTTTCCTGTTAATTTATATTAAGCAATTTTGCTATTTGCATTTATGAAAGGTGGTCATTTAGCTCATCCATTTTATATGTAAATAATCATTTAATCTACAAATAATGAAAGTTTCCTTTCCTTCTTATAAAATAAAAAAGCAAAATAAATTTGCTTTCTTCAAAAAAATTCTTTATTTCACTGACAAGAACTTCCAATATGATAACAGACATCTTTGTGCCCTTTCCATTTTGAAAGGAAAAACTTTCAAAATTTCACCATTAGGTTGATGCTTGCTATAAGAGGTTTTAAGATATACTTTATAAAATAATAAAATAAATATTTTATTTATCAAATGCTATTTTAGGATCCATTTAGATGAAGGAATTTTTCTCTTTTTATTTAGTTAGCATTTTAAATTATATTGATTCTCTTTTCACTAATGTATTTTAGCAACTTTATTGAGATATAATATGCATACCATAAAACTCACTCACTTAAACTATACAGCTCAGTGATTTTTAGTATATTTATAGAATTGCACAATCATTACCATAATAGAATTTTAAGTTTTATCACTCTAAAAAGAAATCTGATACTCTTTAACATTCACTCCTTACCCTCCTCAGCCCAGCCCCAGACAATCACTACTAACTGTCTCT
Organism: Lepus europaeus; assembly: GCF_033115175.1. Taxonomy (NCBI): domain Eukaryota; kingdom Metazoa; phylum Chordata; class Mammalia; order Lagomorpha; family Leporidae; genus Lepus; species Lepus europaeus. The sequence continues at coordinate 62,099,027 of NC_084828.1, read as the reverse complement.
TTCTATAGGGTTTCCAATTCTGGTCATTTCACATCAGTGAAATCATGCATTATGTCCTTTTTGAGCACTGATTTCTTTAATTAATATAAAGTTGGTGAGGTCCATCCACATTGCAGCTTGTATTAATGCTTTTTAAAATTAATATTACAGAATAGTACTTCATTTTATGGACATACCACACTCTGTTTATACATTCATTGGCTGATGGGCATTTTAGCTGTCTTCTATTTGGCTTGAGCATCAGAAACAGTCCTGTTGGGAATCTCTTATGTAGGAAACACGATTTAACTTCTGTACATTCTTAAGCCAACAAACTAAACAACTTTTCCATTGGCTCTCCTGGATTGAAACTAGTGATTTTCTTTACACCATATTTTTCTGAGAGTTAAGAGTTTTGTTTTCTTGCTCTTTCCATTTTTCTTATCTTCTGTCAGATTGTCCAAGCACTCTTGTCTTTCCTGTCTTTCCTTTGTTCTATTCCTTTCTTGTGCTAATCTGGAGTTCTATGCTATATTTCTCTAATAATTTATTTTCTAATAAATTCTAGAACATTTCTATCACCCTCCAAATCTTGAAGCATTCTTAGCATATTTGGACTACCCAATTGTCGGAGGCCACACGACAAACCACACAGAGACACGCAGCACTCAGTCAATTCATCACCACGTTTATTGCCTCGTCGCGTTCCAGGCCAAAGTAGGGGGCCCAGCGATGAGGGACTGGAGGCAGTCTCCCTGGGGAAACCCTTCAGTCTCCAGCCACAAGCACCAAGAAACACAAGGATATATATACCCCAGGCCCCATACAGATAACATTCATTGTGTGCAATCATGCATAGCACAGGAACAAAACAAGTTTACAAGGTAGCAAAGATCAGGGTACAAGCTCTGCAGATAGAGCAAAGAACATCATAAACCTTCATCAGAAGTCACATCCTGCCTGCAGGAATGTGGGATGAAAAATCTTGTGCTTACAGAACAAAAGCACAGGAAACGGGATTAGATAAGGGACAGCCTCAGCCTGCTGCATCTCATGTCGGGCCAGGACCACTAGCCCCGACACCCAATAGCAAATATATTTTCTTATTTTGTTTATCTGTTTTTTTCAGAATAGTAAAAAAAGATATACTCTATATTTCACCATAAGACTGTGTTTCAGGGCCGGCGCTGTGGGTTAAGCCTCTGCCTGCAACAACAGCATCCTATATGGGCACTGGTTCCTGTCCTGGCTGCTCCTCTTCCAGTCCAGCTCTCTACTGATGGCCTGGGAAAGCAGTGGAGATGCCCTAGGTGCTTGGGCCCCTGAACCCACATGAGACACCCAGAGGAAGCTCCTGGCTCCTGGCTTCAGATAGGCCCAGCTCCGGCCATTGCGGCACTTTGAGGACTTAACCAGTGAATGGAAGATCTCTTTCTCTCTGTCTCTCCCTCTCTCCATCTGTAGCTCTGCCTCGCAAATAAATGAGTAACTCTTTAAAAAATTTTTAAAAGATTGTCTCTTTTTTATAGAAGCCAAGGTTTTATGTGTATATATATATATATATATATGTTTCATCAAATCGATTTTTTAATTTATTCCAGATGTAGAGAGAAGAGAGAGACAGGCAGATAGACCCAAAACTCTTGGGGCCAGTATTGTGGAGTAATGGGTTAAGCCATCTCCTGCAACGTCAGCATCCCATATGTGTGCCAGTTCAAGTCCCAGCTGCTCTACTTCTAATCCAGCTCTGTGCTAGTGCACATTAGAAAGCAAGTGAGGATGATCCAAGTCTTTGGGCCCATGTACCCATGTAGGAGACCCAGATGAAGGTCCTGTCTACTGGCTTTGGCTTGGCCCAGGCCTGGTCATTGCACCCATTTGGGGAATGAACCAGAGAACGGAAAATCTCTCTCCCTCTCTGTAATTCTACCTTTCAAATAAATACAATAAAACTTTAAAAAAAAAAAGAAATAAAGAAAGAAATTATCTGCTGATTCACTTTCAAAATGGCAACAAGCAGGACTGGACTGGTCAACAGTCAGGAACTAGGAACTCAATTCAGGTCTCTTGCACAGATGACAGAGACCCAACTCCTTCAGCTATCTGCTGCTTTGCAGGGTCTACACTGGCATGAAGCTGAAATCAGGACCTGGAGCCAGGAATCAGAGGAAGGCATTTCAAATGAAGGAATTTCAATATCTTAACTACCAGGCCAAAGTCCTCCACTGCCACATTAATTTATATTTATATAAATATCCACCAGTCACAGAAATCAACATAAATGTTTATTGTTAAACTGACCGCTATTATGCAAAGCTAAGCACATGAAACCTCTTAAAGAAAAGTGCCACTGGATATATTAAGACATGCAACAATAATAATAACTAATGCTTACATAGGATTCATTTGTGCCAGGCACTGCTTTATTATTTTAAGAAAGTATACTCATATGACATAATCATCACAATAACTCTATGGAACAAGCACTTACATCATTGTTTCCATTATACAGATGAATAAATTAGTGCAGGAGGTTAAGCAAATTGTCTGAGGTCACTTATTTTGTAGCATCAGAGAAAGAACTTGAACCTAGGTACAATATCTCCAAATCCATGTTCTTAAACTTAAGGAAGGATTCACAAAACTTATGCGCACATGTAACTGTGGTCAATCATTAGCAGCACATGTTTTAAATAGTAACTTATGAATATTAATATTAGTATTTGGGGGGGCTGGTCCTGTGGCATAGCAGGTAAAGCCTTGACCTGCAGTGTTGGCACCCCATATGGCCACTGGTTCGAGTCCCAGATGCTCCACTTCCGATCCAGCTCTGTGCTATTGCCTGGGAAAGCAGTAAAAGTTGGCCCAAGTCCTTGGGCCACTGCACCCATGTGGGAGACCTGGAAGAAGCTCCAAGCTCCTGGCTTCAGATCAGCTCAGCTCCAGCCATTGGAGCCAATTGGGGAGTGAACCATCAGATGGAAGACCTCTCTCTCTCTCTCTTCTCTGTCTCTGCCTCCCTGTAATTCTACCTTTCAAATAAATAAATAAACCTTTAAAACAAAATTAATATTTTTCAAAAATGGCTTGTAATATCTAATGGAAATAGAAAGCAGATATCAGGGACTGAGACTAGACTTTAGGAAGCATTTTCATTTTTAAAACATTGGTGTTGAGGTTTTACAGAACATTTAAAAATTTCTTTGTTTAAACTTTCAAATGTTAAATTCAAATTTAATGCTAAATTCAGTGTTATTCTTAGGAATTATGTTTTTTTAGACCTTCAAATATTACATGGGCCAAAATACAGCTTCTGTAACCAAGAATTCATAATAATAAATGCCCTATATTCAGCAGGCTTAACTATAGCAATGAGTAAGAATAATGAAATCTAGGTCTGTATCTATCTACTTCTGCACAGGAATCCAGCATCCATTGCTCCACATTCACTACCTGAATATTCCTGGGAAGCAGTGGAGTCCCTTATTTCCAGGCAAGTTCTCACCTGCAACACGTAGATAAAATGAATCTCCACGCAGCAAGAAAGCTGAGCAAGTGGCGGTTCTAAGTAGAGACCCAAGTACTCAAACAACTCTGGCTCCAGTGTGATTTGACAACCTACCTCTCATACATTGTTGTGAAATTCAACGTGGACTCAGTTCTCTCTGTGTGGGAGCTCCCAACTCCACTATCTCCCCCTAGTTCTCACTGCTCCCTTGGGGTCCACTCAGTGCCCTGATGGCCTATCATTCCTAATGGTTTCAGATACCCAGAGGCCCAGAGAAATCAAACACTGACATGAGAAAGAAGATAGGAATTTTGAGAAAATGCATACTTGAGGTTCTCTAGGTAAAATATCAGAAAATGGAACAAAGTAGCAGGTTCAGTTGAGAGGAGAAATCTGCATCTGAAAAGCGGTGATTTCATCTGTGAGTACACTGTTCTATTCATTTACCTTCCAGTTTTAAGCATTTCCAGCCAATGTGCTTGAAGAAAAATTAATGCAGTGATTTAAAATAAGTTGCGAAAATGCATATTGTTCTGAAAGATTCAACGAGATTTATTTTCTTTTGTGAAGAATAATAAGCCTCTATTATATGTTCAATAGGATATTTCAGATATATTTTGTTTCATATTTGGCACAATTTTGAATATTCATGTTGCCTAACAAGCCATTTATTAGAGCATTCATAAAAAGACTTTTAATGTCCTACACAACAGCATAAATCCCAAGTCTTCTATATGAACTCACTAAAAGTTGTATTCAAATAGAGTAATTATCCTTAAGTGTATATGTTTAGAAATAGCTAAGATATTTATGTATTAATGCTGGTAGGCTCCCATTGCCTTTATTTCAATGGTGAGTTATGAAGCCTCTACATTTAAGAGGAAATGTGCTTTCAAGCCCCAAAGCTAAAAATCTTTTTAAAACATATTGAAAATGAATTCCTTTTTGCCTGGTCCATTTCAGTATACAGTACTTTGTAAAATAAATACTCCAGAGTGGTTTGATTTCATAGTAGTAATTGCTTAAGAATGGCCCCAAGGTTAGGCTTGGCATTGCAAATTTTGTCTGGTGGCCAATTATTATAGGTCCATTAATGCTCTAAAACACTGTCTGTAATGGAAATGCCAACTTCATTATAGTTATAGGCATGAAATATTGCAAATAAAGTATCCAGTTGATGGGAAGCTTCTCCTATGAAATTCAATGATTGCTATTTGCCAATATGTTTTCAAAATATATGTGAGCAACAAGGTTTGTATGAATGCTTAGGGACTGTATCTAAAACTATTGTTGAATTCCTTATAATCCTTCTATTACTTGGTGACTGGTTTATTATGAGTTACATGAGAAAGTAAGACAGCCTTCCCTAATTCAGTGACCTACTGTACATTGTAATTATTTTTCAAGGGCTTTTGTACACTTAACTTCTCCTGCAAGACTTTGGTAGACATTTTGAAATCTAATTTATAGAGGAAGTGGAATTTGAGATCAGATGCGTTCAGGGTGGTAAGGTCATAGATGTCAGAAGCAGGAAGTAGAATTTCAAGCAGGTAGTTCATCAGTGAGGAAAAGTGGGAGTGCCAGGAGCACTACGGCATCAGAAGCCTATTCACACACTGCAGATTCTGACCAAGGATAATGGATGGGTCCAAGCAGCCATGGCAGCTCTTCCTTCCATGGAGCCTGTGAAAAGAAACAAGAGGATTTCTGGGGAAACAGAAATGTGCAACTTGAATCTGGATTTTCTCTTGATATCTTTATTCTGTATGTCCCAAGGGTAATGACTAAACCATACATGTTAATAGAAAACGTGAAAATAGGGGCCGGCATTGGGGCGTAGTGGGTTAAACCTCCACCTGCAACACCAACATCCCATACACATGCCGGTTCCTGTCTCAGCTGATCCACTTCTGGTCCAGCTCTCTGCCTATGTGCCTGGAAAAGCAGCAGAGGATGGCCCAAGGTGCTTGGGTCTCTGCACCCAGGTGGGAGACCCAGAAAAAGCTCCTGGCTCTGCCCTGGCCATTGCAGCCATTTGGGAAGTGAACCAACAGGTAGAAAATCTCTCTCTCTCTGTGATTCTCCCTCTCTTTCTCCCTCTTTGTAATTTTAATTTTCAAATAAATAAATCTAAAAGAAAGCATCTAAGAAATACAAGTCGAGTTTCTCTAATCAGAAATCTGAAATGCTCCAAATTCAGAAACTTTGAGTGTCAAAAATAACACAAGTGAGAAATTCCATACCTGGCTCCATGTGACTGACCACTGTTAAAACTTAGATGCATAACAGTTTATTCTGTGTTCCCAAGAGGAAAAGAAATAGACTCAGTCCCTTGCAGCTGCAATGTATGTTTTCCATATCCTCCCAGGCACTCCTACCAAATCACATGCACAAAGGATACGAAAATGGCCCACATGTGGGCCTGACACACCAAGACCAGTTTCCCAAGATGCAAAAACCAGAGGGAATTCTTTCTTTTTTTTTTTCTTTTTTTTTTTTTTGCTTATCATCTTCTCTGCAGTATGAAGATATGGCTAAAAGTGTCAAAAATACCTGTAGTTTCCCTTGTGGTGATAGTGATAAGAAAAAGAAAATGTATTTATATTTATCTGTAGCACAAAAAATTAGGATATTGTAGAAAAAATGGATAATGGGTATGTTAGAACGACCATCATATCAGGTCTGAAATGACAGAAGGATTAAATTACTGAAGTTCTATGTTAACTGAGGAACAGAAGTGAATGAGGAATAGAAAAAAAAAACACTGCATAAATCTAAAAATAAAGATTGTGGTCAGATATTGAAAATGGACCTACCAGAGTAGAAGTAAACACACACCACAAAATGGTATCCTGAGGGGTGAAAATTTTGACACATCAGGGTTAAGCTGCTGAATGAGAATCCTGTATCCCATGTTAGAGTGCTGGACTGAGTCCCAGTACTCCCCATTTCCCATTCAGCTTCCTGCTCCTGGTAGGCAGTGAATGATGGCTTAAGTTCTTGGGATCTTGCCATGCACGTGGGAGAGCTGGATGGGCTCCTGGCTTCAGCCTAGCCCAGCTCTAGATGTTATGGGCATTTGGGGAGTGAACCAGCAAGCGGAAGCTATCTCTGTCTCTCTGTCTCTGACTCTGTCTCTCTCTCTCTCTCTGGCTCTCTCTCACTCTCCCCCACTCCCACCCTACTTCTCCCTCTTTCTCTCTCTGCCTTTTGAATAAAATAAATATTTTTTAAATTGCTGATCATGAAACAAGCAATGATTTATAATGAGGAACTAAAAATTGAAGAGAATTGTTACTATTCATGCATAAAGTCATGTTGTAGAAATTTAAGAAAAGATATTATGATCAAAATTAGGCTTAGGCTGCTCTGTACATAGAACAGACATTAGATTTTGTGATTTGATGCAAGGAAACAGGTTTACTCAATACGTCCATATTTTTGGAAAAAGAGTCCATTCTTTAGGCCCAAAAGTGATTTTCCGAATTTGCAAGTTAGTAAGAGGAATTTGGAAAACAAGGAGAAAAGGGAAGTAAAGGGGGAGTTGGGAGCAAGAAGAACAAAGGATAGGGCCAGCTGCTTGCTGGCTTCCGGCCAGGCAATAAGGGATTGGCTGGAATCACAGCAGTTATTTCCAGCCTGCAAATCCAATCCTCCAGCCAGCTGACCAGGGTGGGTCAGGTTACTTTGCGATTTCAGTGACTTTTTCCATGTCAGTTTCTGGAATTATCAAGCTAGCATTATTTATCTGTTGAATTGAGCACTTTAATTAGTTGCAATATCAGCAGTCAGTGTTGTTAAATCATCATGTGAAAAAGGAAAGGAAGGAGAGATCCAAGATATTTGAATAGGATATAATCACACTACCTTAGGCTGTTCTAGGGCATGAAAAGAACAAAGGAAAGAAGACATTTCCAGGGACCTGACTGATGGAAATTATCTATGAAGAAGTGAAAAAACCAAAAACAATGAAGACCACATGGGACCAGATGAGAGAAGACAGAGACGCTGCTGCAGCCAGCCACATGGCATAGCCAGCTGCTGGCTATGAGCTGCCATCTTACATCAAGTTAGGAAAATAAAATCACTGTGTGCCCCACCGCTCACAGTTTTAGCTGAGAGGGAGTTCCACAGTCACAGTCACTCACTGACTTTTACTTCAGCCTGGAGAGCTGACCGGATTCTAAGTAACTGCTGGGCTTGGAGCAGGGAAGCCACCTTACTCCCTTCTCCTCCCCACTCCCACAAAGCACCATAATGAGCAGTGAAATGTCACACTGTGTGCCTCTGTTCACCTACCAGCATCAAGTCAGGGCTACAGTGGGCCAAAGGACAGATTGCCTGCATCTTGCAACTGAGGGAATTTTGGGGGATTAACCCCAGAGCTATGCCCAGGCACTCTATGTTAGCACAGGGGATTCACCTTAGCTTCTGGAGGCTAACACCAGAAGCAGCCCATGAAAAGTCTACTCTGGGTAATGATCCCACCTAAACCTGCAATACCAGGACTATAACAATTTGTTCTAAATTTCTAGGTGCCACTGGAATCATCACATTGAACCTACCTGCGGTCTACCCTCTCTGGATTCATGCTCTCCAGAGTGAAATCTCCTCTATACTTTGCAGTCACCCTTTAGGACTGGAACATGGTTCAGTTCACATCCCAGAGTCATAGACTAGGGCTGTTGGTATTATAAGCCACAGCACTAGTTGGACTGACTTAGCAGGATCTGAGGAAGGGTACTTCCATATCACACAGTTCTACAGCCACAGCAATCAATACCACAAGCCTCAACATCATTCAGGTTTGCCAATAGCACAAGGGGACAGCCACTCCTATTAACTTTAGCGCCAAGAGCAAGAACCTAGCTATCACATTCACCAGGGAAATTGACACTGAACTCCATGTGGACCAAAGATACACCCCCGAGGAAACTCTTACTTATCTCAAAGCCACACATCTATCCCTATGAAGTGTAGCACACTAGTCCACTGTGTCACTTATAGATAGAGCTGACACTGATTAAGACAAAAGAAATCACTCAGAGACTACACTCCTGGGCTCACCAAGAACCAAAGCAACAATCCACGTGTACTCTGCATACCAGCTAAATCATAAGCTCTTTTATAATCAAACCTACTTCATAAAGAAGAAGGGGTGAATACACCAGATATGCAGACATCAACATAGGGACACTGAAGACATGAAGAAGCAAGGTAGCATGATGCCTCCAAGAGGACATAATACTTCTCCAGAATTAGTCCCTGAACTGGATGAAATATATGAAATTATGGATATAGAATTCAAAACAATGATTGTAAGGGAACTCAATGAGATGCAAGAGAACACAGATAAAGAAGTGAAGCAATCAATGAGTGACATGAATAAGAATATTACTAAGGAGATAGAATTCATTAAAAAGAACCAGTTTTTTTTAAAAAAAAAAACAAATAGAAATTTTGGAAATGACCTCTTCAATCAGTGAAATAAAAAATACAAGTAAGAGCTTTAAAAGCAGAAGAGATAGAATGGAGGAAAAAATTTTACTTCAAGGATTAAAAATTTGACATAGCCCAATCAAAGAAAAGAATTAAAATAAAAAATAAAGAGAAAAGAATTAAAAAGAACGAAGAAAGTCTATGTTAAATATGAGATACCCTTAAATGACCAAATATTAATATAACAAATATTCCTGAAGGAGAAGAAAAGGAAAAAGGCATTGAGAACCTGCTAAATGAAATCATAGTTAAAAATTTCCCAGGTCTTGAAAGACACATGAACATACAGATACAAGAAACTCAGCCAGTGCTGCGGCTCACTAGGCTAATCCTCCACCTGTGGTGCCGGCACCCCGGGTTCTAACCCTGTTGGGGCACCTGATTCTGTCCCGGTTGCTCCTCTTCCAGTCCAGCTCTCTGCTGTGGCCTGGGAGGGGAGGGTGGCCCAAGTGCTTGGGCCCTGCACCCACATGGGAGACAAGGAGGAAGCACCTGGCTCCTGGCTTCAGATCAGTGCAGTGCGCCGGCCGCAACACACTGGCTGTAGCGGCCACTTGGGGGGTGAACCAACGGAAAAAAGGAAGACCTTTCTCTCTGTCTCTCTCTTTCTCTCACTGTCTAACTCTGCCTGTCAAAAAAAAAAAAAAAAAAAAAAAACCAAAAAAAAAAAAAAAAAAACCACGCAAGGAACTCCAAGTAGACTCAATCAAAAAATGTCCTCTCCAAGGCATATTGTCATCAAATTGTTCAAAGTTAAAAACAGGGATGGGGGCCAGTGTTGTGGCTTTGCAGGTAAAGCTGCTGCCTGCAATGCATCCCATATGGGCACTGGTCCAAGACCTAGCTGCTTCATTTCCAATCCACTCTCTACTATGGTCTGGGAAAACAGTGGAAGATGGCACAAGTCCTTGAGTCCCTGCACCAACGTGGGAGACTCAGAAGAATCTCCTGTCTCCTGGCTTCAGTTTGGCACAGCTCCAGCCGTTGTGGCCAACTGGGGAGTGAACCAGAGAATGGAAGACCTTTCTCTCTCTCTCTCTGACTCTCCTTCTCTCTATGTGTAACTCTGACTTTCAAATAAATAAATAAATCTTTAAAAAAAAAAACAAGGAGACAATCCAAAAGACAGTAAGATAAAAGTACCAATTTACATAAAAGAAAAACCATTTAGATGTACATCAGACTTTTCAGTGGAAACCCTGCAGGACAGACGTGAGTGAGATAATATATTCAAGGTCTTAAAAGAAAAAACTTCCAACCAAGAATAAGAATATTATATCCAGCCAACATATCCTTTAAAAGTGAAGAAGTACAGTATTTTCCAGATAAGCAAAAACAGAGAATTCACCACCACCAGAGAAGCCTTACAAGAAATTCTGAAGGGCATCCTGCATTAGAAGTAACTTCATGAAAACATACAACATCACTGAATTCACTGAAGAGTAAGTAGAATAATTATCCAATCCAAAAAAAATGACAGGTCTTAGTTCTTATTAATTAATACTAACCTTGAATGTAAATAGATTAAATTCTATACTCAAAAGATTTAGGTTGAATAAATGGATTAAAAACCAAGTCAGACTACATGCTACCTACATGACACTCACATCACAAAGACACACGCAGACTGAAAATGAAAAGTTGGAAAAAGATATAACAGACAAATGGAAACCAAAAGTGAGCAGGCATAGCTATCCTGATATTAGATAAAACAGACTACAACAAACACTGTAAAAAGAGAGAAAGGATGACTTTACATTTTGATAAAAGGTTCCATTCAGCAAAAAAGACATGCCAATCATAAATACATATGCACCCAACGCAAGACCACCCAGATATAGTCAACAAATACTACCAGGTCTAAAGGAAGAGATAGATTCTAATACAATACTAGTGGGCAAATTCAACACCCCATTCTCATCAACTGACAGTTCCTACAGACAAAAAATCATAAAGATGCATTGGACTTGAAACATACTATCCAACAAATGGACCTAACAGACATTTACAGAACACTTCACCCAACAGCTACAGAATATACATACTTCTCACCAGTGCATGGAACATTTTCTAGTATAGATCACATATTAAGCCACAAATCAAGTCTCAGCAAATTTAAAAGGATTGAAATCATATCATGTATCATATCACACCATAAAGGACTAAAACTAGAAATCAACAGAAAGAACAATAGAACACTCATAAATACTTGAAAATCAAGCAACATGCTACTGAATGATCAATGAATCATTGAAGACAGTAAAAAGGAAATCTAAAACTGTCTTGAAATAAATGACATTGAAAACACAACATATCAAAACCTGCAGAATACAGCAAAAGAAGTATTAAGAGGGAATTTTATAACATTAAGTGCTACATTAAAATAAAGAGAGAGAAATGCCTCAAATTAAAAATCTAATGATGTATCTTGAAGACTTAGAAAAACAAGAACAAAGCAAATCTGAAACTAAAAAAAATACAAAAGATCAACAAAAATGTTTTTTTGAGAAGATAAACAAAATAGATAAACCTAGCAGGACTAAGAAAGAACAAAAAGAGGAATAACTCAAATAAAATTAGAAATCAAAAAAAGAGACATTACAATTGACATCACTGAAGTGCAAAGAATCATAAGAAGCTACTATGAAGAAATATATGATAATAAACTGGAAAACCTTGAAGAAATGGATAAATTCCTGATCAAATCAAGAAGATAGAAACAATCTAAACAGAACCATAGCAAGCAAGGAGATTGAAGCAGTAATCAAAAGTCTTCCATCAAGGAAAAGTCTAGAATCTGATGGCTTTCCTATTGAATTCTATAAAATATTCAAAGTGGAAGTAATTCCAATACTCTTTAAAGTGTTCCAAAGTGTTGAACAAGATGGAACTCCACCAAACTCTTTTTATGAGGCTGGCACTACTTTGATATCAAAACCAAAGACATGGCACAAAAAGGAAACTACAGATCTATATCCTTATGAATATAGATGCAAATATTCTCAACAAAATACTAACAAATTGAATCCAAAACCAAATTTAAAAGATCATACATCACCATCAAGTGGGATATATCCCAGAAATGCAAGGGTGGTTCACTAACTGCAAATCAATAAGCATCATAAATCACATCAATTGAATAAAGACCAAAACCTATGTGGTCATCTCAATAGATGCAGAGAACCATTTGATAAGATTCAACACATCTTCATGATAAAAACCCTCCAGAAATTAGGTATAGAAAGAACATTCTTTAGAATTATAAAGGCTATATATCACAACCAACAGCCAAAAAATAACTGACTTGGGGAAAACTGAAATCATTTTCCCTCAGATCTGGAACAAGATAAAGATGTCCATATTCACCACTCTTATTCAATAAAGTACTGGAAGTTTTAGCAGAAGCAATTAGGGAGGAAAAAGAAATAAAGCACATAAAAATTGGAAAAGAGGAAGTCAAATTATCCATGTTTTCAGATGACATGATGTTGTATATGAAAAAACCTAAACACTCCACCAAAAAGGTGTTAGAATTGATAAATCAATTCAGTAAAGTTGCAGGTTACAAAATAAACATACAGAAAATAGAAGATTTTTGTATGCTAATGTTGAACTCACAGAAAGAGAAATCAAGGAAAAAAAATCCCATTCACAATAGCCACAACAAAATCAAATATTTAGGAGTAAATTTAACAAAAGAGATGAAAGATTTCTACAATGAAAATTATCAAACATAGATGAAAGAAATCATCAAGGTCACAAAAAAATGGAAAGATATTCCTTGGTCATGGATCAGAACAATCATATGATTCACATGTCTATACTACCTAGAGCAATCTACAGATTCAATGCAATCTCTATCAAAATACCAACAACATTCTTTACAGAGCTCTAAAAAACAATCCTAAAATTCATATGGAATCACAAAAGACACCAAATAGTCAAAGTGATTCTGAGTAAGAAAAATCAAGCTGAAGGCATCACAATACCTAATTTCAAAGCATAACACAAAACTATAGTAATTAAAACAACCTGGTACTATTACAGGAAAACAAAAGCAGAGAAGATATTATTACCTTGGTTCTTTGTCTCACACGGAAGAATTTCCAAGTGGACAAGCAGAGAGACTTAAAAGCAAGATTTATTAGAGTCAAACACCTCCAGCCAGGGTGACATGGAGGGGGTTTCCAAGAGAGGAAAAAACCCAAAAGGCCCTGTGGCATTGGGATTTTTAAGCATAATTTTGAAAGAACAAAAAACAACCAGATTGACATTCAGTTACAAAGGCATGGAAAAAACCCATCAGAAGACCTGATTTGCAATCTTTTACCTAACACATGGATCAATGGAACAGAATAGAGAGCCCAGAAATTTATCCACATACACATAGGCAACTGAGCTCAGACCATAGAATGGAGTAAGGAGAATCTCTTCAACAAATGGTGCTAGAAAAACTGGAGATATATTATGAATGAAATTAGACCCATACCTCTCACCACATAAAAAAAAATCAACTCAAAATGGATCATAGACCTACATTTAAGACCTGAGATTATGAAACTGTTGGAAGGAAACATAGGGGAAACATTCCAAGACATTGGTATAGAGGACAACTTCTTGGAAAAGACCCCCAAAGTACAGATAACAAAAGCATAACTAAACAAATGGGACTATATCAAACTCAGAAACTTTAGCACAGCAAAGAAAACAATAAATAGAGTGAAGAGACATCCAACAGGATGAGAAAAATATAATTGCAAACCACTTATCTGACAAAGGATTAATATCCTGAATATATCAGCAACTTAAAAAACTCAACAACAGGGACTGGCTCTGTGGTGTGGAGGTTAAGCCTCCACCTGCAAAGATTAATCTTAAGGTTTAATAAAGAAGAAGAAGAAACTAATGTTTGCATTGGACACTCTCACTGTGTACAATGGACTGCAATAGAATACAAGCCTTGTAGTTGACTGTGGTTGGGTTGGATTGCTAGCTTCTCTATTACTATCTATGTGACTAGAAAAATTCTGACATCCCTCTGCTAAAGTTTTCTCATCCCAAATTTTGGCATAACAAAGCATCCCTTTGGGTTATTGTAGAAATCATATGGATTAACAATGTTAAAGTCATTGAATGAAGCTGCCCTCTCACACATAACCTCTCAATAGATGGTCACTATTTGAACTTACATGTATGTGTTGCATATTCACCTCTACACAATATTTGCATTAATTCTCCTATTTACAAAAATTAGTTTTAGGATAGAGATTGTGAATTATTCAAAAATATATCAACAGCTGCTTGCAAGATGTGAGTCATAGGACAATACATGATAATTTTTCTTGAAAAAATCTTTTTAAAAAAACAACATGGCAAGGGATGTATCAGCTTATAATAGGTATTCATTATTAAGCCATCAGGAGAAAAACTCATGAAAGGACTGAGCTTCCATCCATTCTATTCTTGTACCTTCCGAATTAAGAGAAATGCATTAAACCAGTTGCCACAATATGTTCCAAGTGAATGTATGAAAAAATTCCTGAAATCAGGCACAAGAGTCAGCTGACTACTTAATCATACGAGGTCTCCCTAAATAGATGTGAAATCACACAAACAAATTAAGAGGACTCAAGGAATCTGACAAAATGAACTGCGACAAAGGCTCTTCAAAGAGAAAAGCACAGACAGAGGTTAGCTTGTGGGGAAGAAGAGCAGTAGGGATAGTTAATAAGAAAAGAGGACAGAGGTTTTACCTCCTCCTCCACAAAGTTTGGAGCTGTGCTTTGGATGAGCCACTATTTCAGAGCAGATGTGATCAAACAGCACAGAGTTACAAAGCAGCCAGGTTAACCAGCCACCAGTGTGTCCTGGAAATGTGAGAAGCATGCCCTTTTGGTGAAAACAGTAAGGACAGAAGAATCAGGAGAGCATGTACATGAGAGGCACCCACCTCTGTGATGCTCTTTGCACTCACTATCTCACTGCTAAACCTGCAGGAACATAAGGAAAGCAACTCAAAGTAGAATGAACTTGACAGCATGGATGAGAGGCTTGACTGCTCAGCTTGATGTTCTGCTGGTTGAACTGCAATGGATATTGGTTGCTGTTGAATCAACTTCTTATCCTAACTTGTGGCAGGAAACCTTGCAAGATGCAGAGCATAAAAACAAAAAAAAAAAGGTGAATGAATCAGTGTAATAGAACTCTGCAGTAAATTCACAAACTGAAAGTAATTCCTCCTACAGATCACCTTTGGATGAAACAGTGCAAATATGTAATCAAAGAGTGTTGAGAAGCTACAACTTCAGCTAGCAATCTAATCATTCTATACATGCTACAAATTCTGAGTTCATGGGCACTGCACTTGCATCTGGTTCAAGAAAAAGAAAAGAAAGGCTCTGGTCCTCCTGAGCCGATTGGAAAGATTAAAGTTTGAATGTATAATTATTCAAATCCTCCATCAGGCAGGTGGCACAATGGGTTAAGCCAGTTCTCTGTTTCTAGTCTAGTTTCCTGCTAATGCATCCCAGGAGGTAGTAGACAATACCTCAGGTGCTTGATTTTTTGTCACCCATGTGGGAGATCCAGATGGAGTTCTTGGCTCTTGGCTTCAGCCTGGCCCAGCCATGGCTGTTGCAAGCATTTAAGTAGTGAGCCAGAACTTCTCTCTCTCTCTCTCTCTCTCTCTCTCTCTCTCTCTCTCTCTCTCTCTTTCTTTTTCTCTCCTTTTTCAAATAGATGAAATAAACAAATAAATATTTATAAAGCAATTTTCCAATTTCCTTTCTTTAATGAGATTTTTCGAACCACCCCTATAGAAAATATATAGCCAGCACTCACTTTCTGTCACAGAAGGTATTTAAGCATAAGTTTGTAAAGTTTACTTAATTTTTTTTACTTACTGATTTTCTTCAGCTCCCAAATGAATGTAAGATCAGGAGATTTAGGAACATTACTATTTGAAGAGGCAGTGGATTGCAATGATTAAATGCACAGATTTGAGGCTAAACACGCTTATTTAAGAATATTGGCTTTGCCTTTTACTGTAATTATAACTTTGGGCATGTTGCTTAACTTCCTTATGTCTTGTCACCTGTAAAATAGAGTCAATAATAGGATTAACACATCTTAAAATATATAATGACAAAGATCTATATAGTAGATATTAATCATTGAACAAGCATTAGCCTTTATCATTAATTTTTATCACTTTCTTCAATGCAAGTGAATAGCAAATGAATGAATAAATGTTCAAACACATGCACACATATACCTTGCACAACCTACTTCTTAATGAAATATCAGTTATTCATAATCAAGTATTCTTTGTTAACTAATTAAAACTTTGGAAAATACCTGTATATGTCAACTATACACATGGAATATCACATAGATCTTTAAGCCCAGCACTGCATTTTGCACTGTGGAGACCAATACTTCCCCCAAATGCAGTGATTCCCAAATCTAGGGCCCTTGAAATGACTGTCGAGTGTCTTCAAATACACAATACACAAAATACAGTTGATTGGCTGAATAAAATCATTTTTCACCGACCATTTTTCAAATTTAGTTAGCCATAATTAATAAAGCACAAATGCATTTCAACTATGACTGAGCTCAGTGAGACCTTTATGTTTTGTAGTTCCTCAGCAGCTGATTAAAAAAAAATACAAGCAGTATCTCTTGGAGTCTGAAAAGTTTGACCTTTAAAAGGAAATCTTACACGTGGAAAGGTTGAAAGCCACAGGTCTAGGTCATACTACATCAACGAAATGTCATTTTGCCTCCCTGAACTCCCTAGCAAGAAGCAAAGGGCATTTAAGTCAAGAATAGACAAAAACTATAAGTGCTTCTGGTAAGCGTTCTCTTCCAAAGGGCTCTGGCCGTCATTCCCCGTGTTTGTCCACATTTGTGAATTCTGTTTTAGCAAAAAGGTCAGATCTTCGGCCAGAAACAATTTAAGCCATTGTGGACAAAGATTGCCTTCTTTAAAAAAAAAAAATTAGATAAATTGAGATCTGGAGAAAGCAGTTGACTATAAGCTTGCACGTTTTCACTGTTAACAATGTTTTTCTAAACAAGTATATTCATTTAAAGCCTCATCAAGTTGATGCTAAAATACTAGCAACTTCCGCTGCCATCATCCACTATCACTACAGGTGCATTCCAGGACTCAGGCAACATACATGTACACCTTTACTCTGCAGTATACACTGGAGGTGAAAGGGTGAACATGAGAAATATAAAAAAGCCACAATAGAGCTACCATAGCAAGGGGAAGACTTATGTCTCATTATTTCCCAGTTCTCTGGAACTTTTTCAAAAGAATATTACTATCAGGAAGAAATCTCTGTGTTTTCTATCCTCTTTTTGTCTGTGAGCATAATAATTTAAGTTAATGTGTTATCTGCATCATGATCAGGAATGAAGATAAGGCATCCTCAGAACTTACACTAGGCTTCATGGAACCAATTTTATATTTCTCCTTCTAAAAATACAAGAAACCCATTTCCAAACTGGTGTTAGATGAGGGCAGTGTAATTAGTCTGTCTTATGGTTATGTGAGTGATAGGTATAACTTATAGTCAGTATATGTTAAAAATGGGTATATGGCCAGTGCCGTGGCTCAATAGGCATTGAGAACCTGCTAAATGAAATCATAGTTAACAATTTCCCAGGTCTTGAAAGACACATGAACATACAGATACAAGAAACTCAGCCAGTGCCACGGCTCACTATCCTCCGCCTGTGGTGCTCGCACCCCGGGTTCTAATCCCTGTTGGGGCGCCAGATTCTGTCCCGGTTGCTCCTCTTCCAGTCCAGCTCTCTACTGTGGCCTGGGAGTACAGTGGAAGATGGCCCAAGTGCTTGGGCCCTGCACCCACATGGGAGACCAGGAGGAAGTACCTGGCTCCTGCCTTCGGATCGGCGCAGTGCACCAGCTGCAACGCACTGGCCGTAGTGGCCACTTGGGGGATGAACCAACACAAAGGAAGACCTTTCTCTCTGTCTCTCTCTTTCTCTCACTGTCTAACTCTGCATGTCAAAAAATAAATAAAAAATATAACAAAGTATTTAAAAAAATGGGTATATGCTTCTATCCTACTCTCTTCTGAAACCCATTAAAACCTGTTAATAAATTCACATGAGGAAGAAACAAATATTTCTGTGTTAAGCCACCGTTGACTCATGTCCTAATTTGTTGCCTAATACACAGTGTACACTAAACAAATTATTTTCCCAAACAAGCTGATGATTAGTCATTAAACAAAATTTCATAGGCTTTGGGAGTATGTGAACATGGTTATAAATACTACATTCATGTCTTATGATTGAGATCTTTAGAAAGGTAAGTGATTTCTTAGTCTTAGTACATTTCTTTAAAATCCATAGAACAACACATGCTATGCAGGATTATTGGGTAAATTAAATTAATTAACCACTGGATGAATGAACATGAGGCTGTTGGTGTGAAAGTGTGTGGGGGTAGGGAAAGTGTCCTCATATTCCTCCAGGCACATAAAATGGCTCAGTGAATGCCAGTTTCTTCTCTCTTGTATTATTTCTAAAATAAAAAATCTGACTCACAATTAATTTTTTTAACTTTTATTTAGTAAATATAAATTTCTAAAGTACAGTTTATGGATTACAATGACTTTACCCCCCATTAACTTCCCTCCCACCTGCAACCCTCTCATCTCCCGCTCCCTCTCCCATTCCATTCACATCAAGATTCATTTTTAATATCTTTATATACAGAAGATCAATTTAGTATATATTAAGTAAAGATTTCATCAGTTTGCACCCACACAGAACATAAAGTGTAAAATACCATTTGAGTACTAGTTATAGCATTAATTCACATTGAACAACACATTCAAGACAGAGATCCTACATGAGGAGTAAGTGCACAGTGACTCCTGTTGTTGACTTAACAATTTGACACTTTTGTTTATGGCATCGTAATCTCCCTAGGCTCTAGTCATGAGTTACCAAGGCTGTGGAAGCCTTTTGAGTTCGCCGACTTCGATCTTATTTAGACAATGTCGTAGTCAAAGTGGAAGTTCTCTCCTCCCTTCAGAGAAAGGTACCTCCTTCTTTGATGGCCCCGTTTTTTCCACTGGGATCTCACTCGTGGAGATCTTTCATTTAGGTCCCTTTTTTCCCCCCCAGAATGTCTTGGCTTTCCATGCCTAAAATACTCTCATGGGCTCTTCAGCCAGATCCGAATGCCTTAAGGGCTGATTTTGAGGTCAGAGTGCTGTTTAGGACATCTGCCATTCTAGGAGTCTGCTGTGTATCCTGCTTCCCATGTTGGATCGTTCTCTACCTTTTTTATTCTATCAGTTAGTATTAGCAGACACTAGTCTTGTTTATGTGATCACTTTGACTCTTAGACCTATCAGTATGATCAATTGTGAACTGAAATTGATCACTTGGACTAGTGAGATGGCATTGGTACATGCCACCTTGATGGGATTGTATTGGAATCCCCTGGCACATTTCTAACTCTACCATTTGGGGCAAGTCAGCTTGAGCATGTCCCAAATTGTACATCTCCTCCCTCTCTTATTCCCACTCTTATATTAAAAGGGATCACTTTTCAGTTGGATTTAAACACCGAAGAATAATTGTGTGTTAATTACAGAGTTCAACCAACAGTATTAAGTAGAACAAACAAAAATACTAAAAGGGATAAAGTGTTAAATTGTACATCAGCAGTCGGGACAAGGGCTGATCAAGTCCTATTTCTCATAGTGTCCATTTCACTTCAGCAGGTATCCTTTTTGGTGCTCGGTTAGTTGTCACTGACCAGGGAGAACATATGGTATTTGTCCCTTTGGGACTGGCTTAATTCACTCAGCATGATGTTTTCCAGGTTCTTCCATTTTGTTGCAAATGACTGGATTTCATTGTTTTTGACTGCTGTATAGTATTCTATGGAGTACATGTCCCATAATTTCTTTATCCAGTATACTGTTGATGGGCATTTGGGTTGGTTCCAGGTCTTAGCTATTGTGAATTGAGCTGCAATAAACATTAATGTGCAGATGATTTTTTTGTTTGCCAATTTAATTTCCTTTGGGTAAATTCCAAGGAGTGGGATGGCTGGGTTGAATGGTAGTGTTATATTCAGGTTTCTGAGGAATCTCCAGACTGACTTCATAGTGGCTTAACCAGTTTGCATTCCCACCAACAGTGGGTTAGTGTCCCTTTTTCCCCACATCCTCGCCACTATCTGTTGTGTCCCTCTTTTTTGATTGTTCTGAATAGTTTGAGCAGAATTGGAGTTAGTTCTTCTTTAAATGTCTGGTAGAATTCAGCCCATCTGGTCCTGGGCTTTTCTTTGTTGGGAGGGCCTTTATTACTGTTTCAATTTCTGTCTCAATTATGGGTCTGTTTAGGTTTTCTATGTCTTCCTGGCTCAATTTAGGTAGGTTGCACGTGTCCAGGAATCTATCCATTTCTGATAGATTTCCCTGTTTGCTGGCATACAAGTCCTTGTAGTAATTTCTGATGATTCTTTTTTATTTCCGTGGTGTCTGTTGTTACATTTCCTTTTTCATCTCTGATTTTATTGATTTGAGTCTTTTCTCTTCTTTTTTTTTTTTTGTTAGTTGGGATATCAAAAAAGGAAAAGACCCAAATCAATAAAATCAGAGATGAAAAAGGAAAAAAATAAGCCCTATCTACTTTCAAAACTTATTATTGATTGATAATGACCTAGTTCTACTTTTTTTCCCCCTAATATTTGTCTGTTTATTTTGATTAGCCTTTGCTCATTTCTAGTGGATTTTATGCTTTCATATATTTTCATGGTGGTAGTTATTTTTCTTTGTTTCTATGTGTACGACACACTTAAGTATCTTTTGTAATTCCAGTCTGATAATGATAAATCCCTTTGGATTTTGTTTGCTTGAAAAGTCTTTATTCCTCTTTTTTAAAATGAAAGATAGCTTTGTGGAGTGAAGTATTCTTGGATAGCAATTCTTATCTTTCAAAACTTGTAATATATCATTCCCTTTCCTCCTAGACTGTACCATTTGTAATGAAGAATCTGCTGTTAATCTAGTCAGAGTTCCCTAAAAGTAACCTGGCATTTTCTCTTGCAAATTTCAGAACTCTGTATTGTACTTTTGAGAGGTTGACTAAAATATGGAGGTGATGATCATTTCTGGTCACATCCACTAAGGATCTGCTAGGCTTCCTTGAATATCCACATGTGGAAGTTTTCAACTATTATTTAACTTAACAGGTTTTCTGTACCTTTATTCTTCTCTACCTCTGGAATTGTAATTATCTGATTATTAGTTCCTTTAATTATATCCCTTTTTCTTTCTTTTTTTTGTCTGACTGAGATATTTCAAAGACCTCTCTTTAATAGCAGTCTTTTTTTCTGCATTATGTAGTCTGTTGGTGGGAATTTAAGCTGTATTTTTTCATTTGATTTATTAAATTCTTCATCTCTTTGATTTCTGTTTGGTTCTTTTTCAAGATCTCTTTGCTAAAGTTTTCAATTATATCATTTAACTAATTGTTCGTATTCTCTTGTACCTCTTAGATGATTTTTTAAAAATATTTTATTTATTTTTTTTTGAGAGGAAGAGCTACAGACAGTGAGAGGGAGAAACAGAGAGAGAAGCCTTCCACCCGCTGGTTCACCTCCCAAATGACTGCAACCGCCAGAGCTGAGCCAGTCCGAAGCCAGGAGCTAAAATCTTCCTCTGGTTCTCCCATGCAAGTCCAGGGACCCAAGTGCTTGGGACATCTTCTACTGCCTTTCCAGGCCACAGCAGAGGGGTATCAGTTGTCTGTATCATTTTTAGAGTGGCTTTCTAGAATTGATACTTTTTTTTAAATGTGTCTTTAAATGTCAGTTTGTTAGGCTCCTTTGTCTTTGGTTTCAGCTGAATGTTAAAGAGTAGTCTCTCTATATTTTTCCACTCTTATTAATGGCGCTTGCAGCATGGACATTGGAAGAGGTTTCCTTCCAATCTGAGCAGGCATTCAGGCTCAGTGGTAGTGGCCAGTATCATGGCAGTTCCAGGTTCAAGTCCACGGCATGTTTCCTCAGCCACTTAGACTCACTCAAAGCTGATATTGGCTTCAGCTTGGTGGGATAGGAGTCTGAAACATTCACCATGTCACCAAAGTTGGAGAAGGGACTCCCACAGCTTGGGTACTGTGAACAACCATCTACACCCTGCAAAGCTGAGGCAGGGTCACTGTGGTGGAGCTGGAGTCTGGGTCAGAAAACACAAATCAGCCTAGAAAATGAGGTTGCAAATCCTAGGCGGGTGCGTGTAGCCAAGCACGTGCAGACAGAAGGGAGCTACACGGCCCAAT
This sequence comes from Lepus europaeus, assembly GCF_033115175.1. Taxonomy (NCBI): domain Eukaryota; kingdom Metazoa; phylum Chordata; class Mammalia; order Lagomorpha; family Leporidae; genus Lepus; species Lepus europaeus. The sequence continues at coordinate 62,076,694 of NC_084828.1, read as the reverse complement.
CACTGTAGTTGGTTCCACCATTCAGGTCAAGTAAAGCTGGGGTGGATTCAGTCTATGGAGAGACTGGTGTCCAGGGCATTCACCAAAGCCATGGTCCCCTGGAGAATGTAGTGAATGGCCCAAGCAGGTGAGTACAGGGATTCCATTTCAAGGTTTTTTATTTAGGGTAATATTTTCCTCTTACCCTTCAATGTTACTTCATAATATTTCACATTTGCCAACTTGCCCAGTTTTGTTTCTGAGCATTGAATTGTGTCTCAACTAGCAATTAATTATTTTTTAATAAGTAGCCTCTTTAAAAAATAGATTTATTCTGAAAGCAAGAACAATGTAGAGGGGTGGGTTGAACCAAGAGAGAGAAATCTTCCATGTGCTAATTTATTCCCCCAAATATCTACAACTACCAGGGCTAATCCAGGATTAATTCAGGAGTCCAAAAATTCATCTGGGTCTCTCACACAGGTAGGAGGGGTTTCTGAGCACTAGAGACATCTTCTGGTGATTTCCCATGCTCACTAGCAGGGTGCTGGATTGGAAGCAGAGCAGCTTGGACTTAAATTGGAGCTCCAACATGGGATGCCAGTGTTGCAAATAGAGGCTTAAGCCATTGTACCACAATGCCAGTTCCATATATATTACTTCACTCCATAAGTTCTCATTACCTTTCGTGTTGGCTCAGGATTGCATAGCAAATAAATGTTGGGAACGGAACTTATAAGTAGCTGTTCTACAACCCAAATCTTATGTACTTTATATATGCTTATTCCATTAAACTTAAACTGACTTCAAAATTTCCATTCTGAGATTGTCTCCCAACAAAAGCTAAAAAATTGTATTCACCTCCCTTCCATATTATGTTTAAATACAGCTGTGCTAAGTTCCATCATGTTCATTTTGTATTTGTGGGAAAATTATTTTAAGGCTTAGATCGTGTTATTGAGCTGGGAAAAGTTTTTTAAATTGTGCTTAAATCTTTTTTTAAGGTTTATTTATTTATTTGAAAGTCAGAGTTACACAAAGAAAGAAGGAGAAGCAGAGAGAGAGAGAGAGAGAGAGAGAGAGAGGGAGGGAGGGAGAGAGGTCTTCCATCCGCTGGTTTACTCCCAAATTGGCTGCAATGGCTGGAGCTATGCCAATATGAAGCCAGGAGCCAGGAGCTTCTTTAGGGTCTCTCCCACACGGGTGCAGGGACCCAAGGACTTGGGCCATCTTACACTGCCCTCCCAGGCCATAGCAGAGCGCTGGATCAGAAATGGAGCAGTCAGGACTCGAACTGGCACCCATATGGGATGTCAGCACTGCAGGCAGTGGCTTTACCCAATATGCCACAGCACTGGCCCCTGTAGTTAAATCTTGATTGGAGGTTATATAGTATTTTAAATGCAAAATATATGAAGTAACTACTTTTTGTACTACATGAAATTTTCTGTAAACATTGGGTACACTCTGAAATTATCTTAGCATGGCTTAATGTGAAAGTGATTATGTCACTATTCAAATTTTTGTTGTAAGCATATCTAACATTGGGTCCTAATATAAAAACAATAAAAACCAGTCATTATCAGACTCTATTTTCATGTTTGATTTTGATAGTTAGAAGTTTATTTATTTAATTTTCTATTGAAAAATGTTTCCATAAATTAAGACTGTAATTTATTAAGCTACACAATAAATTGGGAAATTAAAATATGAGAGTGTGAGATGAGGTAATGTGCTTGCAGTGGATTGAAAAGAGGAAAACAGAAGGCAAATTTAAATGTAAATGTTTGTACCAGGTCAAATGCTATCACAAAGGGAAGGGGACATGATGGTTTAAATACAGAAAAGTGAGCAATGGCTCAGGTCATCACAGCACCCTTAGTTGGCTGAACCTCAACTAATTTTCACAATTGTAGTCAGTACCATATTTATGTGGTAAGTTTTAATTTAATTTGAGCAATCATCCATCACATTAATTTCATGCTATTACTCCGAATTCTAATTTTCTTAAATTTTGTAGCATTGGCTATAAATTCTTATTTTCATGGGTAAGAGAGAATTAGGCACATGAGGAGTTTATATTGTTCTATGCTTGTTTTTAAGCAAGATAAAAATAATTTATCAGCATTGCTGGTCCATGCTTTTTCCTTTATGTGTTTTTTATTTATTTATTTTTTTGCTACTCTCCAGTTGGGTGGGCACCATTGATTCTGACTATAATCATTCATAGAACTCTCATAGGAGAATCTTAAAACAAACTAACCAATCAGCAAACAAACAAAAACTCTCCCTAGAATCTAAAAACCTACTGTGACCTGGTTTAAAATGCTAATAGTGGGTTTCCCAGTTTTAGAATTTAGAGCTATTGATTATCACAGAGAGTTGACAAAAGCTTAGAACAAAAATCTGCTAAAAGGATATTAGGAACAATACAAAGCAGTTATGTCTGAACTTTGAAATTTTGGAAATAATTGTTGAAATGAGTCTGTACTACCTTTGTGACACATTTCTCACTGACGGACATTTAAAAGAAAATGGAAAAAAATGAAAATAGCTTGAATTTAAATCTCTTGAAACAATACAGTTAACTTCTTATTCAAGATATAAAATAATAGTAAAAATTTTCAAAGTGTGTACTTACTGAAAGTTATTTTATTTATTCTCTGTTTTGTTTCACATAGTTTCACAATGATGTTTAGACCATAAGATAACAGTACATAATAGTGGTTAGAAGTGCCTTCCTCCCTTCAAATTACATAGCTTAATAGATTTGGGAATCTCAAGTTTATTGCCCTGAATGTATGATTACACTTCCTCAGCTGCTGAGATTCTTGTTTTGGATATAGAAATGATTACAGTAGTCCTTTAGCAAGGCTATTTATTTGAAACCGAAGTTCTATTACAGACAACATAATTATCTGTTGGTAGAAATTTTACAGTGGCCTTAAGATGCTTTACTTTTAAAATTTTCCTGAAGATTTATTTTATCTATTTGAAAGGCAAAGGTGCAGAGAGAGAGAGAGAGAGAGAGAGAAAGACAGAAAGGAAGAGATTTGTCATCCACCAGTTCACTCCCAAAGACTGCAATGGCAGAGGCTGGGCCAGACCCAAGCCAGGAGCCTGGGACTCTACCAGGTCAAATAGATTCTTTTTATTTCTGTCAATACTGTGAAGCACCCTGAATATGCAGCTATTTCTTTCACTAAATATCCTTGTTTCCTGTCTTAAATTCTGCCTTTCACAAATCCCTGGGGCATGGATATAACTCAGCCAGATTCTTTGCCAATTCGTAACAAGTGGCCTTTCCTCCAGTTTCCAATAAAATATTCCTCATTTCCATCCAAGACTTTATCAGAATAATTTTTACTGCCAATATTACTACCAACAGTTTCGTCATAACCACTTAGGTAATCTCAAAGGAGACCAAGGCTCTGTCTACAGATCTTCTCTTCTGAGGTCAATTACCTCCTAAAGGCTCCTCCTCTTAAAACTGTTGCACCGAGGATTGAGTTTCAACATGAATTTTGGAGAAAATACAGACACTCGATAACATCATAACAATGATGTTAAATTTATTTTACTATTGATCCAAATATTAAGTACCAGCAGAAGGTGGTCCAAGGATTTGGGCCCCTGCCACGCACATGGGAGACCATGAAAAAGCACCTGGCTCCTGCCTTCCAATCGGTGCAGCTCCGAGCAGCTCTGGCCATTGCGGCCATTTGGGGAGTGAACCAACTGAAGGAAGACCTTCCTCTCTGTCTCTCTCATTATCTGTAACTCCACTTGTCGAATAAATAAATAAAATCTTAAAAAAAAAAGAAAGAAGACTACTGATTAATCTCAAGGAGGCCATTTCTGGAACAGATAAGGAATGTATAAGCAGTGAATAAAGGATTGCTCAACCTTGCTAAGATTGCTATTGTCAGCAAGTGATCTAGGACTTGCTCCCTCATTTCTCTATTCTAAGCCCAACTTGTTCTTTCATTTCTCTATTCTCTTCAAGGTAGGAAACTAATTCTATTATGAAGGAATCTGTAGGATGCACAATTTAATCTTTAGACCTTATAAAAGAGATGGCTAACATTTTTCTGTAATAGCATAGCCAAAATAAGAACTTAAATAAGACAAAACAGATTCTATGTGCATATCACCAAAGTCAAATTGACCTGATAAAACTAATATCTCATGATTGTCCACTCCTCAGAACAGCCTTAGTAGATGTTTCTAGAACTTGAGTGCTTTGCAGGATTTTTTGGGACAATTTATTTTCAATGTGTTCTCTTGATCAGTTCTATTAAAATATGAGAAGGAAACTAATTAAAGATATGATTCACAATCAAAAGGGAAATAGATTTGGAAAATTTTCAGCCTAGATGTATGAAGAATGAAGAGGCATATTTGGGAGAGAATGAGTATGGTTAAGCTACCATTTGATGAAGAAGTTAGTATAGATAGATTGAAATCAGATATTATTCATCAAGAAAATGGAAGAATGACTCAAGGTATTTTGGAGAGCTTTGAGGACGTAACTTCCAAAACTGGCCCAAAGAGTCACTCCCAGTACTCTGAAGATTTCCAAAATAGGTAAAATGGTTTGATCTGAGATGGAAATCCGGATCTTGAAGGCAGGGAGTTCAGATTGGCTATGGGGCATTTGGACTCTCTCCCAGGAGTCTCAACTCTCTTCTCTCTATGTTCTAGTGAAGAGGCCCTTGGCCACCCCACTTATGGCTCAAGTGGGCTCAGATGTAGCTTAACTCACTACTCTGGAGGTCACAGTGGTAAAGCTTGGCATTGTTCAAGTTGTGTTAACTGTAAAGGCACACAGGATAAAACAAACTGTGAGGATCTGACCTAGATGTCAAAAGATGCCTCAGAGAGCATTAGGCTCCTGGCAGAAAACTACTGTAGGGATGGAGGTCACTCAGAATTTTCCCAATAGGGCAATTCTTAGTGGAGCCATGGGAATGGGGCCACCATGGGGAGGTCCCCTGAGGGTAATGAATTCTATCATAGACAGTTTCCACTAGTGTGTTAGATGTTTGGGAGAGTTGCAAACACATGATTCAAACTCATGAGTGCCACAATGTGGGTTCTGTTTAGCAAAGCGATGGGAGTCAAGCTCTTCCAGGGTATTTGGGGCCCAATACCTGCACTAGGGTGTCCAGAAGGCAGGACATGGAATCAAGTAACATGCTAATTAAGTTTCAAGATTTGATGCTGTTTGCCTCATTGAGTTTTAGACTTAATTAGGACCTATTACTCATCCTTTCTTTCCTCTGAGTTTTTTTTCTTTTAGAATGAGAATGTGAAGGCCAGCACTGTGGTGTAGTGAGTAAAGCTGCAGCCTGTGGCTCTGGCATCCCATATGGGCACCGATTTGAGTCCTGGCTGCTCTACTTCTGATCCAGCTCCCTGCTAATGCACCTGCAAAAGCAGCAACAGATGATCCAGGTGCTTGGGCCCCTGCACCCATGTGGGAGATCTGTAAGAAGCTCCTAACTCCTGGCTTCAGATCAATTCAGCTCTGACCATTGCAGCCATCTGGAGAGTGAACCACAGGGTGGAAAATTGATCTCTCTCTCTCTCCTTTTTTCTCTGTGTAATTCTACCTTTCAGATAAATAAATAAATCATTTTTTTAAAGAAGAGGAATGTATAACCTCTGCCTGGCCCATCATTGTATCTTAGAAGCATACAACTTTTGTGCATTCACAGGCTCACAGCTGGAGTGGAATTTAACACAGGATAAATCCTACTTTGAGTTTCACCCACATGAAACTTTACTTAGACTTTAAAACTGATGCTGAAATGAAATGCGACTTTTGAGGCTACTAGGGTAGAATGAATGCATAAATCTTGGGGTCTGGGACAAAATGCTATGGTCTGAATGTTTGTGCTCTCTCCCAAACTCAAGCAGAAATTTAATCTCAGGTGCAGCAAAGTTAGAATGTTGGTCTATTAGGAGGTGATTAGGATATGGGAACTTTACCCTCACAGTTGGCATTAATACCCTTACCAAAGGGCTTTAAGGAGAGAGTTGAGCTCCTTTTTGCCCTTCCACCTTTTGCCATGTGAGGACATGGTGTTCACCCCTCTGCCTTATGAGGTTGCAGCAAAAAGATCCTCATCAGACCTAATTTAATAACTTAATCTTGGACTACCTAACCTCCAAAGCTATTAGAAAAAGGCTGTTTTGTCTTTATAAATTACTTGGTCAGGTATATTTTGTGGTAGCAACATAAACAGACTAAAAAAGTTATCTTTCTTTTTATAGTCAGTGATTAGGACTGCTGAAGATTGGGAAGCAGATACCTGTCAGTGCAATGGACAGTATTTATGAACATAGAAAGGTACCCATGCAATTTATCACCAGATGTTACCAGCCTCTATTTAGAAAGGCTCCCATCCCAATGATTATACAGGAAAAAAAGCCTCTTCAACTGTCCTGCATATTCAGAGGTTTTTCAAATTCAATTATGCTGTTCTTCTGTGAGTAATGTAATGCTCTGAATAACTTAATAACTGAGTAGGTAAAATGGCCAGTATTTAATACTCAAAATTTGGCTATTTTTTTTACCACAAAAGATATATTTCTTTTTTTGTCTCCTGTTTTCATTTAACTGAAAATATTGTCTCACAGTTACATCTCACTCAGAAAGTTGGATCCTTGTTCTTTAGACTCAAAATAGCTTACTAGATTTTTGTAATATTTGAAAATGTCTAAAAAATTCTCCAACTGCAATATCCCAAAATATCACAAGTTGACATATCATTCCATGAAGGTCAGTTTGCATTACTGATGTCATATCTCACCCAATATCTTCTATCAGTCAAGGCAAATTTCTCTCCTTTTCTCTTCCTTTTCTTTTACTTTTTTTGTAATTTTCTCTATTCTTCCCACAAAATTCTTCTTGCACCTAAATCCTCCTTTAATTTCCAATACTCTGTTGCTTTTTCATAATGTTGAGTTATATTTTAATATAAAAGCATGTATATTTAATACATGCACACAGAAAAAATTGAACAGTTAAAGGATGGCTGAACTACTACTATTTTTTGTGTTTTAGATAATCTCTTGTGATTTGACACAAATTCACATTTTCATTTGATGAAGAATTAGCATATCTACTAACATAAATTTTTCATCTCCTACTGTATTTTATTATTTATGTTGTGTTAAATTATCCTGTATATTAAAATATTTAAATGTTCATTTCATGTTTTATCAATTTTAGAACTATTTAAAATATATCACTAAGTAAAATAAAATTAGCCTCTCTTACTACTATCCAATTTCTCCTTACAATTTCAAATATTCATTTTTTGTATATTATATGCTATTGTTTGAGTAGGATATAGTACTCAAATGCAAACACATGTTTTAACCCCAAAGTTGTAAGTTAATGGTACTAAGAGGGTGGACACTAAATCAATACTGGTGTCTTGGAGGTGGGTCTTGTGGGAGGTCCTTAGGTCTTTGGGTTATGCCCTCAGGAGGCTGCTCTTATGAGAGACTGGGTATCATGGTTAAAAGCTGAGTTGAGCCTGTTTTGCACTCTGCTTCCTGCATTGCCAAATGATTGTTCCTCTTTATCTGAACAACATTGCCATCTTCCAGGCTCACCAGATGGCTGAACCAATTGGACCTGCCTGATCTTGAATTCTAAATCTCCAAAACCTACAAGGTAACAGAAAACTCCTATCTTCCTAAGTAGCCTGTCTTAGGTATTTCACTGTAGTAATGATAACCTGAAAATTGTACCATAGCATCCCTTTTTTATTTTTCCCATTTGTAGTATCCACAGAAAATGCATGAAATCTTTGATCATTTCAAAACAAATGAGGATGTTGCAAGAATGACCAAATATATTCCTATTATTACATTTTAGTGCATGTTCAGAATTAAGCTATAATGAAAGATAAATTACAAACGGAGAGAATATTCTTGTAAATCATATATCTAACAAAGAATTTGTATTCAGACTATATAAAAACTGCCAAAAACTCAATAGTAATACAACAAACAATATGTTCATTTCACAAAAGCGAACACACAGTTGGAAATGAGTATATGAAAAGATGTTCAACATTATTGACCAGTAGAAAAATGCCAGTCAAAATCAGAGCAAGATACTTCCTAACACATATTAAAATACCTGAAAAGCATAATAAACAAATATGATAATATATAATGCTGGTAAGGATATATAGTAGCTGAAATAGTCATACATTCCTAGGGGGGATACAAAATGATATAGCTACTTTGAAAAGCAGTCTGGAAATTTCTTTTAAGGTAAATATTGCCTTTGCCTGTTTTCTGCTACTACAATTTAATATTACAGTTTGAGTTACTTATAGGTAATAGATGTATATTTGGCTCATGGTTCCGGAAACTGAGGAGTCCAATAGTATGACACCAGTATCTGGTGAAGGCATTTGTGCTACATCATAAGGTGACAAGAGGGCAAGCAAGAGACACAGATCGTGAATTAGAGGGATCCAAATTTATAAAACACCCCCTTTCAGGGTAATGGTCTTAATCTACTTTTTCTTAAGTGTATTTTTTTAACTTTTATTTAATAAATATAAATTTCCAAAGTACAACTTTTGGATTATAGCGGCTTTTTCACTCCATAACCTCCTTCCCACCCACAACCATCCCATCTCCCACTCCCTCTCCCATCCCATTCACATCAAGATTCATTTTCAATTATCTTTCTATACAGAAGATCAATTTAGTATATACTAAGTAAAGATTTCAACAGTTTGCACCCACACAGAAACACAAAGTATAAAGTACTGTTTGAGTACTAGTTATATCATTAATTCACATAGTACAACACATTAAGGACAGAGATCTTACATGAGGAATAAATGCACAGTGACTCCTGTTGTTGTTGGTGGTGTTAATTTATTTATAATAGTGCAGCCATCAAGACCTAATTACCTCGTAAAGATCCCACCTCTTACTAGTATTACAATGGCAGTTAAATTTCAACATGAGTTTTGGAAATGGTATTCAAACAATAACAAATATATATATATGTATATTTATTTATTTGATAGGTAGAGTTATAGGCAGTGAGAGAGACAGAGAGAAAGGTCTTCCTTCCGTTGGTTCATTCCCCAAATGGCCGCTATGGCCGTCACTGTGCCTATCTGAAGCCAGGAGCCAGGTGCTTCTTCCTGGTCTCCCATGCGGGTGCAGGGGCCCAAGCACTTGGGCCATCCTCCACTGCCTTCCCAGGCCACAGCAGAGAGCTGGACTGGAAGAGGAGCAACCAGAACTAGAACCCAGCATTCATATGGGATGCTGGCGCTACAGGCGAAGGATTAACCAAGTGTACCACGGCGCCGGCCCCAAGATTTATTTATTTATTTGAGAGGTAGAGTTACAGACAGTGAAAAAGAGATACAGAGAGAAAAGTCTTCCATCCCCTGGTTTACTCCTCAAATGGCTGCAAGGGCCAGAGATGTGCCAATCCGAAGCCAGGAGCCAGGAGCTTCTTCCAGGTCTCCCATGTGGGTGCAGGGGCCCAAGGACTTGGGCCATCTTCTACTGCTTTCCCAGGCCATAGAAGAGAGCTGGATCGGAAGTGGAGCAACTGGGACTCGAACTGGTGCCCATATGGGATGCTGGAGCTGCAGGAGGAGGATTAACCTACTTGCAAAAGCACCGGCCCAGCAAATATATTTACCATTCAATCAAACGATCCCTTTCAGATATTGTTCTGGAGAAATGCAAGCATATAGCCACACAAAAACTGGCAAGCAAATATAATTGCCCTTCTCACAATTGCCAAAACCTAAAGAGCAAACACTAATTTCTCCACTGAAGAATGTAAATGTTGTGTTACATCCATACAATAATCCTCAGCCATGAAAAGGAGTGAGCTGTTGAGGTATATTTACATGGACACATGACAATCTCAAATATTTTTGTGCTGTGTTAATGTTCTTGGAAATTTACAATAAAAATCACTTTCACTATGTTAGTTTAAAAACAGTAAGCTATATGATTATAAAGAAAATTGGAAGTTTGTCATTATAAAGCAAAAATTAGATAAGATAAGAAAAGAAGGAGAAAGAATGAGAGTGAGTGAAGGAGGGTGTTTAGGATGGGAAGTGTCATTATACTCTTAAAACTTTATATGAGATATATGAAATTTGTTCTCATTTTATAAATAAAATATTTAAAACAGTAAGCTAAAAGTGGAATAAGTTGTGCCATATATTATTTTCTTCCAATCTGAAATATAAATTTCAACAATTTCTCTAGAATTTCCTGTTGCTTTTTCCTCTTTTTGGAAAGAATAAACTATATGTAAACACACAAACACACAAATATACATATATATCTATGTAGAAAAATGTATACATATTTGTCATATTACAAATATCTTATATAATCTTAATAATATTACATACATGTTCCAAGGCATTTACTTTCATTTTGGAATTTATTTTATTTATTTGAAAGAGTTACAGAGAGAGGTAGAGACAGAGAGAGAGGTCTTCCATCCGCTGGTACACTCCCCAGAAGGCTGCAATGGCTGGAGCTACACTGATATGAAGCCAGGAGCTTCTTCCAGGTCTCTCATGAGGGTGCAGGGGCCCAAGGTCTTGGGCCATCTTTCTCTGCTTTCCCAGGCCATAGCAGAGAGCTGGATCAGAAGAGGATCAGCTGGGACTAGACCCGGTGCCCATATGGGATGCCAGCACTTCAGGACAGGGCTTTAACTTGCTGTGCCATAGTGCCGGCCCCTGGAAGCACTTTTGGTGTTCTCTTTCTTTCCATACATCGAGCTTTGATGGAAAATTTGCTATGCATTATGCAGTATTTTCTTCCAGATTTTTCTCTTTTTTTTTTTTTTTTAGTTTTTATTGTGAATTAATTCTATTGCTTACTGGATTTCAAATTTTCTTTCTAGGAATGAAAATTTCCTTGATTGCATCTCTAAACTTTTTTTTAGAAAGGATTCATGGGAGGTAAAATTTATGAATTTTGACATATTTGAAAAATATACTTTTTCATTCATTCTTGGTAACAATCAGGCTGGATATAGAAATATAGGCTCCATGCCATTGTCAGACTTTTGGAAGCTGAAAGTTCAAGACTGAGTTATCCTATGTGCTTAGGTCTGGTGGATATATCTCCACTTGGAAGATGGTGTAAAGGTGGGAGCAGGTGCAAGAAGGGAATGTCCTGTGGTGAGACAGGAGGAGAGAGAGATTCAGAGGCCAAATGTGCTCTTTTTATAACTCATTGTTAAGGGAGGTTACTGGTGTTCTTTCAGAGCTACATTAACCTCTTCTGATGGCAGTGCCCCTAATGCCCTAACCTTCCACTGGGCTCCACCTCTTAGAGATTTCACTACCTCTCAGCACTACACATTCAGGACCATGATTCCAGCACATGAACCTTTGAGAAACACACTCAAGTCATAGTCAAACCATAGCACCAAGCTTAATAAGAGGATTATCTTTCACAGAAATAGTATGTTTGCAACTAAATAGTTTTCTCAGTCTGCTCTCTAATTAAAAATCACTAGAGATCTTTTCCTTTCATTTTGTCTTGTTTCTCTGCCTTTCAATCTATTACAGGAATTGCAAATTGGTTCTTTGTATCTCAGCAATGAGGAATTATAATACAGAAAATATGGATGAGCAAAGCAAGTGGATGCTATTGAGAAACAAGTAAATGTTACTGAGAAACAGAAATTCCTGCTTGCCAGGAAGGGTACTCGAGGGAGGGGTTGTTAGCAAAATTGGTGCTGTCTTATCTGAGGCAACAGCTTAACCCATGGATACCATTTTAGGCTCTGGCCCAGTTGCCATCTTCTACAATAAGTTTGGCCTCTTCAAAATCCAGAAGTCAGGTGACCAAATGGCCCAACCACAAGTGTCAACTCCACCTCTACTCTAATGGGATTCACTGCTCTCACCTCCTTATCCCTGCAAGGCTGTAATAAGATCTGCTGGCCTGCACAGGCTCCCTTCTCTTTCGTCCTTTCTCTCCAGCCTGTCGGGTTCCTCTCCCAACCCCCACAATAAATTTTTCCTTTAACTCCGGTGTATGGTGTGTTTTGTGGTGGCCTTTCAGGGGTCCATCAAGGTCTAGGTTTGGGGGGTTTACACAGAGAGTGAGTATCAATTGATCCATTCTTATACATATTTCAAGGCTCTGCTTTGTTATTTTTCTATTTGTCTGGGGTAGCAGTCATTGTTACTAACCAGTTAAGAAATATTATCTTGCGGACTACTTGAGAAATGTGACAGTTGGCAATATGCTTCTTTGTGGTGTATTCTGATCTGGTGCCAGAGCCTAGATTTTTATAGTTACCAATGGTGTAGGAACCATTGTGTTCCCTATCAATCTTTTCACTTTCTTGGGGCAATATCTTTTGTCTAAGCAGCAGATGGCAAGTTTCACAGAAATACTTGGTTTCTTATTCCCAAAATAGACTTTTATAAAAACCTATTAACATTCCTAGGCTGGTGCTGCAGCTCAATAGGCTAATCCTCTGCCTGCGGCACTAGCACACTGGGTTCTAATTCCAGTCGGGGCACTGGATTCTGTCCAGGGGACCCCTCTTCCAGTCCAGCTCTCTGCTGTGGCCCGGGAGTGCAGTGGAGGATGGCCCAAGTCCTTGGGCCCTGCACCCGCATGGGAGACCAGGAGAAGCACCTGACTCCTGGCTTCGGATCAGTGCAGTGCGCCTGCCGCAGTGTGCTGGCCGTAGTGGCCATTGGAGGGTGAACCAACGGGTAAAGGAAGACCTTTCTCTCTGTCTCTCTCTCTCACTGTCCACTCTGCCTGTCAAAAAAAAAACAAAACAAAAAACAAAACAAAAAAAATTCCTAACTCCTCACAAGCCCAAGTCAATATAATTCCCTTAAAATCTTTGTGGGCTTCTTCTATATCAAATTACAACCTACTCATCTAGACCAGTAGCTCTAACATAGATATTATTTTGTCCCACAGGAGACATTTGAAGTATATGAAAGCATTTTCACTTGTTCCAAATTTAGGAACCCTGAGCGTGTTACTGGTATTTAGTAGATAGAGCTGAGAGATGTTGCTAAACATCTCACAGGACAACACAAAAGATCCTCCCCCTATCTCATCCTCCAAGAAGAATTATCTGGCCCATTGTGTCAACAATGACAAAATTGAGAAGTCTTGCTTTAGGTAACAGCCACACCTATAAGTTTATTTGGTCAAGTCCTTCTGTTACCATTACTCTTTAGTAGTATTAGAAAATTTTAGTTAGCAGAGAGGAACTACAAGGCCCTTTGTATAGTTGAATTGTCTTTCAGATATCACCATACCTCTTTCTGAGGCTTATCAAAGATCTTGTACTCAGAGAGGATTTCCTCCTTATTAAGACGAAATTAAAATTGTAGGACTCTCACTAGAGAGACTAGAGATGAGAAACTACCTCATTTTTGATCCCAAAAAGCTCGATCTCTCAACTTCTGACCATTGTTTGAGCTAGCAGCATATAATTTAGCTGTTTCCATAATCTCTCCTGCTTTTTACTGTGCAAAGCCATTAGAATATTTGGTCAAATAAAACTTCACTCTAAAACTTACAGCGCTTATGGGCTAATACTATACATCTTTACCATCACTTAATTGAAATTTTGACAGAGTGAAAAGGTAGAATCACATTCTCAATCTGCCATTTTAAAGTGGAATCTTTATTTTTAATTTTACTTATTTGATTAATTTTATGTTTTTTAGTAACAATTTAAAAGTCAGTGTAGGCAGTATTTTATATTTTTTCTAAAAGTTGGAATTTCATTTTATGCATAACTTGAGGTTTTAAAATTAATTTTATTTTTAGAGTAGTTCATTCCAAAAGTCAGAAGAAGGCACAAAGATTTCCCATATACACCCTGCTCCCACACATCCATAACTTTCCTTATTATAAACATCTTCCACCAGAGTGGTTCATATGTTACAATTGATGAAGCTACATGGGTATATCATCAGCCAAATACCATGGTTAAATTTGTGCTCACTCTCGATGTTGTGTGGATTATGGTTTTAGATAAGTGTGTAATGACATGTATCCACTACTATGAAATCAGACAGCGTAGCTTCGTTGCATTAAAAATTCTCTGTGCTCGTCTGTTCATGACACTCTCCCACAGTGTGTAGGCTTTTCAGATTGGCTTCTTTCACTTAGTAAAACATTTGTAAGTTTTCTCCATGTCTTTTTATTGTTCAAAGCTCATTTATTTTTATCAAAGACATTTTAAAACTACTTATTTATTTGAAAAGCAGAGATATCAAAAGACAGAGGCAGAGAGAGATCTTCTATCCTCTTGTTCACTCCCAAAAGCCTTCCAGCCAGGAGCTAGGACCTCAGTCTGGGTTTCTCATGTGGGTGGCAGGGACTTGAGCCACAACTTGTTGGCTCCCAGGGTGCGCATTAGCAGAAAGGTGGAATCAGAAACAGGACTAGTACTCAAACCTAAGTGCTCCGACATAGCTTGTGGCTACCCTAAACGGCATGTAACAACTGCCCAATGTGTGCCACAGGCCAGTTCTTTTCAATATAGTATAGTATTTCACTATATGGATATACCTCTATTTATATATGCATTCACCTGAAGGACATCTTGGTTTTATCCATGTTTGTAAATTCTGACTAAAACTGCAAAAACATCTATGTACATGTTTTCGTGTGGATGTAAGGTTTCAACTCTTTTGGGCAAATACTAAGGAGAAAGATTGCTGGATCATGTAGTAAGAATTTGTTTAATTTTATTTGACACAAGTGGGGAGGTGAGGGGCATCCATAAGCCTTTCTTAGGTATTTGATGTTGGATATCTGGTCTTGTTGGACATATTTTCCACTAAGTCTACAAAACACAAGTCAGTGTGGCTGGGTGACTAAAAAAAAAAAAAAAAGAGTCAAGGAGTGTAAGAGTGAAATGAAAGTAGAAAGGAGAGGTTAAAGAAATTCCATAAACCTGCCTGGTTCTTTAACCTTGTATTGTGTATAATATCCTTATAGTCCATGCTTCTTAAGTGGCTGAAAGTGAATTTCACTAGTTTGAGATTTAATAAGAAGTCAAAATTAATACGCTAGTTCTGCAGTGAGCTGAAAAGATTATTCATATGTGACTCTTGGGTAATCAGTTGTTTTTAATTAATGTTATTCCAAGTTTGCCCCAATGAAATTTGGCATTTCTAGTCATGAAGCCAAATGTTAAAAGAGTTCCACAATCTGTTTGAAAACTATTGCTCTAGGATAAACTTCATAAATGTCTTTCATCATTTTAAATTGGCACTCTCACAAAAGGAGAAACACCTGGATACCCGGGTCTTGAGACAGAGACAACTGACAGGCTTTGGGGAAATGAACTTTGAGCACAGCTTGACAAAGTCTTACAGTTTTGATGGCAAAACTAGGGGAGAGTGGACTCAAAAGCAAATAGGCAAGAGTGCCAGGCGGTGAAGTTGAATTGGAGATAAATACACTTCTTAAACTGAGTGAAATGTTGAAAGGGATTAAAAGTGGGAAATGCACAGAGGTGAAGACCATAAAGTTTGGTTTTCATGTTACTCATTTAGGATCAAACTCTGACCTCTGGTCCTGAATAGAAAATATGCTCAAAGCGACATTTGTTAAAGGCTGAACAATATTTATGTTCTTACTCTGTATTAAATAACAATGTTAACACATAGGCTGAACATCCCCAAAGCAACATGATAAAAATGATACTGAAAGCTTAGAAGGCTTTAAATATTACAACAGCATATTAGGCTACTGAGAACATAGATGTGCAAAATCTCAACTCTAGAGGAAATTGTCATGTGTTTGAGTTTTCAGAAATGTGTATGCCCTTGAGAATTGCTATAAAATCCACATAAATATTAGTATGCAAACTAAACAGACCACATATTTATCTGAATGCTCTGGAATTACATTTAAAATGAAGAAAAGCAAGGATATCAAGCCCCCATATAAGAAAATACATGGAACTGGGAATCACTATGCTAAGTGAAATAAGCCAGAGACAGAAAGATGGATATTACATGCTCCCTTTTATATATTGAAGTTACTATACGTATGGAGAGAGTATAAACATTATGTGGATGTCATATTATTTGATTTATAGATAGTTATAAAAATTTTATTCACTGAATTATATCATGTACATGAGAATATACTTCTTTCTTCAATTCATGGTCATTATCATGAATCTCACAGCTGTGATCTCAATATCACTGTTTTTAAGAAAAATAGTATATCTGTGTAAGTAAAAAGTAACTACATATAAAGCAAATATGGTAAAATGTTAAAAACTTAAATCTTAAATTAAAACATATTTTAAAAATAGTTTAAAATCTTAATGTAAAAAAACCTTTCCTTTGTATAATCTTCACTGTTTTTATTTACAACACTGTATTTTAGGCATAGTAAATATATCTATTTTTTTTAGATTATTTGTAATAGAAATGCCAAAAAAATCTATTAGGTACCAGCGGTCTCTCAGCTGCTACCATGTAGATGAATATTATTACCTCAATTTCACTATTGAGGAAAAAGGTCAGAGAAGTTAAGTATTCCCCAAGGTCACACAGCTAATAAGTCATAGAAATCTTTGGCTTCTGTATCTGTCTTCATAACTGCTGCAAGTTCCTGCTCATTTAAGGAGTATTTTGCACAACCACTGTTCTCAGCAGCCTTGTGGGGAAAATCTCCTGGGGATTAGGATGGCAGAGTAGGGAGGGAGCTTACCGCTCTAGTCTAGAAGATCATATCATTTAAAAAAAATGGAGAGAGAGCAAACTCAAGGAAGAATTAGGGAGAAACAGCAGAGGAAACTCCATGCAAATTAAAGGGCCACAGCAGACCTATATGGAAGGCATTGATGTGCACAACTCAGGACACCTGCCGCTGACAGCTTCTGCAATAGCTTTGGATAGATGTGAGACGAGACTGCACAGCCCAAGCCACTGGTGATAAAGCTGCAGGAAAATCCTGGAGGGAATCTGGCTTAGAGCCTTGTGGGGGGTCAAGTACCTGCCAAATCAGGAGAGAAAAAAAAGGGGGTGTGGAGCCAGCACTGTGGCGCAGCAGGTTAATGCCCCAGACTGTAGCACTGGCATCACATATGGGCGCCAGTTTGAGTCCTGGAAGCTTCTCTTCTGATCCAGCTCTCTGCTATGGATTGGGAAAGCAGTGGAAGGTGGTGGCCCAAATGCTTGGGCCCTGAACCTACATGGGAGACCCAGAAGCTCCTGGCTCCTGGCTCCTGGCTTGAGATCAGCTCAGCTCTGGCTGTTGCAGTTATTTGAGGAGTGAACTAGTGGAATGTAAAACTGCTCACTCTCTTTGCCTCTACCTCTCTCTATAACTCTTTCAAATAAAAATAAAAATAATTCTAAAAATAAAGGAGGGCATGTTTTTCTCTCTCCAATCACCCTGCAATGGCACCCTGTAACAAGCCGATAGAAAGCAAGTGCCATTTTGGACAAACGTAACAGCTGCACCAGCTTGTATCTATGCCCAGCAACCAGCTGAGTGGAGACTCCTGAGTCTAGCCAGGAGAACTGACTGGAGACTGGGTGCTTGAGACTTGAGACAGTGGGAGGCTTGTGTGTTGGGAAAGTGAAAACATTGAGGCAGCAGGACTGAAAATGCTGAGGCCCTAGGTGTGGCTGGGACTTTGGACTGTCACTGTGGGGGTTCCATTCACTCAGGGCTCCCAGGTGAGGGATATTGCTGGAGAATCTGCTTATAATGAGGACTGCACAGATGCTCTGTGTGGTCCTTGTGGAAGTGTGGACAAATATTATACACACTGGGGTTAGGTCCAGGCACTGGTCTCCTTTGAGGAGAGGAAATGAGCTGATGCTATGCCAACAGAAACGATCAAACCTCCCCTCTGATTAAAAAAAAAAAAAAAAAAAACAGGAGACTTACCACTCCCAAGCTGGGTGTCACCTTAACACTCCATGCACCCTGGAGCACTGAGCAGAACTCCCTGACCACACCCATCAAATGCCTCTAAGTATTCTCTGAAAGCAGACACATCACTAATCCACACATAATCCAAAGATAAAAGCTGCCATAGCAAAATACACAGGAACCAATGAGTATCTCCTTAAATGCTGAATAATATTTGTAACAATTCAAGAACCAAGAATAAGTAGCATGATATGATGCCCCCAAAAGAACATAAGACTTTAATATAGATGGTAAAAATGAAGAGATTGAAGAAATTGCAGAAGGGGAATTCAAAAAATTGGTCATAGGATTACTTAGAATTAATCAGAAGGAAATGAACAAACTAATGAAATCTGTACATGATATGAAAGCAAATATCTCCCACAAAACTGTGATCTTAAAGAGAAAGCAAAATCAAATCTTGGAAATGAAGAATCAATAGAACAAATGAAGAATGCAGTGGAAAGCCTTAACAACAGCACTGGTGAAGCAGAAGAAATAATATCCAACTTAGAAGGCAAATCACAGGAAATAATAGACAAAAATCAAGGAGAAATTGGAAAACTAAAAAACACTGTTGGGAATCTAGAGGATACTATCAAATGACCCAAGATACAGATGCTAGAAGTTCCTGAAGGCATAGAAAGAGAGAAAGGATTAGAAGGCATTTTTAATGAAATAATGATAGAAAATTTCACTAATTTGGAGAAGTAAAGGGGTACAGAAAGCACATGGAACTCCTAATAGGCATGACAAGAAAAGATCTTCACCAAGACACATTGTAATCAAACTCTCCATGGTAAAACATAAAGAAAAATTCTAAAATACGGATGAGAAAACAGCAGATTCCTTTCAGAGGATCTCCAATTAGACACAGAGTGGACTTCTCATCAGTACCCCTACAGGCTAGGAGAAAAAGGTGACATATTTTCCAAAGCTTAAGAGAAAAAAACTGTCAACCCAGAACACTGTATCCAGGAAAGCTCTCATTTATGAATATGAAATAAAGACATTCCATGACAAACAGAAATTGAGAGAATTTGTCATCACACATCTAGCCTTACAAAACATGCTTAAGGATGTGCTGCACACAGAAATACAGAAAGAAGTTATAATAGATAAAGGAAAAAAAAAGATTCCCAGTAAAAATACAAAGGAAATCCAAAGTAAAAAAAATAGGAATATTAATGGAAGAATTTCAGGACCAAGTCATTACTTATCATCAATAGTCATTTTCAATGTAAATAACCTCATCCAGTTAAAAGACATAGACTGGCTGGAAGGATTAAAAAACAAAACCAATCTTAAACAGACATTTTTGAAAAAAGGAAATCCAAGTGGCCAAAAGACACATGAAAAAATGCTCAGGAATACTAGCCTTCAGGGAAATGCAAATCAAAACCACAATGAGGTTTCACCTCACCCCAGTTCGAATCGCTTTCATAAAGAAACCAACAAATAATAAAAGCTGGTGAGGATGTAGGGAAAAAGGTACCCTAATTTACTGTTGATGAGAATGTAAACTGGTAAAGCCACTGTGGAAGACATTATGGAGATACCTCAGAAATCTGAGTGCCAGTTCATGTCCAGGTTGCTCCTCTGCTGATCCAGCTCTCTGCTATGGCCTGGGAAAGCAATAGAAGATGGCCCAAGTGATAGGGCCCCTAAACCTGTGTGGGAGACCCTGAAGAAGCTCCTTGCACCTGGCTTCAGATTTGCCCAGCTCCAATCATTGATGCCATTTGGGGAGTGAACCAGTGGTTGGATCTTTCTCTCTGTCTCTCCTTCTCTCTGTCTGCATCTTTTTCAGGCTTAGGTATTAAGGTGAAGCTGACTTCATAGAAAGAATTTGGGAAGATTCCCTATTTTTCGATTGTTCTGAATAGTTTTAGAAGAATTGGAGTTAGTTCTTCTTTAAATGTCTGGTAGAGTTCAGCATTGAATCCATCCAGTCCTGGGCTTTTTCTTTGTTGGGAGGTACTTTATTACTGATTCAATTTCTGTCTTAGTTATGGGAGTCTTTTGGTTTTCTATGTCTTCCTGGTTCAATTTAGGTAGGTTGCAAGTGTCCAATAGATTTCCCTGTTTGCTGGCATACAACTCTTTGTAGTAATTTCTCATGTCTCTTTTTATTCCTGTGGTATCTGTAGTTACATTCCCTTTTTCATCTCTGATTTTATTGATTTGGATCTTTTCTCTTATTTTTTTAGTTGGGACAATGGTGTGTCAATTTTGTTTATTTTTTCAAAAAAAAAACAGCTCTTAGTTTGGCTGATCTTTTGTAATTTTTTTGGATTCAATTCTGTTGATTTCTTTTCTAATTTCATTTATTTCTCTTCTCTTACTAGTTTTGAGTCTGGTTTGCTGCAGTTTTTCTAGATCCTTGAGCTGCACTGAAAGCTCATTTATTTGGTGCCTTTCCAATTTCTTGATGTAGGTACCAATTGCTAAAAATTTTCTTCTTAACACTGCACTTGTTGTACCCCATAAGTTTTGGTACGTTGTGTTGTTATCCTTATTTACTTCCAGAAAGTTTTTGATTTCTTTTTTGATTTCTTCTATGACCCAGTGTTCATTCAGGAGCATGTTGTTCAGTCTCCATGTGTTTGCATACTCTCTAGGAATTCCTGAGTTGCTAATTTCCAACTTCATTCCAAGGTGACCTGAGAAGATGCATGGTATGATTTCAATTGTTTTGAATTCGCAGAGACTTGCTTTACAGCATAGTTTGTGGTCAATCCTAGAGTAGGTTTCATGTACTGCTGAGAAGAATGCAAAGTCTTTAAGTGTGGGTAGAAACTTCTGTAGATATCTGTTAGATCCATTTGGGCTATAGTGTCAATCAAATCTGCTGTTTCCTTGTTGATCTTCTGTGTGGTTGATATGTCTGTTGCTGAGAGTGGAGTATTGAAGTCCCCCAGTACTATTGTATTGGGGTCTAAGCCTCCCTTTAAGTTCCTTAACATATCTTTTAAATAACCTGGTGCCCTGTAATTAGGTGCTTTTACGCTTGTAATAGTTACATCTTCCTGTTGAATTCATCCCTTAATCATTATCTATTGCCCCTCTTTGTCTCTCTTCAGAGTTTTTTTGTGTTAAAGTTTATTTTGTCTGATATTAAGATGGATACACCAGCTTTTTTTGGTTTCTGTTGGCATGGAATATCTTTTTCCAACCTTTAACTTACAGTCTGTATACATCTTTGTTGGAAAGATGTGTTTCTTGTAAGCAGCAAATAGATGGGTTTTATTTTTTAATCCATTCAGCCAGTCTGTGCCATTTAACTGGAGAGTTGAGGCCATTTACATTCAATGTGGCTATTGATAATTAATGACGTTGCCCTGCAATTTTTCCAAAGATATTTCTAATATATGCTTTGAAATTCCTGTGATTTTTTTACTGGGAGATTTTCTTCCTTTACCTTCTTTTTTATTGATGGCCGTGTTTCTGTGTTTCTGGGTGTAACACATCTTTAAGCATCTTTTGCAGGCAGGGCTGGATGAGTGGTGACAAATTCTTTCAATTTCTGTTTGCTATGAAAGGTCTTTATTTCACCATCATTCACAAATGAGAGCTTTGAAGGATATAAAATTCTGAAATGGCAGGTTTTTTCTCTTAGAACTTGGGCTATGTCTTGCCGTTCTCTCCTAGCCTGTTGGGTTTCTGATGAGAAGTCTGCTGTGAGTCTAATTGGAGATCCTCTGAGAGTAATCTGACGTTTCTCTCTTGCACATTTTGGAATCTTTTCTTTATGTTTCACTGTGGTGAGTTTGATTACAGTGTGTCATGGTGAGGACCTCTTTTGGTCATGTTTATTGGGGGTTCTATGGGCTTCCGTTACTTGGATGTCTCTTTACTTCTCCAAACCCCAGAAGTTCTCTGCTAGTATCTCACTAAAATGGTCTTCTAATCTTTTCTCTCTCTCCATGCCTTCAATAACTCCTAGAACCTGATTGTTGGGTTTTTCAAGAGTATCCTGTAGATTCCCAACAATATTTTTTAGATTACTAATTTCCTCTTCTTTTCTTTGGTTTGACTGTATACTTCCCTGTGCTCTGTCTTCTAAGTCTGATATTCTCTCATCTACCTCATTGATTCTGTTTTTAAGGCTCTCAAATGTATTTTTCATTTGTTCTATTGAATTCTTTATTTCATTTTGATTTGTTTTCAATATCTCAATTTCACGTTCTACTAAATTCCTCATTTCATTTTGATTCCTCCTTAAGATTTCATTACCACGAGAGAGATTTTCTTTTTTTTTTAACATTTATTTAATGAATATAAATTTCTAAAGTACAGCTTATGGATTACAATGGCTTTCCCCCTCCATAACTTCCCTCCCACCTGCAACCCTCCCCTTTCCTGCTCCCTCTCCCCTTCCATTAACATCAAGATTCATTTTCAATTCTCTTTATATACAGAAGATCAGTTTAGTATACATTAAGTAAAGATTTCAACAGTTTGAACCCACATAGAAACACAAAGTGAAAAATACTGTTTGAGTACTAGTTATAGCATTAAATCACAATGTACAACACATTAAAGACAGAGATCCTACATGAGGAGTAAGTAGGTGCACAGTGACTCCTGTTGTTGACTTAACAAATTGGCACTCCTGTTTATGGCATCAGTAATCACTGTAGGCTCTTGTCATGAGTTGCCAAGGCTATGGAAGCCTTTTCAGTTCACCAACTCTGATCATATTTAGACAAGGTCGTAGTCAAAGTGGAAATTCTCTCCTCCCTTCAGAGAAAGGTATCTCCTTCTTTGATGACTGGGATTTCACTTGTGGAGAACTTTCATTTAGGTCATTTTTTTTGCCAGAGTGTCTTGGCTTTCCATGCCTGAAATACACTAGAGAGATTTTCTATCCTGTCCTGTATGGATTTCTGTTGTTCCTGCATTTGTTTTTGTTCGCTTCTAAATGTTCTTATCATATTTTTTTTTGAAATCTGTTTCTTGCATTTCTTCTATTTCATCATCTTCATATCTTGTATTGGAGTGTCATGTTCTTTTGGGAGCATCATAATGTCTTGCTTGTTCTTGTTTCCTTGGTTTCTGTGTTTGTTGTTTGGCATTGTGGAGTATTCTTTGGTTTCTTTTTTTTTTTTTCTCACTGTGGTGTCTTTTCTCATTATGCTATGACTCTAGATTTAGTTAGCTGTCTGCTTTTGGTGAATATCTAGAGGCTTGTGGTGGGTGTGGCCAGAGAGCTCTGCTCAGTTCTTCAGGGTTAAGGGTGTGCCAAAGGTGACACACCCAGGTTTGGCATGGTAAATCTCTCTCTCTCTCTATCTCTCTTTCTCTTTTTTATTCAGAAGGGAAGTAATTCCACTCAGCTGAGCTCTTCTTGATGACAATCAGTGCCTAAGTGCTAGCCCCAGTGGATATAATATATTCTGCTCTGTTCCAAGGACCACACCAAGGATCTGTGCAGTCCTCAGTGTAAGCTCAGATTCCCCTGCAATGTCTCTCATCGTGTAGCCAAAGCCACCCAAACTTGTTGCATCTCCCACTGAGACTACTCACATCTCAGCCACACCATGAGTTCTCCCACACACCCTCAGTTTTTTTTTTTTTTCACAGTCCCGGTTCATAAGCTCAAAACATTCACTAGGTCTTAGTCTGTTATTTCTCTCCACCAGAGTAAGGTTTTTCTGCTTGGCTGAGGGTGGGTGCAGCCCTGAGCTGGCACAGCTGTTATGTATGTCCAAAATGGTGCCTGCTCTATTGTCTTGCACACCTTTGTGAGGTGAGTAGAGAGAGAGAATCGTGTCCGTACCAGTCCTTTAATTTTTTTTTCTCTCCTCTAGTTAGGTTGGTGTACTTTCCCCCACGGGGCTTCAAGCCTCATTCCCTCAAGGCTCTTCCTGCCTCTTTTCTACCAGTGTCTCAGGCTACCGCAGTTTCGCCTCACCTCCCTTTCCAGCGCTGGTGTGTAGACTCGGCAGCTGTGGTCCCGAACTGTGGGCACCCATACCCTCCATGTAGGTTCAACATGTCCCACTAATTTTGGAAGAGTTTCCTC
Source organism: Lepus europaeus (assembly GCF_033115175.1). NCBI lineage: Eukaryota > Metazoa > Chordata > Mammalia > Lagomorpha > Leporidae > Lepus > Lepus europaeus. Next base: position 62,052,711 of record NC_084828.1, on the reverse strand, counting down.
TTCAGTTTTTTCCCTAACTCTTCCCTGAGACTACAGTATCTCCACTTTTATTAAACTATCTTTTCCCGGACTGTCAGTGAGTTAGTTCCCTCTCTATTCTGCCTTCTTACTCATTGAATTCCTACTTGCTTTTGCCATGTTCAAGCTTTCTATTTGATTAATCTTATAAGACTGTATGTTTTTAGAAATATTTACATTTCTTCCAGGCTATTCAATTTGTTGCTGTATAATTGTTCATAATTGTGCAGATAATTCATTGTTACTTTTAAGCCAATGATTGTAATGTCTCCTCTTTTAGTTTAATTTATTTCTTCCTTTTTTTAAAATTTGGCTAAGGTTTATCAATTTGCTTATCTATTCATGAATTCAGATTTTTTTAATTAAACTTTTATTTAATGAATATAAATTTCCAAAGTACAGCTTATGGGTTACAATGGCTTCCCCCTCCCAAAACTTCCCTCCCACCCACAACCCTCCCCTTTCCCGCTCCCTCTCCCCTTCCAATCACATCATGATTCATTTTCAATTCTCTTTATATACAGAACATCATTTGAGTATATATTAGGTAACGATTTCAACAGTTTGCCCCCATATAGCAACACAAAGTGAAAAAAATACTGTTGGAGTACTAGTTATAGCATGAAATAAGAGTGTACAGTACATTAAAGACAGAGATCCTACATAATATTTTTTTTAAATTAATTAATTTTCTATGCCATTTCCAATTTAACAGCAGGTGTTTTTTTTTTTATTTCCAATTCTCTTTATATACAGAAGATCGATTCAGTATATAATTAGTAAAGATCTCATCAGTTTGTACCCACGCAGAAACACAAAGTGTAAAAATACTGTTTCAGTACTAGTTATAGCATCACTGCACATTAGACAACACATTAAGGACAGTTCCCACATGGGATGTAAGTACACAGTGACTCCTGCTGCTGACTTAACAATTTGACACTCCTGTTCATGGTGTCAGTAATCTCCCTAGACTCTAGTCATGAGTTGCCAGGGCTATGGAACCCTTTAGAGTTCGCTGACTTTGATCTTATTCCGATAGGGTCACAGTCAAAGTGGAAGTTCTCTCCTCCCTTCAGAGAAAGGTACCTCCTTCTTTGATGGCCCCGTTCTTTCCACTGGGATCTCACTCACAGAGAACTTTCATTTAGGTCTTCTTCTTTTTTTTTTTTTTTTCTTTTCCATGGTATCTTGGCTTTCCATGCCTACAATACTCTCATGGGCTCTTCAGCTAGATCCGAATGCCTTAAGGGCTGATTCTGAGGCCAGAGTGTTGTTTAGGACATCTGCCATTCTACGAGTCTGCTGTGTATCCCACTTCCCATGTTGGATCCTTCTCTCCCTTTTTGATTCTATCAGTTAGTATTAGTAGACGCTTGTCTTGTTTGTGTGATCCCTTTGACTCTTAGATCTATCAGAGCCATCAATTGTGAACTGAAATTGATCACTTGGACTAGTGAGATGGCATTGGTACATGCCACCTTCATGAATTCAGATTTAATTTTATATATCTTTTCTGTTGTTTTTCTATTTTCTATTTCATTTATTTCTGCCTTAATGTTTATCATTTTCTTCTATCCACTAGATTTGAGTTTAGTTTCATTTTGTTTTGCTAGCTTGTTTAGGTTAATGTTAGGTTACTCATTTCAGACTTTTGTTGCTTTGTTTTCTTAATGTAACTGTTTATAAACATCCTTCTCATAAATGATTTTATAGCATCTGTAAGTTTTGGAATGTTGAACTATCTCTAGATATTTTCTAATTTCTTTTTTTTTATTATTTCTTCCTTAACTCAGAGATTGTTCATTTGTTATTTAATGTCCATACATTTGTGATTTGTTTTCATTTTTCTTTTGTTACTGATTTCTAGTTTCCTACTATTATGCTCATAAAAGATACTTGGATTGAACTCAATCTTATTAAATCACCTAGCAAGTGATCTATCCGTGAGAAGTAGACTTGTGGCAGGGGCCGCCCTTATCACCTGCATGCACCTGGTTGCCTGAGTGATATGTTCACGCCTTTTTGTAGGGATGCTGTGGCAGCAGGAAAAAATGGTTTCAAAATTTATAAGACACATATGTTTCCCAGGAAATGTTGTGAGATGGTTAACTTTTTCATATCTTACGGAATTGAAAATCTTATTTACACTCTCAGATTTGATTAATACTACATGTGGATAAAGAATATTAAGTTGGACATCATTTGCTCACAAATTGTTTATCAGATTCTGAAAGCATTTTAAAAGTTGGTAGTAATTTTTCTTTCTCTTCCCATGGATGTGAGCTTTTTCTTTCTGGATACATCACTGTGCTCTCTATGTGCTGATTTCCTGAGACACTGTGCTGATCTGTCCTGATTTCAGCCCTTTCATCTGTGGTGTGGGAGTCCTCAGGGGGTCCTCTCAAGGCTGAACTGTCATTTTCTTCAATTCTAGAGAACTAATTTGAAGCAGAATTAGAAAATTTTCTTTCTTTTTTTAAAGTTTTATTTATTTTGAAATTCAGAGAGAGAGAGAAATTGATCTTCCCTTCATGGATTCACTCCTCAGATGGCTACAATAGCCAGTGCTGGACCAGGCTGAAGTCAGAAGTCAGGAACTTCATCCAGGTCTCCCAAGTGGGTAGCAGGGGCTCAAACACTTGGGCTGTATTTCACTGCTTTTCCCAGGCAATTAGCAGGGAGCTGGATTGGAAGTGGAGCAGCTGGGGCATGAACTGAGGCCAATGTGGGATTTCAGCATTGCAGGTGGCAACTTTACCCATTATGTCACAATGCTGGACCTGGACATTTTCTTGAAATTCTTTTATCTACCTAAAAAATTAATTCCTGTTCCATTTAAATTTGAAGTTTAAAGACTAAATTCATTGAAAACATTTATTTCTTACCATAGACACACAAAAAGGTAAAATTTCAACACAAATAACTTATGGCTGTGTTCTACCTTGTGAGCATAGTTATTACTCAATATAATAGTAACTATTTTACTGCTTATCCTTTTCTCAGACAATGAGCGATCTGAGGGTAGGAACCGTATTTTAAAGTGACATATTTTTTAAAATGTTATCCTTGACTTACCCATATTTACATTATTGAAAAACATTCAAATTTTTTTTTGAGAAATGGAATTCTCATGACATAATATGTACTATGTGGAAGAAAAACACAGAACAACTATCCTGTTTCTCAGTGGTGTGGGTGAGCAATACTGATGCTGTAGACAGCTGAACTGGGCTGTTTGTGGGCAACTCCTGAGGCCCTACTGCTGGCTTTCAGAGTGTAGAGGTTTGCTGGCTTCTAACTGCATTACCCTGAGTGCCCTGGAGGTGGAAATCTGATTTCCTGAGGAGAATGTTTTTCTGGTGACACTAGCAGGAAACCAGCTCTTTCCATCAAAATGGGAAGGTTCCTGAAGCCTATAAATCATTTCTTCTATAATGAATGAAAAAGAAATAAAAAGAAAGGTGAAATGTAAACCTATTAAAAGCAGGAAAACTATGAGCACACCCATTTCATGTGCCAGGAGGAATTGGTAGATTAAATAAAGTATCAATATAGAGACATATTAATAGGATTGGGACTCTATTGTACATAAAGTACTTAATGCATACCTGTTATTGTCCTAAGAAATGCATGTATATTATTTCCACATAATCTTCCAATTCTATTGCTTATTACAAACCTGAGGAAGGCATTGTGGCAAATTCCAGATGATGTCAATATGCAAGTAATCACTTCACTAATAACCAAACTAAGACTGAGAAAACTTGGATCAGAATATTTGTTCAATGCTCTATCCACCTCCAGCTTTATTAGAATTAACAAATAAAATTTAATATGTTTAGTGTGTACAACATATTGTCTTGATATATGTGTGTATGTTTGTGAAATTATTACCACTATCAAGTTAATTAATAGAACCACCAGCTGACATACCTCGTGTGTGTGTGTGTGTGTGTGTAGAACAGATGTTTAAGATGTACTCTTCTGGGGCCGGTGCTGTGGCATAGCCGGTAAAGCTGCCGCCTGCTGAGCGGGCATCCAATATGGGCACCGGTTCTAGTCCTGGCTGCTCCACTTCCTATCCAGCTCTCTGCTATGGCCTGGGAAAGTAGTAGAGGATAGCCGAACTCCTTGGGCCCCTACACCTATGTGGGAGACCCAGAGGAAGCTCCTGGATTCTGGCTTAGCATCGGTGCAGCTCTGACCATTGTGGCCGCTTGGGGAGTGAACCAGCAGATGGAAGAACTCTCTCTCTCTGCCTCTCCTCTATCTGTGTAACTTTGACATTCAAATAAATAAATAAATAAATAAATCTTTAAAAAAAGATGTACTCTTTTAACAAATTTCAAATACACAATGCATTATTACGTGTACCATTGTGATGTGCAATTTTCAGTTAAAAGTCGTTCATCTTGTCTGTATGAAACTTTATCCTCTTTTATCAACATCTCCCAACATTTCACTCTCATCATTTCCTGGAGATTACCATTCACTTTCTGCTTCTTTTAGTTTGGCTTTTTATATTTCACATGTAAGTAAAATCATGCACTACTTGTCTTTCTGTGCCTGGATTATTTCACTGAGCATGATGTTCCCCGAGTGTGTCCCTGTCACAGAAGAAAAAGATTGCATCTTTAAGGCTCCTTAATGCACTATTTCATTAAAGAAGTTAGGAAAATTCTATTCCAAAATATTCTTCAATGGTACATTGGCAATTTTTGATTAAAAATACTTAGAAAACTGTTAAGCGCAAGATGATCACTCTGATTTTCATTCTGTTTAATAAAAGCAGGAGATGAAATTCCCACATGAAAGATCTCCTTATACCCAAAGAAAGCTTTGTTATTAAGGATAGAAAGATGAAACTTGGAGAATTCTATATGGTTCCCATTAAAATAACACTTATCTTTTAACCTTCAATGTACAATTTAGTGTTTTTATTTTTTCATGGCTTACTAGTCTTTCAACAATTCAGTTATCTTAGGAATTGATTCAAACTGTTTTTTGGTCTTCATTTCCTTATAAAGATTTCCATGCCTCATAAAACTGTAGTAAATAAATATGTAGGGGTTGGTGATGTGGTAAAGCAGGTAAAGCTGCCACCTGCAATGTTGGCATCCCATATGGGCACCTATTTGAGACTCGGCTGCTCCACTTCCAATCCAGTTCCCTGTTAATGTACCTGGGAAGGCAGTGGAAGATGGCCCACATGCTTGGGCCCCTGCACCAACATGGGAGACTGGGATGAAGTTCCTAGCTTTGGTCTAGCCCCAGTCCTAGGCATTGCAGCCACTTGGGGAGTGAACCAGTGGGTGGAAGACCCCCCTCTCTTTTTAGCTCTCTTTCTCCCTGTCTTGCCTTCTCTATAATTCCTTCAAAAAGATAATCTGTAAAAGAAAATTTAAAAATGTATGCTGTTCTCCTGTTAATCAATTTTATTAAATTATCAGCTTAATTCTTGGGGTCTCATATGACTCTAAGAGAATTGACATGGAGTTTTGCCTCCTATGCTCTCTATATACCTACAGATGTGAAATCTTGCTCATTTTATCCATTAAATGGTACTTATGGGGTCGGTACCATGGCTCACTTGCTTAATCCTCCGCCTGCGGCACTGGCATACATTATAGGTGCTGGGTTCTAGTCCTGGTTGCTCCTCTTCCAGTCCAGCTCTCTGCTGTGGCCTGGGAGGGCATTGGAGGATGGCCCAAGTGCTTGAGCCCCTGTACCCTCATGGGAGACCAGGAAGAAGCACCTGGATCCTGGCTTTGGATTGGCGCTGCGCTGGCCATAGTGGCCATTTGGGGAGTGAACCAACAGAAGGAAGACCTTTCTCTCTGTCTCTCTCACTGTCTATAACTACTTGTCCAATAAAAATCAATAAATAAATTAATTAATTAATTTTAAAAATGGTACTTAAGTTGCTTCATTTTCCTTCTTTCTTTTTTTTTTAAATTTATTTGAAAGATAGAGTTAGACAGTGAGTGAGAGATAGAGGTTGCAATGGCCAGAGCTATAGCATGCCAAAGCCAGGAGCTTCACCCAGGCCTCTTGTGTGGGTAGCAGGGGCCCAGGCTCTTGGGCCATCTTCTGTTGCTTTCCTAGGTGCATTAGCAGGGAGCTGTATCAGAAGTGGAGCATCTGGGACTCAAACTGGTATCCATATATGATGCTAGCCTTGCAGTGGGTGACTTAACATTACACCATAGCACTAGTCCCCTCTGAAGCTTTTCATTTAGATGCAATTGATTTTTTTTCTCCTTTATGTAGTTTTGCTGTTCTTTTGGGGTATTATCAAAAAATATTATCTAGGACAGTGCCTAAATGTTTTTTTCTCTTTTTCCACAAAGGAGTTTTACAGTTTAAGGTATTTAGTTTAAGTTTTTAATCCATGTGCATGGAATTTGTAGATTTCTTTGAACTCTATTGGCATTTTAATAACTCCTTTAAGCTATGTACATGAGGCATCAATCCACTTACTTGCACTTTCCAATGTTTTATCATCAATATTTTATCATTTTCTGTGTACAGATCTTTGCTTAAATTTGTTTCTAAGTTGGTTATTTGTTTTTGGATACTATTATAAATGTCTCTGTCTTCCTGATTTCTTTTTCAGATATTTTACTATTAGTATGTAGAAAGAAACACTAGTGATTTTGTGTGTTGATTTCATGTCTTGCAAATTTGCTGAATTAATTTATTCATTTTATTTTTTTAAAGATTTTATTTATTTGAGAGGTTGAGTTACAGTAAGAGGGAGATACAAGAGAAAGGTCTCCCATCTGCTTGTTCACTTCCAAAATTTCCACACTGGCTGGAGCTGGGCCGATCCAAAGCCAGGAGCCAGGAGATTCTTTCAGGTCTCCCACATGGGTGCAGATGCCCAAGTGCTTGGGCCATTTTCCACTGCATTCCCAGGCAATAGCAGAGAGTTAGATCAGAAGAGGAGCAGCCAGGACTAGAACTTGTGCCCATATAGGATGCCGGCACTGCAAGAGGAGAATTAACCTATTGCACCACAGTGCCGGCCCATTTTTATTAATTTTAAGGGTTGTGAATGTGTGTTTGTGAAATCTATACGGTTTTACATATATAAGGTTGTTACCTGCAAATGTAAGTAATTTTACATCTTCCTTTTCAATTAGTAGTCCTTTTATTTCTTTTTCTTGCATAATTTTTCTGAGTAGGATGTCCACAGAAATGATGACAGTGGGTATCCTTGCTTTTTTTTTTTCCTGTACGCTGCTCATAATTGGTCTTTATTTGTTTAGATTTCTTTTTATACCTAATTTTTGAATGTCTTTTATCCTGAAAGTATGTTGAATTTTGTCAAGTGGTTTTTCTTATGCTATTGAAATTATCATGCAATTTTTTTCTGCATTGTCTTAATGTGTACTATAACCATTTTTACATGCAAGGAATGAATTTCACTTGAGGATGTATGGTCTATTTAATGTGCTGTTGATTTTGGGTTGCTAGCATTTTTTAAGGTATTTACATTTATAGTCATCAAAAATATTGGTTTGTGATTTTTATTTTTTTCTCTTGTGGTGTACTTATCTTCTTGTCTGGCTTTCTATTAGGGTAATACTGGTCTTGTAAAGTGGATTTTGAAGTGTGCCACTTTCTTCAGGTTTTTTTTTTTTTTTTTTTGGAAGAGTTTGAGAATTGTTCATTTTTCAGATGCTTGGTAGAGTTCATCTGTAAAGCCTACAGACACTGAGCAATTATCTGGCTGTTTGGGAGAGGTTTTTGATTATTAATTCAATCACTTATAGTTGTTTGCTCAGATGTTTATTACTTTGTGATTTAGTTTGTGTAAGTTGTATATTTAAAAGATTTTTGTTTCTTTTTTTCTAGGATATCCGGTTTGTTGATGTCTATTTATTTATAGCATCCTCTTACTACCTTTTGCATTTCTGAGATAGAGTTGAAATAGTTCCCATTTTATTTATAATTTTATTTATTCTAGTAGTCTCTCTTTTTTTAGTTTGTCCAACTAGCTAAAGGTTTGGTGACCTTGTTTCTATTTTAAAAATATGTTTTAATTTCATAAGTTTTCTATTGCCTTTAAATTCTTTCCTCTTTTTATTTGTTTGTTTTTTTAGTCTTTATTTGTTTATTTGAGAGGTAGAGTTACAGACAATTAGAGAGAGAGACAGAGAGAAAGATCTTCCATCTGCTGGTTCACTCCCCAAATTGCAGCAATGACCAGAGCTGAGTCGATCCAAAGCCAGGAGCCAGGAGCTTCCTCTGTGTCTCCCATGTGGGTGCAGGGGCCCAAGGACTTAGGCCATCTTCCACTGCTTTTCCAGGCCATAGCAGAGAGCTGGATCAGAAGAGGAGCAACCGAGACTAGAACGGGTGCCCATGTGGGATGCCGGGGCTTCAGGCAGAGGATTAGCCTAATGTGCACAGTGCTAGTTCCTCCATTTATTTCTGATCTTTATTATTTGTTTCCTTTGAGCTTAACTTTGGACTTTTGTTCTTCTTTTTCTAGTTTCTTGAGCTATAATATTAAAATGTTTACTTAAGAGCATTCTCTCTCTTAATGTAGGTATTTAATGTTATAAATTTCCCTCTTAGAACACTTCCATTGTGCTCCATAATTTTGGTGTGCTGTGCTTCTATTTTCATTCATTTCAAGATTTAAAAAATTTTCCTTTTTATTTCTTATGGGATTTATTGGTTGTTCAGATGTAGGTTGTTTTTTCACACATTTGCAAATTTTTCATTATTTTTCCTTCTATTGATTTCTAATTTTGTACTATTGTGATTGGAAAATATATTTGACTTTATATGATATTCTTATATTTGTTAATATTTTTGTGGGTGTAGTTTAATGTATAATGTATCCTGGAGATTATTCTGTGTGCACTTGAAAAGAAAAGAATGTGTGCTCTTGTTTCTGTTGCATGGAATGTTTTAGGTAATTCTATTAGGTCCATTGTGTAGTTCAAGTTGTTGTTGTTCAAGTATGCTGTACGCTTTTTAGTCACCTATCTGAATGATCTATGTACTATTGAATGCAGGATGCTGAAATCTCCTGCTATTATTGCATTCTTCTCTTTTTCTCCCTTCAGTTCTGTTAATATTTGCTTCATGCAGTTAAGTGCTCCCAAGTTTAGTGAATATATGTTTTCAATTATTGTATCTTCTAATGAGTTGATCCTTTTCCTTTATCATTATATGTGGGTACTTAAAAAGTTTGCAGAACATTTCAACAACAATATATTTATTTCAGTGGAAGGCCTTTTAAAATCTGTGCACATGAGAAGGCTTTATAAAGCTTATGAAATTGTGTATTACGGAAAAATCTGCATGAATTTTAATATCTCTTGCCTCCAAATCAACATTCTTGAATAGTGAAACCAGTTTACATTGCAAGAAGCATTGTAATACAAATTGTGTATTCCTTTTCTTCTTCTTCAACTTTTAGCTTTGCTTTTTTTTCAAACATGGGCACCTCTGAACAAACATGATGTTGGATCTCTACATTACAATTTGTTCCCCAAAGACGGTGCTTGCTAAGGAGCCTGTGATGTAAGAAATGCAGCCAAGGAACTTGACCCTAAGCTTATGCCGCTGAAGATACTGGCAAGGTATTCTTGGGGACTACATGCAGAATAGTTCCCATTGTAGATCATAAGAAGGGGAAAAACAAGATTTGCCAAGTCATCATGAAAGAGAGATAAAAAGGGAAGAGGTAAAATATTTTGAGATTTTTTATATGAGGAAGTTGAGTCTATTCAAAATTTGAATAATTTGAAGCTTACATCAATCTTTTTCTTTTGTTCTCCCACTTCAGTGACAGATACAGTTTTAATCCTAAAGCTTATATTTAACAAATTAAAAATAAATGAGGACAATGAGTAAACTATAAATGGAAATAAACCTAAAGCATAGAAAAACCTTTCCTCCTTGATGTCCCCTGTTTCCTGGACTTCACTCACCTGTTTGTGTTCCTGGTCATAAGCAAGTTGTTTCTTATAAAATTAAATTGATGTGGTCATTTTAAAAATCATTGCAAGTGACAAGAAGATGTGTTTAAAATCAAAAGCCAATTGCCACTTTAGAAAAGAAGAATGTACTTTGCAAAGTTGTCTTGGAGAGAGGATGTTTGTTGGAGAGCAATGTATTCCTGCTGTGAAACCTGTAATCAGTTACTTCCCTTAAACAGAGGACCACATGCTGGCATGTGTAACTGTGTGTGTGTGTGTGTGCGTTCTAATGTCAGCATTAAATAAGAAAGATGCTCTCAGCCCTCTACATATGTGGATTCATCCAACCGTAGATTGAAAATTTTTTTTTCACTGAATTTTATATTCATTTGAACAAACAGACTTCAGTTGGTGTTCAAGTATTAACTTTTGTGTGGCTATTTAAAATAATGTTATAACTATTAAGAGAACAGATTTCATGTATTCCATAGATACAATTCTAAAAGATAACCATACTTCCCCTCTGTCCCCCCTCCCTCCACCTCCCTCCTTCCTTTGAAATATATTTTTTTAATATATCGGTACAACACCCAGAGTTTTTCCGTGTCATTCTCTAAACATCAGAGCAACTATTACATAGCATCTAGAGATGATTTAAGCTATGTGGGAGGGTGCATATAAATTATAGGAGAATATTACACCATTTTATATAAGACACTTGAGTTTCTGCGGCTTTTGGTATCCACTAATGGTCTTGGAACAAACCCCCATGGAGACTAAGGGATGATAGTATCTCCACTTCATGATTTCATGCAAATATCTTCATGTAAATGTTAATAATTTACTTAATTTTCTTGAATCTTAGTAAAATATAGCACAATTATCTAGTCCAGATAACATATCGCTCAGTTGACTTACAGTGCATAGTGTATGGTGTATATGTTTCCAGGTGTCCTGACAGTCTGCCTGACTCCATAATTTCTTTATGCTGTAGTTGGTTTGTTGTTCTTTTTCCCTGCAGGGAATAATGAGTGAGCTTTATAGAAATGATGCTAAGCAGCTGTTCAGCCTGGTTGGCAGAATATGACTAGTCGCACAACATGCAAATGATGAGGTGTTGGAGGAAAGGAAAAGAAAAGGGCCAGAGGAATGTATGAATGAATACCTTGCATCTCTAGTTGATGAATTTGAGGGATCACATATTACTGTTGAAGACACTGCTGTGCTCTGCACACAGAAGCTGCTGGAGTGTTTCTAGGTGTATGCTTAGAGAGGGTATCTGAACCCTGTTGGCTGTTGCTCTTAGGTTCCTGGCTTGAGGCTTATTATTTCCCTGGTTTTGCCTCTGTTTTCAAATCTGAAGTGACAAGACATGAAAAACCATCAAACCAACCAAAAACCTCACCTAATATCCAGTATTAGCCCATATCTTATAACGTCAAACTCCAAAAATTTTCTCATGTAACTATAGGAATAACAGCTGAAAAACAAGACTATTAGCTGTTATGGAGTGAAGTCCTTAATTACATTTTAATTAATTTTTAAAAAGTATTTCTAAAGACAGACACACACAAGAGCTGGAAGGAGAGGGAGAGAGAGATCTTCCATATACTTATTCAATTCCCAAATGCCTGCAACAGCTGAGGCTGGACCAGGCAATAACCAGGAGACTATAAATCAATCCTGTTTCCCATGTGAGTGGCAGAGACCCAACTACTTTAGACATATCTGTTATCTCCAAGCTTGAGTATTAGCAGGAAGCTGGAATAGAAAACAAGGACTGGAACCCATGTACTCCAACATGGAATGTAATTGTCTCAAGTGGTATCTTAGTCACTGAGCCTGATGCTCATTCCTATTATGATATTTGAATATTCATCATAAGAGTGGAAAAGAATGGACTGCTGTTGTCTCATGTGTAGCCTTCTCAAAATTCCACCCTCTATGGCTCCTGAAATATTTAAGGATATATACATTCTGAAACATTTCAGAAATACAGAGTTGAGATAAAGAATACATTCTGAAGCCAGACTGCTTGAGTTTATGATCTTAGAGTACCTATTAAATATTCCTCTCTTTCATTGTACTCATGTGTAAAAGGAGAATAATAAAATAGCTAAAAGAACCATTGGACATCCAAAAAGAACTGGAGCCGATCCTGTGGCATAGTAGGTAAATCTGCCATTTGTGGCAGAGGCATCCCATATGGGTGCTGGTTTGAGTCCCAGCTGCTCCATTTCCAATCCAGCTCCATGCTCATGTGCCTGGGAAAGCAGTGGAGGATGGTTCAAGTGCTTGGGACCCTGTACTCATGTGGGAGACCCAGAAGAAGCTCCTGGTTCCTGGCTTCAGATCAGCCCATCTGTGGCCATTTGGGAAGTGAACCAGTGGATGACAGATCTCTCAATCTCTCTCTCTCTCTCTCTCTGCAACTCTGCCTTTCAAATAAATAAGTGAATCTCAAAAAAAAAAAAAAAAGAAGGGGAGGAGAACTAAGTCAACAAATACCAAACTCTTATAATACCTGTCAAATAGGTACTTAATGAGTATTAGCTATTACTGTTACCATTTATACTTAAGACCATAAAGTTTATCATCCTCATTGGTGCAGCTTTAGGAACACACGGAAGTATTGTAAACAGAAATGTCAGATTACCCTTTTAATTCTGACCCAAGATTTTTAGACTATTTCTACAGAGATGAGGATGTCCTGCCCACATTTCTTCAGGTCTTTGACTAAGAAGGAAGTGGCCCTCTGAGTTGAATTCTGGGATTCTTCCTGGTTTTGCCTCTTCCAACAATTTGGTGCTTATTGCTGCTTGTGGCCTTCTCCATATGCCACAAATGATCAATTGTGTGTTCCCAGACCCAGCCAAAAGCACCAGGCTCTTCAGTTTCTGTTCTACAATCTCAATCAGAAACAAAACCGATGAAGTTAGCACAAATCAAAACCAGATCATAAGGAAGGGTCAGGCAAATTTGGCACAGTGGTTAACATGCTACTTGGAAAGTTGACATCCTAGATAGGAGTGCCTGGTTCCAACTCCTGATTCCAATTTCCTGCTAATGTGCACCCTATAAGGCAGTTGTGATGGCAGAATTGCTTCTGGGAAAGCAGGACGGAGTTCCCGGCTTTGACTTGGCCTAACCCCAGCTATTACAGGCAACTAGGGGGGTAAAGCAGTAGATGCAAGATTCATCTTTGTCTCTTTGCCTTTCAAATAAATAACTTTTTCAAAGCCTAAATCAGCTTACTCTTGTATATTTCTCCACCCCTCTTCAAAATCAGCTTTCAAAGAAGAAGGAGGAAAGCTCGAAGTATTACCACATGTATTTGTGGTGTGTTTCTCTACTAACAAGGCTTAGGACCATATGTTCTTCAGTAATGTGCCTGGGTTCCCCATCACAAAGTGGTGATTTTAGGCAGAGAGCTAAGGATTGTGCTGTTTTAATTGGGGTCAACAGCTGTTACTCCCTATTGAGTCTTTCCCTTGCTGTGGTCTTTATTGGCTGCCCTATAACCCATGTACCCTTGTTGCCCTGTTCTTTTTCTTCTGGTTTTCGAGATTTAAGTTCTCGTTTCTCTTATAAAACTTTTTCAAGTTCTACCTCCTCTGTGAAGCATTTCAAAAAATGAAATTGGACACTTCCCAACTGATCTTTGATTTTGCTATCATGATAACGTCTTCTTTGATTGCAAATGCTTTCTTACATTTTATTTCTTGAATTAGTCTGGGAAATTCTTGGGAAGGGGCTGAGTCATTGGCATTGAGTGAATTACAGAGAACTTGTATGGACCTCTCAGAACTCTTTCCAAATTGAACAACTGGTTCTGTAATAAATTTCTGTGATTGTATAGAATCATATTCCTTCTATAACCCATTTTGTAAGTTTTTTTTATCATGAAAGAATATCGTATCATGAAAAGATGGTATTTCTGCATCTATTGAGATAATCATGTGGTTTTTATTCTGCATTATGTTAATCATCAGGTTATTTGGTTTGCATATGTTGAATCATCCCTGCATCCCTGCGATAAATCACACTTTATCTGGGTGGATGATTTTTTAATGTGTCCTTGCATTTGATTTGCTCTTATTTTGTTGAAGATATTTGCATCTATGTTAATCGAGGATTTCTCTATTGTCATCTTTTTTGTTGTAACTTTCTCTGATTTTGTAACTCAGGTAATGCTGGGCTCATCGAATGAGTTTGGAAGCATTATTCCCTCTCAATTGTTTTTGAATAGCTGAAGAGGAATTTGGATTAGTTCTCCTTTAAAAGTTTGGCAAAATTCAGCAGTAAAGCTCCAGACCTGAGCTTTTCTTTTTTGGCAGGCTGTTTCTCACTTATTTAATCTCAGTTTTGGTTATTGGCTTATGCAGGCATATTTTCATACGTCGATTTTGGCAAATTAAATGTGGTTGGAAATCTATACATTGCTGCCAAATTTTCCAATTTGTAGGCATATAGTTGTTTATAATAATTCCTGATAATTCTTTGTATTTCTATGCTATTAGTTGTAAAATTCTCTTCATTTATGATTTTATTAATTTGGGCTTTCTCTCTTCTTTTTGACTAGTTGGATCAATGGTTTCAAACAGCCAGCTGTTCATTTAACTGCTGTTTTTTAAATACTTTTTTGATTTCTATTTTGTTTATTTCTTCTTTAATTGTTATAATTTCTTTTCTTCTAGTAATTTTGTGTTTGGTTGGTGCTTGTTTTTCTAGCTCCTTGAGACCCATTTATAAATCATTTATTTGATATCTTTCCAACCTTTTATATATGTATTTATTGCTATAAATTTTGTCTTAAAGGTGCTTTACTGTATCCCATAAGTTTTGATATGTTATGTTTCATTTTCATTTGTTTCAATTAATTTTTAAATTTCCCTTTCTATTTCTTCTATGACAAGCTGTTTATTTAGGAGTATGGTGTTCAGTTTCCATAATTTTTACATTTTCTGGAGTTTCTGTTGTTAATTTCCAGCTCCATTCCATCATGGTAAGAGAACATACATGGGGGCCAGCGCTGTGGTATAGCGGTTAGAGCTGCCGCCTGCAGTGCCAGCATCCCATTTGGGCGCTGGTTCATATCCCGGCTGCTCCTCTTCCAATCCAGCTCTCTGCTATGGCCTGGAAAAGCAGTATAAGATAGCTCAAGATCTTGGGCCCCTGCACCCGTGTGTGAGACCCAGAGGAGGCTTCTGGCTCCTGGCTTTGGATCGGTGCAGCTCCAGGTGTTGCAGCCAACTGGGGAGTGAACCAGTGGATGGAAGACCTCTCTCCCTCTGCCTCTCCTTCTCTCTCTGTGTAACTCTGACTTTCAAATAAATAAATAAATCTTGAAAAAGAAAAAGGGAACATGCATGATATAATTTCATTTCTTAAAAAAATTGTTGAGACTTGTTTTATGGCTTAGTATATGGTCTATCCTAGAGAATGTTCCATGTACTGATGAATAGAATGTGTATTCTTCAGCTGTGGGATGAAGTGTTCTGTAGATATCTATTACGTCTATTTGGTCTACAATATAGATTAATTCAGTTGTTTCTTTGTTGATTTTTGTCAATTGATGTATGTGGAATGTTTAAGTCCCACAGCATTATTGTATTGGAGCTTATGTCTCCTTTTAGATCCATTGATGTTTATTTTAAATATCCAGGTGACCCAGCATTGGATGAATATACATTTACTTCAGTCACATCTTCTTGTTGAATTGATCCTTTAATCAACATATAATGACATTTTTGTCTCTTTTAACAATTTTCATTTAACATTTATTTTGTCTGATAGGAGTATAGCTACTTCTGTTTATTTTTCATTTCTATTTGCTTGAGATATCTTTTCCCATCCTTTCACTTTCAGTCTATGCGCATCTTTATTGGTGAAGTGTGTTTTTTGCATGCAACATATAAATGAGTCTTGTTTCTTTTTTTTTTTTTATCCATTCAGCCAACTTGCATGGAGAATTTAGTCCATGTACATTCAAGATTATTATTATTATTTTTATTATTGGTCCTGTCATTTCCCCTAAATATTTCTATTGCTTCTTTTCAGTCTCTGTTTTCTTTTACTATGAGGTTTTCTGCCTTCACATTCTTTCATAATGCTCATTATCTTTCTCTGTTTCTATGTGTAGTACATCCTTCAGTACCATTTGTAAGGCTGGCCAGGTGTTGGCCATTTTGTCCATGTGTAGCAGCTGTGCCAGCTTGGTCTGCATGTCCAGCAAGCAGCTGAGAGGAGATGGCTTAGTCTGGCCAGGAGGAATGACAGGGGGCTGGGGCCCCATGTAGGATTGTTATGTGTCCCCAGCT
Source organism: Lepus europaeus (assembly GCF_033115175.1). NCBI lineage: Eukaryota > Metazoa > Chordata > Mammalia > Lagomorpha > Leporidae > Lepus > Lepus europaeus. The sequence goes on along the minus strand of NC_084828.1, from coordinate 62,036,429 downwards.
TCCCAACACTTAACAGGCTCTGGGACTCAGACTGCCCATGTGGAACACCCACTGAGAACTCCTAGAATTTAACCAAAGGAAATGAAATCAGCATATGAAGAGTTATCTGTTCCCCCATTGCAGCTCAATTCACAATAGCTAAAATATGGAATCAAGCCAGATGCTTATCAACTGAAGACTGGATAAAGAAATTATGGTATATGTGCACCATGGAATACTACATAGTGGTAAAAAAAATGATATCCCATCGTTTGCAACAAAATGGATGAAACTAAAAACCATTATACTTAGTGAAATAAGCCAGTCTCAAAAAGACAAATACCATATGTTCTCCCTGAACTGTGGTAATTAATAGAGTACCTAAAAGGTAATCTATAGAAATGAAATTGACACTGTGAGATGCAATGGCTTTGAATAGCCCTTGTGATGCCTGTTGAAGAACAGGTTTTTTTTTTTTTTATACTATTTGTTGAACTCTTTATTTATTGTAGGGTTAAACTCATGAGTATAAAATTAATTGAAAATAGATCTTTGTAAAAAATTAGAATGAGAATAGGAGAGGGAGTAGGACAAAGGGTGGGGGTGCAGGTGGGAAGGAGAGTAAGGGTGGGAAAAATCACTGTGTTCCTAAATTTATATATATGAAATGCATGGAGTTTGTATATCTTAAATAAATGCTTTCAGTTAAAAAAAAAAAAGAAAAAAGGCTCAAACAAACAACTCAAAATCAACTATCAGTGATGACAGGACAAATCCTCAAGTCAGTCATGCCTTCCTATTCCTAATAAAATTTAGATACTGCGTCTATATTCTTAATATGTCTATAGCTTTTCCAGAAATAGACTATGACATGCAGATTTGTACTACACAAGTAAAATGGAGGCAATGTCTTCAAGTGTACTTTCCTTGAAGTCCAGGTCTTTCAGTAGAAAAATTCTAATTTTCAGTGTCTTCATGAAGCCATCCATTGCAAATCTGCCATCTTATTGACTAAGAGTATTGAAGTCCAAAAGGATATCTGTCTTCCATTTTTTCCTTGCATTGGACTTGTTATTTCTGGCAGAGTCTAAGTATCTTCTTCCCCATTCAACATCTGGAATTGGGACTTCTAGTAGTTTTGGACCTACGCAGTCTATACAAAAAATGTGTGTGTATTCCTTTATCATTCAAATTATGTTATTTTTCTAGCTCAGGTGAACTTAGAGAAGCATCAAAAATTTTATTTTCATGATATATTGAATTTAATAGCACCAAGGTCAGTCAAAACATTCAAGCAACAGAGAAATTAAGTCTTTTAGTCACACTAAACTGAACACTTTATGAACACATGTTCATCATGGATCATTTTGAAATGTATGAGATGTCAATATTATAAGTGAGGCACAGACCTGTTTTAAAGGTAGTGGTAGGAAATTGAGGAAATAGAATAAAATCTGCCACTTTGGAATGTATGATTTCAAACTACATGAATACAGAGTTTTCCAGTATGATGTTTCCAATAATGTCTTCTTTAGATTATCTGAATTATGAAAACAAGCACTTTTTTGTTAAAACAATTACATACCAGTAAAAACTGTCATAATGGTACTAATATGTAAGGAAATTTTGAATATGAAATTCAGGGATAAATTACTACCCATGGCCTATGTTTTCAATATTGAAAGCAGCAGACATTAGTTGCAAATTAACACCATTTTCTTACTTGGTTGATGTAACTTAAATAGTGTATGCTGCTTTAAATTTCTACCTCCAGCAGATCTTTATTGGAGAGAGTTTCCTCTTTATTATTATTATTACAATTTTTTATTTTAAAGATTTATTTATTTATTTGAAAGTCAGAGTTACAGAGAGGAGAGGCAGAGAGGGACAGAGAAGGGAGGGAGAGAGAGGTCTTCCTTCCATTGGTTCACTCCCCAAATGGACACAATGGCTGGGGCTGAGCCAGGAGCCAGGAGCTGCATCCAGGTCTCCCATGTGTGTGCAGGGGCCCAAGCACTTGGGCCGTCTTCTGCTGCTTTCCCTGATACATTAGCAGGGAGCTGGATCAAAAGTGGAGCAGATAGAACTTGAACTGGTGCTCATATGGATGCCAGTTCCATCCCTATTGTTATTTTTTTAAATGTTCATTAATCCATTCCCAGTAGCTTGAAAAGTAGAGATGACTAATATTTTGACCTATTCTTGGAGAAAAGGAAGAACTCTTGTTGAATATTTCCACAGATAACTGTGATTGCTTTAAAGGATCTCTGTGGCAATTTGGATTAGATGGTCTTAATCTTAATAATGTGCTAGTAGCATAAATTCCATGTTTTAATATGAAAACTTACTTGTAAATCTTTTGAGTTTTGTTGCCACTTAGGTTAGGGAGTTACTATTGAAATAACATCTTACTAATGAGAGGTGGGACCCTTTTCTGTATCCAATGAGGGAGGTTTTGTGATCTTCACTCTCCATATACAGAAGAGGGTTCCATGAAGTACATTTGACTTGTCAGTTTGGGGAAGGCTATCTCCACATGTTTTTAAAGACTATTCCTCATTTTTGTCTCCCTCAGAACTTGGTGGATGTTAGTTTGGTATGAATTCTCATTACCTAGATGAATTAACTTAAAATTAATTACAAGAGAAATTTGTTTAAAAATTTTTTCCCTTAAATCTTATAAGGAACAAGTTTTGAAAAACAGCCATTGTGTGAAAAGGCTTGCATACTGTTTTTGAGTAATTTATAAGTGCATTTTATTCATTGACTGGTATTTCTTTTTTACAACTTGTATCAAGACAGATGATCTTTGTTTCTTTCACGCAGGCAAAAACAGGTTGACACTGGTGGGTTGGTTTATTAATTGAAATTGTTTTGGTAACAGATGGTATTCTTTAACAATGTTATTTACATTTTTAAATTATAGTGTATATTTAGTTCATTCTGAAATCATTTATTTGATTTGCTTTTAGTTTCTCATGTCATGAATATTTTTAAAATGTTCTACTCATATTTGCATCTCTTTTTTTCTTACAGCTTTTTCAGTTTATATATTCTAAACTTGAACAGGCAGATCAATCAATATTAGAAGTGTCACTGGAGGATTTATTTAATTTTTTTATTTCTTATGTTTAATCTTAGCTACTAATGTGTGTGAGCCTTAAAGATTTTTTTCTTTAAATTAACTTTATACACAACAGTTTCCCTTTTTTTTTTTTTAAGATTCATTTATTTATTTGAAAGTCAGAGTTACTAAGAAAGAGAAGGAGAGGCAGAGAGAGAGAGAGAGAGAGGTCTTCCATTCACTGGTTCATTCCCCTATTGGCCGCAATGGCTGGAGCTGCGCTGATCCGAAGCCAGGGAAAAGGAGCCTCCTCCAGGAATCCTATGAGGCGCAGAGGCCCAAAGTCTTGGGACATCCTCCACTGCCTTCCCAAGCCACAGCAAATTGCTGGATTGGAATTAGAGCAGCTGGGACTTGATCGAGCATCCACATGGGATGCTGGCACGGAAGGTGGCAGCCCCACCCACTATGCCACAGTGCCAGCCTCAGTTTCCATTTTCATAAATTGGGAGGATAGGTTATTGTGCTTGCTTTTTAAAAACGTTTCTTTATTCTGAAGTGTTGCAAATTTAAATATGTTAATCAAGTGAACACGATGGTATAAAGATAGATAAATTGTAAAGAGAAGCTCTATAAATCACAGTATACAAATTATGAAGTTTGGGCTCTGTAAAATGTACTGTATTTATATGTAATTCTCATTCAAAAAATTGTCACAAAGGTTGAATTGGAAGCGTTATGTCTGCATGAAATTTCCTATATTTTTAAAAATTTTTTTGACAGGCAGAGTGGACAGTGAGAGAGAGAGAGAGAGACAGAGAGAAAGGTCTTCCTTTGCCGTTGGTTCACCCTCCAATGGCTGCCATGGCCGGCACGCTGCGGCCAGCGCACTGCGCTGATCCGAAGCCAGGAGTCAGGTGCTTCTCCTGGTCTCCCATGTGGGTGCAGGGCCCAATGACTTGGGCCATCCTCCACTGCCTTCCTGGGCCATAGCAGAGAGCTGGCCTGGAGGAGGGGCAACCGGGACAGAATCCGGCGCCCTGACCAGGACTAGAACCTGGTGTGCCAGCGCCGCAGGCGGAGGATTAGCCTATTGAGCCACGGCACTGGCCTGAAATTTCCTATATTTTTAATGTGTATGATGAACTTCATTTTTCTTGATTATTAAAGACTTGCCATTGCAGGTTTTATTGAAAAGAAAAATTCTGGGCTGGCTTTTTTTTTTTTTTTTTCTTTAGGACTTGTACTATATCTCCCCATTCTCTCATGGCCTGTAGGGTTTCTGAGGAGAAATCTTCTGTCAATTTTCAGTTCCTTTAAAGGTGATCTGGAATTTCTCTCGTGAATTTTAGGATATTCTCTTTATCTTACTTTTCAGAGTTTGACTCTAATACGTCATGATACAGATCATTTCTTTTTTTTTAACTTTTATTTAATAAATATAAATTTCCAAAGTACAACTTTTGGATTATAGTGGATTTTTCCCCCTATAACCTCCCTTCCACCTGCAACCATCCCATCTCCCATTCCCTCTCCCATCCCCTTCTTCATCAAGATTCATTTTCAATTATATTTATATACAGAAGATCAGTTTCGTACATACTATGTAAAGATTTCAACAGTTTGCACCCACAAAGAAACACAAAGTATAAAGTACTGTTTGAGTACTAGTTATACTGTTAATCACATAGTACAACACATTAAGGACAGAGATCTTACTTGGGGAGTAAATGCACAGTGACTCCTGTTGTTGATTTAACAATTAACACTCTTATTTATGATGTCAATAATCACCTAAGGCTCTTGTCATGAGTTGCCAAGGCTATGGAGGCCTTTTGAGTTCGCCAACTCTGATCTTATTTAGACAAGGCCATAGTCAAAGTGGAAGTTCTCTCCTCCCTTCAGAGAAAGGTACCACCTTCTTTGATGGCCCATTCTTTTCGCTGGTATCTCACTCACAGAGATCTTTCATTTAGGTTATTTTTTTATTTTTTATTTTTTTTTGGCCACAGTTTCTTGGCTTTCCATGCCTGTGAAACTCTCATGGGCTTTTTAGCCAGATCCGAATGCCTTAAGGGCTGATTCTGAGGCCAGAGTGCTGTTTAGGATATTGGTGCAGATCATTTCTGATCATGACTATTTGGGGTTCTACGTAATTTTGATATTTGTATATCCATATCTTTCTCTAAATTGGGGAAATCTTCTGATATTTCACTGAATAGTTTTTTTTTTTAAGATTTTTTTATTTATTTGTTTGAGAGGCAGAGTTACAGACAGAGAGAGGGAGAGAGGGACAGAGGGAGAGGTCTTCTACCTGCTGGCTCACTTCCCAAATGGCTGCAACAGCCAGAGCTGGGCTAATCCTGAAGCCAGGAGCCAAGAGTTTCTTCTGGTTCTCCCATGTGGGTGCAGGGACCCAAGGACTTGGACCATCTTCCACTGTTTTCCCAGGCTGTAGCAGAGAGCTGCATCAGAAGAGGAGCAGCTGGGACAAGAACTGGCACCCATACACATAAGGGATGCCTGCACTGCAGACACTGGCTTAGCCTACTACACTGCAGTGGCAGCCCTGAATAGGTTTTCTAGCCCAGTTTTTTCAAACCTTCAGGAACTTCTAAGACTTCTATATTTAGTCACCGCTATCACATAGCTCCTGAAAGCTGTTTTCAGTCTTTAATGTTTTCTTCTTATTCCCCTGAGGGAGATATTTCAAAAGACCTGGCTTCTAACTCAGACATTCTTATGCTTCACCAAGTCTGTTGTTAAGGCTTTCCACTCTATGTTTTATTTGACTTATTGAATGAATCTAATATTATTTTTAAATATCTCTATCTGCACAATTTCTCATTCATGCCATGTACTGATTTCCTTAGTTCATTCAACTGTGTGTTTGAGTAACCTTATAATTATTCTTTTGAATTCTTTTTCAGGCATTTCATCAATACCCCTTCTTCATATCCCATCATTAAGGTATTCCTGTTTTTCTTTTGAGGAGACATATTACTTTCCTTGTTCATGTTTTCGGTGTTTATACATTGGTTCTTTCTCATCTGGTGAATCTCTTGTTTTTATCTCCTCTGGAGGAATTTTGTTGTTGCTATTGAAAACTTTATTTCTGGAAATGTGATTCTGGGGCCTGGTGGACTATCTAAGGCTTAAATTGGAGTTCCAAGGATGTGTGTTGGGTGGGGCCAGGGAACTTTGGCTACCATTTGTGGGCAGGGCAAGAGTCCAGAGTGACACCCAAGTAGGTGTGGTGAAGTGCCTCTGGCTACAGTCAATGTGGGGAGAGGATGCTGGAACTGGCTACAGTGTACACAGTCGCAGCCCTTCTCTATGGTGCTGTGAACTAGTTGATTAACAGCCTGGAGTGAACTCATTGTGCCAGCGCACCCAGTCATGTGCTCCATATAGAGTTCCAAAACACTTGGCAGTGTGTCCCCCAGCCCCTCTATGAGATCTTCCCCTTGTGTGGAGAGGGTACTCTTAGTCTTCACAGTCAGACTAGGTGTGTACACAGGAACCCTACTACAGCCCACAATTCTCTCAGCTCTGTGCTATATGCCCAGAACTCCTACAGTCTAAGGATGTAGGAAGTCTACTCTATACTCAACAATCTGCCCTTTTTGTGGCCCCAGCAGCTTCCAGGAACAGTGGTACTGCCTGACCCCAGTTTGCTGAGTCAGGATAGAGTTCAGCTGCATCTCCACCTCAGCAAATTGAGTTTGGTGCTTTGGTGGAGTGAGGAGGAGCCAAGTAGTTACCCAGACCTCTGTCAGCTCCTCAGTGTGAACATGAAACTAGTGGGAATCACGGAATCTTCCTTAGTTGAGTGTAATGTGGTGGAGGGGATGGCAGCTTCCTCTCACCTTGGGAAGATGGCACTTCCTGGTAAGGAGCTAAGTGTGTGGTGCAGCAGTGGCTGGTGGCTGCATTTCTGGCCTCTTCTCACACTGCCTCACAGAATCTCTGTTCTGTTCACTCTTCCCTGCGAATTTCTCTCAAAGTGTATGTTAGGAATGTTGGTCCTTCCTTTGTTTTTCTGGTGTCTGGTAGCTGAGGTAAGTGTTACTTCTCTATTCAGCCTTCTAGGATCCCTGTGCCCTGCAGTTTTAAGTAAACATGATTCTTATTTAGTAAGACACATCTATCATGGGCACTTGCATGGCACAGTTGATTTGTACATTAATACAGGTAACCTACCAAACAACCAAAAATTTAGAGCACTGACAATAATTTTCATCTATTTATGTGTTCATTCTTAATTTTATTCTCTTTAATTTTTTTCTTTCAATTTTCTCACTAGATTCATCTTGAATATATAAGCTTAAGTAAGGATTTTTTTTTTAAATTTCACAAAATGTTATGTAGACCTCTTTTTTTAATAAGTGGTGGTAACTTTTTGAAAGTGAAAATTTTTTTCTGTTGCTTTACTTCTGAACAGTGATTTATGACTGCATAGAATTTTAAGTTGATTGTTGCGCCTCCACTTGGAAGTTCATTGCGTCTTCTGGCTATTGCTATTAATTAGCAGCATTCTAACAGTCTGTTATTGTTTTCTGAAAGATGACCTCTTTTTCCCATATGGATGCTCTCAGGATGTTTTCTTTGTTTTTCTATTTGGCTATCTCAAAGTATTATGCTTCGTATGAATTCTTAATATGAGACTGTTTTTCATTAATTGATAATTTGTCATTTTTTCCTCTGGACACTTTAGTATATAGTTCCATGTTTGAGTAGCTGAGGAAACTGAAACCCACAAGTTAAATACTGTTTTTAGTACCAAGATTAATAAAAATAATTAAATATCCACAATGAATCAATAGATGAGTAACTTATGACTAATGATATTACATATTGTTACAAATTGTGATTATCATTATTACCATAGAAATGAGCTGATTTTCCTGAATCCAAAGGCACATGATTCATCTTTATCTGATGAAATGTCAAGTAAAACAGAAAATGTATTTTAAAAATGAGATTACACTTAAAACACACATTTACTGAACATCATAATACATTGTATTACTGCTGGAGTGAAAATTCAGAGGGCTAGTTCCAGTGGCAGATTGTTGAGAGGTTTTTAAGCAGTTCCAGGAGGGAAGTCCAGCAGCTCTAAGTTTCTATGTATTTGCAGGCTTGGTTGAGAATCTGGCTGATATTCACCAATGATTCTACTTCAGGCCAAGATTATCTTCTGATAAACTGAACAGTGGCCATATTTGGAGTAATTTGTTATAGCAGCCATAGGAAACTAATCTACCCCTCATCAGAGATGTTTGATGTTAAGTAGTTGATGGTTGGGGTTTCTTTTATTCCTGGAATCTTCCAAAATTTCACTGCTGCAACCTGGCATTGCTGAGTTGAGAATGGGGTGGAATAAATATGGGACCGGGAGATACCACAGCCAGGGAGCTCAAGAGTAGGGCTGTCTGAAATGGGCAGGCTGGGTTGGAATGGAGAGAGACATTTCTAGCCTACACTCACACAAGGACAGAAAACTCTTTCACTGAATAGTTACTAATAATGTGTTTAAAAGGTGAGCTACCTTGAGGAACCATAGAGGGTAAGTGGGTGTGAAAGAATGCAGGAATGTGATACAGGTCAGCACAGACACATTTTGTTCTGTAGTTTACAAAATATCATGTCCACTTTTAAGAGACTGATCTCTATCAGGAGACTCTAATATCAGAGCATTCTTTTAAGGTGATCCTCAGACTCTTCCAGGTATATTAGAGGAGAAAAATCAGCTCCTTTAATTATGGAAGTAGGCTCAAGGATGTTTGTTCCTGTGTTATATGACTTCATAAATAATCATTCACGTCTTCAATTGTGTAATATATTGTAAAATGTTCCCTATCAATGCAAACAGTTACAACTGAAATTGACAATAGTTGTTATTCCTTTTTGAAAAGTAATCCATAACTAGATTTCTATGTGTGTAGCATGTGTTTGTGTGGAGCTTGCCAACCAGCCTAAGTGAGTAATATGGAATAATATCCTACGCCCTCCGCCACTGTATATCTCAGATGTGGATTGACACTTCCATTACAATTTCTGATATTGGAAGATCTTGTCAGCTCATATCTACAGTTATTAGGACAGGATCCCGGAATGACTTCAAGTGAACATAATGTGGAATCAATTCACAAGCTATTACAATGATTTATCTACCTATGCAAGATGGTTTTAATAGGGGAGACATATTGTTTTTCTAGAAGGACTTTACTATTCTATCTTAATAATGAGTCATGCAGCATATCCTGGAGTATATACATATGATTAAGTATGATTTTAATCATCATAGTTTAAGTGTGAAAGAAAACTGTGTTTTTAATTTAACTAAAATGCCTGAGAGTAGCTACTTAGGAAGGAAGAAGCTTATTTCAGCTCTTGGTTTGGAAGTTTACAGTTCAAAATTAGGTGGTCCTGTTGTGGGAATGTAGGTAGCTAGAGAAAAGAACTGAGGTCTGACAGCCCAGCCAAACCACTGTTGGACAGCTCCCTGCTGACTCCTGAGCCACTGATTGACAGCTCCAGGATCTAGAGTTTGGCTGGTTCACATGACAGACTGGCCCAGCCTGAATGACAAGTCCTCTTCTGTACACTATTCAAGCCCTCTTCCTTTTCTGTGCACTACCCAAGCTTCCCTTTCTGAACCCTTCCTAGGCCTATCTCCCATGAACCACTAAAAACCCTCCACCTCCACATTCCCTATAGTGGAAACCACAAATTCCACAATGTTGCCAGTTTAGAACCAGTAATAGCTAGAAATGTCCAACATGGCTGCAGGATATGTCACCTTGATGACCTATAAGTCATTATTATATTATTATCATAAAATTAGCATAAGGGGACACTTCACCCCCATTATGCAACTGACACCATGACATTTCTAATATTTCCCAAAAAGGTGTAGAAATGGGTGATGCTCAAACCCCACCCAGAACTGTGCCTTGCCTCACTTTGGATATTCAGTCTGGATCCACCATGACATTGCCTCCGTTTAATAATGGAAAGTCTATATTTTCCTTTGTTGAGGGATTTTTCACTGTTGGAATTTACTCCTTGGTTAGGATTAGGGGTTTCATTGTGTGGAGTCTTTTTGCATTTTGGCTGTTTGCATTTTGGCATTTTCTCCCCCTCTCTAGCTGACCTGACACAGTTCTTGAGCTTGTATTTTTGCTTTGCTGTACTTCCCTGTACACTTTGATGCTTCCACTTTTGAATCCTTTCACATATAGTGAGAAGAACCAATAATAAGACTAGCTGGGAACCCTGGATCCCCCAACACCATTAGTTCTGAGATCTATTGGAAGCTGGTAATGTTGGACTGACATAAGGAGGTGAGATCACATGCTGATCCAAGAAGCAGAGGATCAAAAGCATACTCTTCCTCTAATATTTATTAAGTTTTCTCCAATAATGTCTTCATGATTTGATCGTGGGGTCCACCCAAGCAACTCAATGCACTCCAATTACTCTCTCCAAAGACCTCACTTTCAAATATTACAATTGAATCAAGCAATCAAGTCTCCACTCTAATCCATCAACCATTAGTTTTAATCCATCAACCTCTACCATAAGACATAGTGGTGGTGGGGACAACTAATGCTATGGCACAGCAAGTTAAGCCACCATCTGCAGCGCTAACATCCCATACAGGCATCAGTTTGAGTCCCGCTTCCAATCCAGTTCCCTGCTAATATGCCTGGGAAAGCAATGGACCATACCCCACCTGTTTGGACTACTGCAACCCAATGGGAGACATGGATGAAACTCCTGGATCCTGGCTTCAGCCTGGCCTACCTTAGCCCTGGCATTGCAGCCATTTGGGAAGTGAATCAATGGATGGAAGATCTCTTTCTCTCTTTCTCTGTAACTCAGACTTTAAAATAAATAAATAAGCAAATAAATTTTTTATAAAAGACTTTTGGGTTTAAAGGTATGCGTAAGTTTAGAGTGCCACATTTATTGAAACAATAACAAAAACTAACATATATGGCATGTGTAAATGTTCAACACATGATCACACATTTTTACCCTCACTGGCAAAAATCTATGAATTAGGGCAATATTTTCAGAGTGGAAAGGATATAAGCAGGGGTGGGTGTTTGGCATAGCAGATAAGAGGTCTGCATCTCTTATCAAAGTCCCTGGGTTCAAGTCCTGGCTCCACTCCCAGTTTCCTGATAATGTGCACTGTAGGAGGCAGGAGGTGATGGCTCAAGTAGTTGCATTCCTGCCACTCAGAGTAGATGGGAACTCTCTCTTTCTCTCAATGTCTGTCTCTCTGTCGCCTTCTCTATGCATCTCTGCCTCTAAAATAAATAAATAAATAAATAAATATTATTTAATAAGAAAAGACATAAACAGTCAATGCAAACAATAAGATTTTGGGCGCTTTGTTAACACTGACAGTTTCCTCTGAGATGTAAGCAAAATCCACATGAATTCTGTATGCCTTTTAAAGGGAAGCTTTTGGATTGACACAGAGCTTTTGGATTGGTGAGATGTGTCCCTGTGTACCTGGAAGCATCTCCTCCCCTTTTTAGGTGGAAAGTTAGAGTCTTTTCCAACTTCTTCCCTAAGTGGTCAGCTGGTACCATCTTTGAAGATTTTAAGGGGATCTCACCACCCTCATTTCTGATGCAGAAGAGTTTGCTGTCTTTGATTTCTTACCTCATTTTCCCAGAGTCAGGGTCCATACCCATCCTGATTGAGTCACACAGGCTATCTACAAGGTTCTGCCCAGGTTGTGTTCCTTTCTGGAGCTTGGAGTTTACTTCTGTACTCATGAGGTCATTGCCAGAAATCAGTGCCCTACAGCTCTAAGACTTGAGGTTCTTATTTCTGTGCAAAGAGCTAATGGGGACTGCTCTCAGCCCATCAAGGCTGCATAATCTGCCCAGTGCTGACTGCCACAGGCATTCTCAAACATGGTAGTATATCTCCATACATGCCTTTTCAGGCATTGTCTCTCCATCTTTCTATTTGCTCCCTTGGCAAGTTCATTTAAATGTATATATTGTATATTATATTTCTGTATCTTATTCTCCTTATATCTTTATTAACTTTCAATACACTTACTTAATAAATTATATTTACAAAGCTATCCATAATTTTAGACCTAATTTCATTTTATGAAGTGTTAATCATGAGACAGGCATTGTGGCATACAGTTAAACTACTACTTGAGAAGTTCACATTTCACATCTGAGAGGCTTGTTCTAGTCATAGCTCTTGTGCTTCAAAATCAGCTTCCTGCTAATGTGTGTCTGGGGAGGCAGAAAATGATGGCTCAAGTAATTGGGTCCTTGTCTCCTACATGGGAGGCCCTGATGAAGTTCTGGGATCCAAACTGTGGCCTGGCCAGTCTGGCTGTTGTGAGCATTTGGGAAATAAACCGCCGTAAGGAAGATTCTCTCTCTCTCTCTCTCTCTCTCTCTCTCTCTCTCTCCCATTTCTCTCTCTCTTTCTCCTTTTCAAATAAACAAAAATAAATAAAACTTTAAAAAGAGAAGTGTAAATTATAAAGTCACTAACATACTCCCATCTTTTTGAGCCTAAAATGAAAACTGCGAAAATAGTAATTTCAGCTAAATTCTTAGGGCTTATATTCTAAATTCTTAGGTCTTATATTCTATTGTATTTTGACAAAATAGTAGCAAATACCATCTTTTGTCTTTCCCTTTGATATCTTACATCAGTTAATAGCAAACTCATTTACCTAAGAAATGTAAGTAGACATATAGAATTCATCCTAACTTCTTCTTCTTAATAATGTATTGCATACAAAAGATATTAAATCCTACAATTTTACCACTTAAATGCTTCTAACATCCCTTCCACTGCCAAAGGCCCTTGCTAATTCCCTTCCTCTAAATGTTCTCTACTTTAGTTGATCCTCAACAGTTTTTACATTTTGATGAAATGAAAAGCAGCACTTTGCATACTGCCTTTGTCTGTTTTCAACCTTTCCTGGATTCCTGTTTGTTGAACAGTGAAAGACAAGCCCCTTGGCATAGCATCGAAGGCCATTCAAAATATGTCCCTAAAAGCCTCACACAGACTTGGTCCTTAGGCTCCTCTGAGTCCTGCTTTTGACCAGTCCTAATGTTTAGGCTCTGTACTTGGTCTGTTTAGTCCAGTTTTATCAAGAATCCTCTTGTGTCACGTTAGTGGTAATCACTTGCCCTAGGTATGTCATTTCCCTGGCCTGCCTTCAACAAAAATCCTATTGAGTCAGTTTTAATAATTTTCCGTCTAGTGACCCCCATCAAATTCTTTAACTATAAACCCCCACTTGTCCTTGTGTTCAGAATAGAGGTCAATCCTGTTTCATTTCCCCATTGCCACAGTTTTTGAATAGAATCTGTCTTTGCCGATTTAACTTCTATCCAGCTATTGTTTTCTTTGATGCTCCTCCTTAGTTTCTTTCTTAAGCATTGCTAGTTTTCAATAATCTCATAACTTGAGCTACATCACCTTTTCTATATTGTCCCATACATTGTGCTTTCAAGCATTTCTCTGCCTTTACATTTGCTATTCTTCTTGATGGAGATAGTTTCCTTTCTTTTCCACTTGACAAACTTCTGTTTATTCCTTAAGACTCAGCTAAAAGCAATGTTTCCTTATGACGCTTTCCTTCATTTTCCCTTCTGCACTTCCATAACTCCAAGCACAGAATATTTCTATGTTGCATATTAGTTCTTAATCACTTGTTCATTTCTTCTATTAAATTTTGAATATGTTCATTAATAATTTTTTCCTTATTCCCCTTAATGACATTTGCATCTCTACTTTTCTCATTAATCTAGCACATAGGAGGTACCCAGTGGAGTTTTTTTGTTACATGAAAAAAATGATAAAGTCCTTCTAAATTTTCCTAACTACTAAATACAGAATACAATTAAGTAGTTAATTCTACTCTGTACTCTATGTACTCTGACACATTTTACAGAGATAAATCTTTGGGAGAAGTGTTTGTAAATGAAATAGGGAATTGAACCATAACTTCGTATTTTCCAGGTTGCTAGATCTCTACTTTTGATAGATTGTCCATCATTTTTATCAGCATTTTATCTGATCCATGACAAAATAGAAAATAATCTTTAGGCAAATACATAATACACCATGGAGCTTACTATATTTAAAACAACCCTGTCATGAATGCTCTTTATAAAATTGAAAAAAAAGTATAATATATAACAGTATTATGCAGTATATAATATATAAAATTATTTGCAGTAATAATTAATATAAATAACTGTAGCTTCAGAAAATCTTTGATGATGGGATTTATCATAAGAGCCAAATAGATTGCATTCACTCTTTTCTTGCCAGACTGGAAACATTTTATTTCAGTGATTAATGTATTGAGGATACTGCAACTCTATTCAGTAGCTTAGAAATTTCTATATTTATACCATAGAATTTTTACTTACTAAACAGTTTTTTAAAAAGATTTATGAATCTGACTTTGATCTTATTCTGACAGGGTCATAGTCAAAGTGGAAGTTCTGTCCTCCCTTCAGAGAAAGGTACCTCCTTCTTTGATGGCCCCGTTCTTTCCAGTGGGATCTCACTCGCAGAGATCTTTCATTTAGGTCTTCTTCTTTTTTATCTTTTCCATGGTGTCTTGGCTTTCCATGCCTACAATACTCTCATGGGCTCTTCAGCCAGATCCGAATGCCTTAAGGGCTGATTCTGAGGCCAGAGTGTTGTTTAGGACATCTGCCATTCTAAATCTGAAGGCTTCCATAGCCTTGGCAACTCATGACTAGAGCCTAGGGAGATTACTGACGCCATAAACAAGAGTGTCAAATTGTTAAGTCAGCAACAGGAGTCACTGTGTACTTACATCTCATGTGGGATCTGTCCTTAATGTGTTGTCTAATGTGATGTGATGCTATAACTAGTACTGAAACAGTATTTTTACACTTTGTGTTTCTGTGTGGGTGCAAACTGATGAAATCTTTACTAATTATATACAGAACCAATCTTCCGTATATAAAGATAATTGGAAATGAAAAAAAAAAAAACCTGGTGTTAAATTGGAAATGGCATAGAAAATTAATTAATTTTTTAAAAAAATATTATGTAGGATCTCTGTCTTTAATGTGCTGTACACTGTTATTTAATGCTATAACTAGTACTCCAACAGTATTTTTTCACTTTGTGTTGCTATATGGGGGCAAACTGTTGAAATCTTTACTTAATACATACTAAACTGATCTTCTGTAAAAAAAATTTAAAAAAAGATTTATGAATCTGTTTTAAAGTCAGAGTTACAGAGAAAGAGAGGGAGAGAGAGAAATCTTTTGTCTGCTGGTTCAGCCCCCACGTGACTGCAACTGTTTGGGCATCATTGTTTTGAAAACAGGAGCCAGGAGTTTCTTCTTGGTCTCCAGCATGAGAGCAGGGACCTAAGCACTTGGGTCATCTTCTGCTACTTTTCTGAGGTCATTAGCTGAATCAGATGTGGAGCAGTCAGGACACAAATCAGTGCCCACATGCGAAGCTGGCTTTGCTGGCAGTGACTTTACCAGCTTTGCCACAAAGCCAGCCCCCCAAAAAGTTTTTGAATTCACTGTTTTTCTTCTTGAGGATAACTTACATCAAATGAGATGTCTTAAAGTTCAGACTGGGAAATACACTATGATCAAAACATCTTCTCTTGTCTTGCTAGACCTTGTTCTTTGATTGTTTTTTCTTCTTTTAAAGATCATTTCCTGACCCAATACTGAATATGATGCTATTAAAAGAAGATTTTTCTAAACAATTTCTGGAGAACTGAGACAAGCAGTTCTGCTGAAAGATGAACTGTTAATGACATTTAAAAATGGGTATAGTTGTGGTATCTTACATAATCATTGGAATAAAAGGAATCTTTGAATATCTCATAAGGGATTATTTAGTAAATTTTGCAACAATCAAATAAATGTTAATTAGAAGATAATACTTTAAATGACTTCAAAATATAAGTGCTAATAGCTTTTAGAAGCCATATTAAAAGTTGACTCATAAAAATTAAACCTCAGGGTAGCTGTTTTTGTGTAAGCTACTTGTCAGATGTGCAAAAAATGGGAAACATTGGGTCTTAGCTCAAACATGGTCACAGAATGCCTTCCTCTCAGGCTGTTTGGGCAGAGAATATTCAAGAAATGAACTCATTGCTGCTGCTACTGCTGCTATTTTGTGTCAAAATTTCATTGAAATGAATATGGGTCTCTTATCACAATAAACATGAGATGAATTCTAAAGCCCCTGCTCATTTCTCTGCTGTTGGAGGTGCTGTGGGTTTTTCTTGTAGCGATAAATGAGCTGAAAGAATGCAGAGTAGAATCTAATGGATTTTATGCTAAGCATTCACAGATGCAGCATACTTTCCATGGTCATCCTGTTTATGAGAGGATTTTTTTAAAGCTGTTGATACAGAAAAATCTATAGAATTCAGTGTTTGATTAATTCTGTCAGGAAAAGACTATAATTCTGAGTAGTATAGGCTGTAGTTTCTGTATCTGTGTTGCTATTTTGGATGCTAGAAGTTATGAAGAAGAGATGCCTTTCAGGTAAGCAAATGCTATGCTCGATAATACTTAGAGTACTGACTTAAGCACAGACTTACTGATGAAAGCCTGAGTGACTTCATTTATTGAAAATCCCCAGTAGCAGGTTTCACTCTGAATGAATTGCTGCAAGATAGGAAACAAATGAAAGGAAACAATATTTTTTCAAGAGACAGTGTTCTTATTAGCCAGAAAAAAAATAAAACCTAAAACACAAGCAACTTGACTCAGAAAGTGCTCAAAACATGTTCAATATGAAACCATGTCTCTGTGACTGAAGCATAAGGGCCCAATAAGTCACATGATTTAATCAATATCTTTTTGTGCAGTCATCTTGGAAAAAAAGTTAAACATTATTTTCAACTTGTTGCAATACTTCAGAAACATTCTATTCGGTGTCATTTGGAACCTGAGGGAATAGTTGTTTTTATACAAGCAGATTTCTTTAAAAGAAAGACAATATATTTTCATGTACTGTTTAAGAGGGGTGGAGTTACAGTTTCACACTTATGTCAGTTCCATCCATTGTTTCAGACCAAAATCCAATCTTGGTTTCATTTTTAGTTTTCTTTCTCCCAGTTAATAATACATGGAGACATTGTAAGAGAAGTGTAATAGGGAGAAAACTGTCCCCCGCTTGAGATATTGTAAACTTGTTGAAAAAAGTAGAGCCACGCAGAAGTGACTTTTCTGTCTTTGCATAAAACATGACAAAATGGTGCAGATTGTTTACAGCAGTGCTGAGAGATTTAATGACCACCAACTCACCAACCTTATTTGTTTTGCAATATTTGCAAAATTAGTGGGCAAACTGCATGTGAGATTGATATAACAGCTGGTATTCTGAAATGAAATGTGCTTCTTAACATTCTTCCCTACCTTAATTAAGTACTTGTTAGCCTTGTTGGACCAAAAAGCAATGCTGTCTTCCTTTCTCTCTCTCTTCTTTTAAAGATTTTTTTTTTTTAGTTGGGGCTGGCACTGTGGCATAGCCGGTGAAGCGCTGCTTGCAGTGCCAGCATCCCATATGGGCACTGGTTCTTGTCCTGGCTGCTTTACTTCCGATCCAGCTCTATGTTATGGCCTGGGAAAGCAATGGAAGATGGCACAAGTCCTTGGGCCCTTGCCCCTGCTCCATGTTGGGGGACCCAGAAGAAGCACCTAGCTCCTGGCTTCAAATCAGCTCAGCTCCAGCTGTTGCAGCCATCTAAGGAGTGAACTGGCAGATGGAGGACCTCTCTGTCTCTCTCACTCTCTGTCTCTCTGCCTCAGCCTCTCTGTAATTCTGCTTTTCAAATAAATTAAATAAATCTTTTTCTTAAAGATTTATTTATTTATTTGACAATCAGAGTTACACAAAATGAGGAAGAGACAGAGAGACAGAGAGATTGATTTTCCATCTGCTGGTTCACTCTCCAAATGGCCACAATGGACACAGCCGAGCTGATCTGAGGCCAGGAGCCAGGAGCTTCTTCCAAATCTCCAATGTGAGTGCAGGGGCCCAAGCACTTGGGCCATCTTCTGCTGCTTTTCCATAGGCATTAGTAAGGAGCTGGATTGGAAGTGGAATAGCTGGGTCTTGAACAGGCTTCCATATGGGTACCAGCATCTCAGACGGTGGTTTTACCTGCTTCGCCACAATGGCAGCACCTGTCTTTCTCATTTTATAGATTTATTTTGGTGTGAGTAATGAGATGGAAAAATTTTATAGAGACTTCCATGGGGTATGTACCAGAGTACATTAGAATTGAGAATATATTTTCTGAACATTATATTTTAATAATGTATTTATTTGTCAGAGAAAGGGGAGGGAAGGGGAAAGAGGATGACACACACGCACACACACACACACAAGGTTGAGGGGAGAGAGAGAGGGAAAGAGAGGGAGGGAGGCCGGGGGGAGCATTTCCACTGGATCCTTCCCCAAATGCCTGCAATTGCTGGAGTAAGGCCAAGCTGAAGCCAGGAACCAGGAATGCAATCCAGGTCCCTGATGTGAGTATGAGTGGACCTAACTACTTGACCTTCTATTTACTGCCTCCCAAGGTCTGTGTAACTGGATTTGGGAGTAGAACTGGAATTTGAATCCAGGCACTTCAATATAGGGTTGCATATCTCAAGCAGAGTCTTCCACACTAGGCCAAATGCTGATCATAAACAACTAAGGCAATATAAAGGTACATATACATGCATATATTGTCCATACACACACACACACACATCTTTTCCAAATGACTATGCTTACAAAACTTACTATAATACCTAATGAAATAGTGATTCAATATCTTATGTCAATGACTCTTGGGCTTAAACAAGATTTAATGTATTTATAGCATGTTTTTCCGGATATACATATTGAGGATAGTCAGTATAAGCCAACGACAATAACAGAAGCTTATATATACACAAATATACTACCTTGATTTATTTCTAGGGTCTATATGTCTAGTTATCCATGTTGATGATTGTGGTCAATGAGATTTGAATATATCAGCAAAATTTTAATAAACCAAAGTAATTCAGTTGCTTTTAAACAACATAATGGCTAAATGCACAGGCAAAATGTCCAGAATTCATAAAAAGGAAAGATACAATCCAATTTTAATAATATTTAATAGTGAAGAAAAACAATCAATTTGAATATGATGAATCAAAGGAAATAACTATCACTTCTCTCCTATGATAGTCTCTAAATGACTGAATTGTTTTGAAGAGTGACTTTTCTGAGTTGAAATAACTATTATTTAGTGAGTTGGGTTTTTATAGGTTTAAAACAATGATCCTAAAAGAAAATAGATAACTGATGCTAAGACAAAATAACAAAAAGGAAAATCTGAGTTTTGTTTTTCTTAATGCTTTTTATAAGATTATTGTGCATATGTTATTCAAGTCAGTTTTTACTCTAGAAAGTTATTATTGAATATTCATGTTTACCTTTATCATTTTGGTTTATTTGCTTTGCAATATTAGTTATTATTTAATTTTTTTGAAAACAATTCCTCATGATTTATGAACAATCTGCCTTATAATGCTTAGAAGCAATCCTATTGGTTAAATGAAGTTTTAGTGTATATATATTTGTGTGACATTAAGAAGTTATGTGGGAGGCTGGCGTTGTGGTGCAGCAGGTTAACGCCCTGGCCTGCAGCACCAGCATCCCATATGGGTGCTGGTCTGAGACTTGGCTGCTCCACTTCCGATCTAGCTCTCTGCTATGGCCTAGGAAGGCTGTGGAGGGTGGCCCAGGTCCTTGGGCCCCTGCACCCAAGTGGGAGACCTGGAGGAAGCTCCTGGCTCCTGGCTTTGAATTGGCACAGCTCCAGCCATGGAGGTCAATTTGGGAGTGAAACAATGGATGGAAGACCTCTCTCTCTCTCTCTCTCTCTCTCTCTCTCTCTCTGTAACTCTGATTTTCAAATCAATAAATAAATTTTTTAAAAAAGAAGGTATGTGTAATTTTAATTTATTCATGGTTAATATTATAATGTCTTAAAAACCTTTCAACTACAGGACATGTAGATATTTCCTTATACTTTCTTACAAAGACTCTGAAGTTTGGCTTTTTGCATTTAAGTCATAAATTCATATGAATTGATTTTGTCAGTGGAAAACCATCAAATGTTAATGGAAGAGAAGTTCCTTTCCCAGGTGATATGAAGTGCTACCTCTTTCACATGTTGCTTCTATTCATATATGGACCTTGATCTGGGGGCCTTAGTTTATCTCATTGGTTTTCCTTAAATTTCCACCATGTTGCCTTAATTTGTCTAGCATTACAATAATTTCTGTTTTTATTGAGGATAATTCTGCCTTCCTTTACTCATTTTCTTAAAAGTGTCTTTGATATACTAGGCTTTTTGTTCTACTATAAACAATATAGAATCTATCAGTTTACAGCAAATCCTATGGTAATTCTCATTGGGATTGCAATGACTCTTCACATTAGTTGGAAGAGAATTCATATTAAAAATTCTCTTCATTCCCAGATGTAGCATTTATTTTCATTAGTTTATCACCTGGAATGTCTTAGTTTTGGTATAATTTCCTCAATATGGGTCTTCATCTGAGACTTGCTCAGCAACATTTCCAGGGTGAAGAAGGGATGGAGCACAGAAAATAAAGATAAAGACAAGAGAATATGGAAAAGGGGTCATAGGGGGTGGGGTAGGAGGGTGGAGTTGGGGGAACAGAGGGAGCCTCTCTGAGAGCTCCCTGTCCAGGCAGCTTTTATTCTCTCCAGATAACATTCAGCCTTTGCAGCGCCTACAAGTGTGTATTTGTTCACATCAACACAATTTTGCCCATGAGGCAGTATGCATCAGGCTATTTCTCATGAGGAGAGGAACATCTTGTGAGACCAACAGACCCATGCCAATTTGTCTTAGGCGATATCTCACAAGGACGAGGGGTGCATCTCGTGTGATAAACGGACCTTTGCCTTTTATCCTGGAACAAGACATCCACGGCCTCTGTGGCATAAGACTTCCCACTACCTAAGGCACCAGAAGACTGCTCCCAGCATCCTTGGCCTTCCAATTGATGCATCCATGATGGTCCTGCCTTTCTCCTCAAGAGATCACCAAGTGGTACCCAGGTGGACCCCGGCAGGTTTTGAAAAGTTTATTGGACATAGTTCTAAAAATTTTATATTATTTGTTGCTGTTGTAAATGTTATTTTAAAAATATTTTTTCTCAGTTGTTTGCTAATAGCATATAGAAATATAAATGCTTTTTGTACATTATCCTGACTTCACCCTCATTAATTTTCACGAGTTTTAGGTACATTATTTTGAGTTTTTTTCAATTATATCATTTGTGAATATGGAGTTTTGCCTCTTCCTTTGACATCAGTAATCTCCCTTTCTTTTTTTCTAGCCAGATGTCACTATGGGGACCTTCCAACTAATTGAAGCAGTTGCCTGCTTGTTATATTTCTGTTTTCTAAAGAGATGTTTCTGTTTTTTTTTTTAAAAGATTTATTTATTTATTTTAAGTCAGAGTTATGCAGAGAGAGAACGAGAGGCAGAGAGGGAGAGAGAGGTCTTCCATCTGCTGGTTCACTCCGCAGTTGGCCACAAGGGGTGGAGATGCGCTGATCTGACAAGGACTTGGACCATCTTCCATTGCTTTCCCAGACCATAACAGTAAAGCTGGATTGGAAGTGGAGCAGCTGGGACTCGAGCTGGTGCCCATATGGGATGTCAGCACTACAGGCGGCAGCTTTACCCACTGCGCCACAGCACCCTCCCCAAGGAGATGTTTCTAATATTTCATCACTAACAATAGAATTTGCTATAGGCTTTTGGCAGTTATGTTTCATCAGGTTAAGTTTATTTCTTGTTTTGTTAAAGTTTTTTATCCTAACAAATGTGAATTTTTCCTCATTTTTTTTCCTAAGAATTTAAATGGTTATATGTTTTTCCTTCCCTTCTCTATAATGTTGTTAAATTTTGTTTAAATGGCCCCTCTCACTTAGTCGGTGCCTTTTATGAGATAAGGGATGGTATCCTAATTGAATATACAAATTGGGTGGAGTTTAGCGTGCCCCAGTCTTTCTGGTTGTTTCATGATGACTTTACATGAAGTTGAACTTCCACATTGCCATAATAAAACCTTCTCCTGCCTGGTTCTGATTGAGATTCAGGAGTATCATTGGCAAGTGGGCACACTGGGTTCACAGGTAAGGGGATCAAGTTACAACGCAGGGCTGGCAGAAACTCCAGCCCACTGATTCCTACCTAATCTTCCTGCCTCGTTCACCCACATCAAATTCATTTTTTATTTCCCTGAATATTTCTTATACTACATTTTACATCTTTTAATTCCTCCCGCTTAAGACTTTGGGAGATCAATTGTTTTTTTCACCTCTTCAGCTGCCTCACTCATAACACCTTACCTCCTCATTTGCTTGATGATATTCAGAAACTTACTTTGAATTATCTTAATTTGGGATTACCGTGGCCTTAGGTTGGAAATTTTTTGCTTCCACTTTTGTTTATGCTAACAGTCTCTAGAATGCCATAGATCTAGACATTTTAGAGTGTACTCCCTTAAGATAGAATTCGCCTTCAGCATCTGTACTTTGTGGCTGATCCAAAAGTTCATGCACAACTGCAATGGAATTAAGTGTACCTGCCCCTAGGACAACACATTTCTGCCACTTGACTTACCTCACATTTCTTGCACACTCAACTCATAGTGAAATCTCTGGTGACAGATATCGCTGCTTCTTAGAAGCTGCTGGTGGGTTGAGAACTATGCTATCCCTTATCTATTTGCTTTTTGTAGGAGAACTTCTTAGGGAATTGTTTCCCACACTACTAAATGTAGAGCCATCATTCACTTGTATGATGGCTGTGCTAGTTAGAATTCCTTCAGCTCTCTGAATATATTCCAATATTTTCTAGCATTTATTTTTATGTCATTATTTTTTCTGATGCTTGCTACTGATGCAATTATCACTTTTTGGTAAGTATCTTTTCTTTATGGCAACTTTTAAAATTTGATTTCATACTACTATTTCTAATTATTTCTATTACTATTTCTGAAATTTCTAATTTAGGAAATGGATGTCCTCTGGATCTGAGGTATCCTTCCACTACTTCAGAGAAGATAATCAGCCATCATCTCTTCTGATATTTCCCTTCCATTTTGGAATTAGCTTATGTGGGAGGTAGCGGAAGTTTTCTTATTCATCAGTATTGGAGAATTTTTAAGTATTTTCTATGTCTATAAACTAACTTCTTTCCTTCTCCTTTTCAATATTTTAAATTCTCTGCCCAGGTTCACAGTGAATACTTTATCATCTCCCAATTTAATAGTTCCTTTATTTGAGAATATTATATATAGCTTAAGAAATTTTAATTTTGATGATCATAGTTTCAATTTCAAAACATATTGATTTGCTTATTTTCATTTCTACATGTTCATGTTTAGTAATATGTATTTTTTGTTTGGTGGGTTTAGTTTGGTTGGTTTGCTGTTTGCATTAGTTACTTTTATGTATTCTGGAGATTCATTTAACCCCCTATATAATGAGATATTGTTTTTCTCTCTTATTCTCTCTCTTATTAGTTCTTTTTTGATTTTATTTATGTATTTGAAAGGTAGAGTTACAGATAGTGAGAGGGAGAGACAAAGGTCTTCTATCTGCTGATGGAAGTGACTGCAATGGCCGGAGCTGAACCTATCTGAAGCCAGGGGACAAGAGCTTCTTCCAGGTCTCCCACTTGGGTGCAGGAGCCCAAGCACTTAGGCCATCTTCCACTGCTTTCCCAGGTCTTCTCCGAAAGCTGGATCAGAAGAGGAGCAGCCAGGACTAGAATTGGTGCCTGGAGAACTAACCTACTGCGCCATAGTGCCAGCCCCTCTTTTTAGTTCTTATTGACTAGTAGTTGTATGGTTGCTGTTAGAGATTTTTCCTGAAAGAGGTCTGATCATAGAAATTCAGTTTCTTTCTCTGAGAGTTTTCAGATTTTCAGAGATCAAGCATCCTGTTAGTGAATGGCTTGGTTTAGGAACTGAATTTGAAGCTAAATACTGACTCCTCAAGTTGGTTGTTCTCCCCTCTTTTTGCTATCTGCAGGATTTTTCAGTTACCTTTCAGGCACCAAGAAGGCCAATTCTGGTTCACTTCCAAGCTACAAAACCATTTAAGGTTTCCCTTCTCACTTTTGTCACATTGCTTCCCTGGCTTTCCTGCCTCCTCCAAACTCAGGACAGCTAGGGTTGCTGCTTTAGGCACTTGCATTACTTGGCATTTCTCTTCATTTTCCTTTCACAGAAATATTTTCATTTCTACGAGTGAATTTTGATTCACTTATAATTAAGTATGTATATCTTAGACCATGTAATATTTTATAATCCTATACTAATTTTTATAATATAAATTTATTTTGAAAATTATGAGACTAAATTTGCTGTGCTTTCTCTATTCAATAATAAGATTAAATTGTATATTATTATTTTATATTTTAAAATCCTCTTCTTCAATGGAATTACCCTAGAGATACTTCATTATACATCTTTGATTAACTTCATCTGATGGATTATCTAAATGCTGCAAAATGATATTTTAAAAAAACCAGCATAGATTTTAATGTCAGGCAGAAAAGCAGCTTCCCATCTCATCTCTGATAGCAGAAGGATTGAGAAAGCAGCTAAATTTCATTTGCTTTCTAAAAACCCAAGAGTACTTCAAGTATGAAAGAGGAATTAGAGCAACAGGCCATATAATTTTTATTCAACCTTACTCTATACAAGAGACTTGGCTCCCAGGTCTTTGTACATTCATCTTGTGATCATGGCTGATTTTTACTAATTAGGCTTTGTAGTTTCCCTCTGAGCCAAGATTCAGCTGCTGAATTCTCAGTAAAGAGCTCCTGCCAACTGATCAGTGATGACGTTCAGAAAATCTATACGCGAGTTTTGCTCTAAAACTATCCCTTTCACCCATCTCTGTAATGCTGCCTTTATTTATTGCCAATACACATTTTGCAAATAAATATATCCTTAGGTTCAGGAAATGTTAATGTCTATATGACTTAATTTCAGATGTCACTTTCCTTATACAAACCAGGGCATAGAATAAGTCGTTTTACTGAATAAATTTCATGTGAGTGGCAATGACTATCAACTGGTAGAAAAAGATATGGACAAGAAATGGCTTGGCAGAAAAACAGTTTGGTATGAAAGCATTTGAGAAAGCATTTGCAAATTTTATTCTATAAGCTTCAGTAGTGTTTCCAAACAGGGGGGAAGGTGTACTTGGGAAAATAATTTCATCAGAAAATATAAGTTTAGATTTAATGACTCTGAATATATGCTTTTCTGACAAGAATTCTCAACAGGAGGGAATGGGAAATGTTTGCTAAAGTAGTTCACGTGAGACTCCTTTTCCTTAGGATTTTTGTCAGCCTCCTTAGAGTACTGGGGCTGATATCTTCCACGATATTTTACCAGTCAAGCATCCTTTCTGACTGCTAAGTAATCAGCTTTATAGTTTCTACCTGTGACGCAGCAGTTGTTAAGCACTTTTAAGATCACCTGGCATATTATGCATTTTAGAAAATGCCATTTGAGAGGTGCACATTTGGCACAGCAGTTTAGATGTCTCTTGGGCAACCCTCATTCTTTATTAGAAGGACTGGGTTTGAGTCCTGGTTCTGCTTCCAATTCCTGCTTCTTCCGTTTGTGTACCCTGGGAGCAGCAGATGATGACTCAGGTAGTTGGGTCCCTATCACCCATATGGAAGACCCTCATTGAATTTCTGTCTGCCAACTTTGGCCTAGACCAGCCCCTGATATTGCAGGAATTTGGTGAATAAATCAGAGGATGGGCGATGTCTCTGTATCCTTCTCTCTTTCTTTGCCATTCAATAAAATAGGATAAGTAAACAATATTTTTAAAAGGATTCATAGTCAAAAAAGAAAATAACTTCCATGAGTTTGTATCATTGATGAATAAATATTATATATAGGGACATTTATTATATTTGTCTTTTTTCATTTTCAGATGTTTATTTTATGCAAAATAAATTTTGAATCATATATTGATTACTATGTGACATCTAAAGTACCAGTAATAGGCAATATGTTGTAAAAACATATTTATTTAAAATATACATAATTCATGTACAGTGGGGAAAATATTGGAAAACACACATAAGCAAGGGCTTTTAAAAGTAAAGTTTAAAAATTTAATTTGGAAATGTTTCCCCTATTCCTGCCACAAAGTAGAACAAAAAAAAACTCTGGATATTATATGCATACAACAACAACCGCAAAACTCTGAATGGTGGAAAGAGCAAGGCAGAATCTTGAAACCGGTAAGTGATTCAGTGGTGAGTTTTTTGGGTCACCTTTTATCTCATGTACCCCAGACATAGAGTTGAAGAAGTTGGAAACCTGAAACATAAAGGGCAGAGATGAGGATCCAAACAAGTAATTTCCTTTTAAAATCTATTTTTAAATAAAAATTTAATTTTCTTTGAGAGAGTGGAGGGGGGGGGAGAGAGAGAGAGAGAGAGAGAGAGAGAGCAAAACAGTAAGAGTGAGCGTTTCCACACAGTGGTTCAGTCCACAAATGCCCACAATGGGCCCTTAGCCAGGAGCAAACAGGAGTCTGGAATACATTCCAGATCTCCCACATGTATGGCAGGAATCCAAATACTTGAGCTACTTCTCAGAGTCTGCCTTGGCAAGAAGCTGGATTCTGGAACCAGAGTCAAGAATCAGGCTCAGGGACTCCAATATGGGATGCAGACATTTTAAACAGTAAGGCAAATGGCTGCCTCCATTTCCTCTTCTTTTCTCTCAAAATACCATAATATGGAAGTCATCAACAAATGCTACATTGCTAAATTCAACTCTTTACATAGTCTATTAGTTTCCTTTTACTACTGCAACAAATTCCCATTACTGCTATAAAAACTAGTGGTGCACAAAATGTACATTTCTTATCTTCAATCCTGGAGGCCAGAAGTCTGAAATGAATTGACAGTATTGTGTCCCTTCTCAAGGGGAAAATCTATTTACTGGCCTTTTACCGCTTCTAGAGGCCATGTGCTTTCCTTGCATCCATTTCTCTCTCTCTCTCTCTCTTTCTCTCTCTCTCTCTTTTGTTCTCTCTCTTTTTCTCTCTCTCTCTCCCTCCCTCCCTCCCTCCTTCCTTCCTTCCTTCCTTCCTTCCTTCCTTCCTTCCTTCCTTCCTTCCTTCCTTCCTTCCTTCCTTCCTTCCTTCCTTTCTTCCTTTCCTCCTTCCTTCTCTCTCTCATCTCCTTTACTTCCAGTCCATCTGCATGCTATTTTTACCATTCCTTTAGTCTGGAAGCTATTTTTCTTAGCTTTTCACCTGGCTAATTGTATCCTTCCAACCACTCCAGGAAACGTTTTCTGGCCCAGTTAACTGCACCATCAAAGGTTCTTATAACAATCTCTATCTACTTTATCCCAAATGACTCTCATGACATTCTTAAGTAGACACCGTTAGTATTAGACTGTAAGCATCATGGAATAAACACAATGTTTATATAATAGATGTTTATAAAATATATGATGAAGAAAGAAAAAAATTTTAGCATTGTATGGAATATAAATTAGGTGTGAAGACTTGTAAATGTTATTTTTTTAATAAGTAGAAATCTCCTCCAGGTAGAATGTCTCACCTTTGGGTAACAAGAGAAGGAGTGAAAAATCAAGATGATATTTAATATCTATCAATGATATATTTAGATTAAAACTTTATCTTTAAGAAATTAACAATTGATATATTGAAACATGCTAGATTTTTAAATTTTTTATTTATTTCAATTTTTATTTAATGCATATAAATTTCTAAAGTACAACATTTGGTTATGGTGGCTTTTCCCCCGATAACCTCCCTCCCACCCACAACCATCCAATCTCCTACTCCCTCTCCCATCGCATTCTTCAATTATCTTTATATACAGAAGCTCAACTTAGTATATACTAAGTAAAGATTTCAACAGTTTGCACCAACAAAGATACACAAAGTATAAAGTACTGTTTGAATAGTAGTTTAACCATTAATTTGCGTAGTATAACACATTAAGGACAGAGATCCTATATTGGGAGTAGGTGCACAATGACTCCCGTTGTTGATTTAACAATTGACATTCTTATTTATGATGTCAGTAATCACCCGAGGCTCTTGCCATAAGCTGCCAAGGCTATAGAACCCTCTTAAGTTCACAAACTCTGATCTTATTTAGGGCCATATTCAAAGTGCAAGTTCTCTCCTCCCTTCAGAGAAAGGTGCCTCCTTCTTTGATGGCCCATTTTTCCACTGGGATTCACTCACAGAGATCTTTCATTTAGGTCCTTTTTTTTTGCCACAGTGTCTTGGCCTTCCATGCCTGCAAAACTCTCCTGGGCTTTTTAGCCAGATCTGAATGCCTTAAGGGCTGATTCTGAGGCCAGGGTTATGTTTAGGACATCTGCTATTCTATGAGTCTGCTGTGTATCCCACTTTCCATGTTGGATGATTCTCTCCTTTTCAATTATATCAGTTATTATTAGCAGACACTAGCCTCATTTATGTGATCCCTTTTAAATTTAATCCTATCATTATGATCAATTATGAACTGAAACAGATCACTTTGACTAGTATGATGGCATTGGCACATGCCACCTTGTTGTGATTGAGTTGGAATCCCCTTCATGTTTCTAGCTCTATCATTAGGGGTAAGTCCGATTGAGCATGTGCCCAACTGTACATCTCCTCCCTCTCATATTTCCCCTCTTATATTTAACAGGGATCACTTTTCAGTTAAATTTAAACACCTAAGAATAATTGTGTGTTAATTAAAAAGTTCAACCAATGGTATTAAGTAGAACAAAAATACTAAAAGGAATAAAATAGTAAGTTGTTCCTTGACAGTCAGGACAAGGGCTGATCAAGTCATTGTTTCTCATAGTGTCCATTTCACTTCAACAGGTTTCCTTTTAGGCGCTCAGTTAGTTGTCACAGATCAGGGAGAACATATGATATTTGTCCCTTTGGGACTGGCTTAATTCACTCAGCATGATGTTTTCCAGATTCCTCCATTTTTTTTTTTTGGAAATGACCAGATTTCATTTTTTTAACTGCTATATAGTATGCTAAAGTAAATATATCCCATAATTTCTTTATCCAGTCTTCTCGTGATGGGCATTTAGGTTGATTCCATGTTGCAGCTATTGTGAATTGAGCTTCAATAAACATTGAGATGCAGACAGCTCTTTTATTTGCCAATTAATCTCCTTTGGGTAAATTCCAAGGAGTGGGATGGCTGTGTCATGTGGTAGGGCTACATTCAGGTTTCTGAGGAATCTGCAAACTGTCTTTCATAGTGGCTTTACTGGTTTGAATTCTACCAACAGTGGATTAGTGTGCCTTTTTCCAAATATTCTCTCCAGCATCTGTTCTTCTGTAGATATCAGTTAGATCCATTTGGTCTATAGAGTTGATTAAATCTGTTGTTTCCTTTTAATCTTATGTCTGGTTCATCTGTCTAATGCTGAAAGTAGAGTATTGAAGTCCCCCAATAATATTGTATTGGGGTCTAAGTCTCCCTTTAAGTCCCTTAACATATCTTTTAAATAAACCGGTGCCCTGTAATTAGGTGCATTTACGTTTATAATAGTTACATCTTCCTGTTGAATTGATCCCTTAATCATTATATAGTGCCCCTCTTTGTCTCTCCTAACAGTTAAGGTTTATTTTGTCTGATATTAAGATGGCTACCCCAGATCTTTTTTGGTTTCTGTTGGCATGGTATATTTTTTTCAACCTTTCACTTACAGTCTGCATGCACCTTTGTAGGAAAGATGTGTTTCTTGTAAGCAGCAAATAGATGGGTTTTGTTTTTTAATCCATTCAGCCAGTCTGTGTCTTTTAACTGGAGAGTTGAGGCCATTTATATTCAGTGTGGCTGTTGATAAGTAGTGACTTTGCCTGGCCCTTTTTCCAAAGATATTTCTAATATATACTTTGAACTTCCTGTGACTTTTTACTGGGAGATTTTCTTCCATTACCTTATTTCATATGGATAACTGTGTTTCTGTGTTTCTGTGTGTAACACATCTTTAAGCATCTTTTGTAGGCAGGGCTGGACGAGTGGTGACAAATTCTTTCAATTTCTGTTTGCTATGAAAGGTCTTTTTTTTCACCTTCATTCACAAATGAGAGCTTTGAAGGATATAAAATTCTGAAATGGCAGGTTTTTTTTCTTAGAACTTGGGCTATATCTCGCCATTCCCTCCTAGCCTGTAGGGTTTCTGATGAGAAGTCTGTTGTGAGTCTAATTGGAGATCCTCCGAGAGTTATCTGACGTTTCTCTCTTGTGCATTCTAGAACCTTTTCTTTATGTTTCACTGTGGTGAATTTGATTACAACATGTTGTGATGAGGATCTCTTCTGGTCATGTTTATTGGGAGTTATGTGTGCTTCCTGTACTTGGATGTCTCTTTCTTTCTCCAAACGCAGGAGGTTTTCTGCTAGTATCTCACTATAAAAGCCTTCTACTCCTTTTTCTCTCTCCATGCCTTCAGGAACTCTTAGGACCCGAATGTTTATTTTTTTTTTAAAGAGTATCCTGTAGATTCCCAACAATATGTTTTAGATTTCTGATTTCCTTTTCTTGTCTTTGGTTTGACTGTATACTTTCCTGTTCTCTGTCTTCTAAGTCTGATATTCTCTCTTCTGCCTCACTGATTCTGTTTTTAAGGCTCTCAACTGTGTTTTTCATTTGTTCTATTGAATGCTTCATTTCAATTTGATTTTTCTTCAATATCTCAATTCCATATTCTATTAAATTCCTCATTTCATTTGGATTCCTCCTTAAGATTTCATTTTCATGAGAGAGATTTTCTGTCATGACCTGCATGGATTTCAGTTTCACGCTTTTGTTTTTGATTACTTCTAAATATTTTTATCATACATTTTTTCATTTCGTTTTTTGCATTTCTTCTATCTTATCATCTTCATAATCTTGTATTGGAGTGTCATGTTCTTTTGGGAGCATGATGTTGTCTTCCTTGTTCTTTTTGTTTGTTTGTTTTTGCACTTGTTGTTTGTCATTGTGGAGATATTCTTTGGTTTCTTCGTTTTTTTTTGTTTTTTGTTTGTTTGTTTGTTTGTTTTGTTTTGTTTTCACTGTGGAAACTTTTCTCGTTATACTATGACTCTAGATTAAATGTACTGTTTGCATTCGGAGAATCTCTAGAGGCTTGTGCTGGGTGCGGCCAGAGAGCTCTGCTCAGTTCTTCAGCTAAGGTGATGCACCCAGGTTTGGCGTGGTAAATCTGCTCTCTCTCTATTTTTTTGTTCAGAAGGGATTTAATTCTGCTCCGCTGAGCTCTTCTCCTTGATGGCAATCAGTGCCTGAGTGCTAGCCCCAGTGGGTATAATATTTGTCTGCTCTGTCCTAAGGACCACACCAAGGATCTGTGTAGTCTTCAGTATAAGCTGAGATTCCCCTGCAATGTCTCTCACCGGATAGTAAGGGCCACCTGAGCTTATGGCATCTCCCACTGAGACTACTCATGTCTCAGCCACACCGTGAGTTCTCCCACACATCCTTAGGGTTGTTTTTTTTTTTTTTTCACAATCTTGGTTCATAAGCTCCACATATTCACTAGGTCTTAGTCTCCTGTTATTACTCCCCACCAGAGTCAGGTTTTTATGTTCCGCTATGGGCTGGTGCAGCCCTGAGCTGGCACAGCTGTTATGTATGTCCAAAATGGTGCCTGCTCTATTGTCTCACACAACTTTGTTAGGTGTGTGTAGAGAGAGAATCATGTCTGTACCATCCCTTTTATCTTTTCTCTCCTCTAGTTAGGTTGGTGTACTTTCCCCTACAGGGATTCAAGCCTTGTTCCCTTTAGGCTCTTCCTGCCACTTTTCTTCCAGTGTCTCAGGCTACTGCGGTTTCATCTCACCTCTCTTTCCAGCGCTGGTGCAGAGACTCTCGGCAGCTGGGGTCCTGAGCTGTGGGCGCCCGTGCCCTCCACGTAGATCCACCATGTCCCTCTAATTCCAGAAGAGTTTCCTCTGCAGTTTTTTCCTTAACTCTTCCCTGAGACTTCACTATCTCCACTTTTATTAAACTGCCTTTTCCCAGACTATCAGTGAGCTCCCTCCCTATTCTGCCATCTTGGAACCTCTCCACACTAGATTTTTTTAGAAAATATTTATTTTATTTATTTGAAAAGCAGAGTTATAGAGAGGGAGAGGGATCTTGAGAGGGAGAAGAAGGGGGAGAGGGAGACGGAGGGAGGGAGAGAGAGAGAGAGAAAGTGAGAGAGAGAGAGAGACCTTCTATCCACTGAGTAACTTCTCAAATGGATGCAGTGGCTGGGCTGGGCCAAGCTGAAGCCAGGAGTCACGAGTTTCATCTGCGTTTTACACGTGGATACAGGAGTTTAAGCACTTGAGCTATATTCTGCTTTTCCAGGTGCATTAAAAAGGTGCTGGATTAAAAGTAGTTTGGCTGGGACTTGAACTGGCATGCATATGGGATGCCTGAGCTGCAGGTGGAGGCTTTAGCTGTGACACCACTATGCTGGCCCCTATGTATTAGCTTCTTAAGAGAAAACATTTCAATTAAAACAAAAAGGACACTTTTAAAAACCTTTGTAGGAGATGGAATTAAAAGATAAGTTCATTTGGTGAAAAAATTTCATTTTTAATTTGAGAGGCAGAGAAAAAGAAAGACAGAAAGAACTCCCATCCATGCTTCACTTCCTAAATGCCCACATGACTGGGTTTGGGCCAGGCATAATTCAGAAACCACGTACTCAATTCAGGTCTCCCACATGGGTAGCAGCGACCCAGTACTTGGTCCAGTACCTGCTACCTCCCAAGTGTGCATTAGCAGGAAGATGGAATCAAGAGAGGAGTTGGGACTTCAGCCCAGATACTTCATTATTGGATGCAAATGTCCCATTTTGTGGTTTAACTGTTATCCCAAACATACCTCTGGTATGAACTTTTATGAAACCTCTGCATTTTTTTTATAATACACATTCTCCATGAACATCTGAAGGTCACTCACATACATGGTTTTTAATTTCTTTGCATCAGAATAAACTTATCTTTCAATTCCATGTTTCATGACCTTTTGAACTTCTTTCTTATCATTAATGGATTAATATTTTGATATTTTTAACAATATTTTAAAGGTTCTTTACTGATTAACTTTATTATAACAAAACTCATTGAGTAAACAAACAAAATCCCACACCATTTACAGATTTGGCAAATATGATTTTTAATTGCTGATTATGCTGTTGTGACTATGTGTAACCTGGGAATGAAACACTTGATGAATTTAATCTTGATCAAATCCCACCGGATTAAGAATATTAAAGAAGCCATTGGGGCCAGCATTGTGGCTCAGTGGGTGGGGCCGCTGCCTGCAGTGCTGGTATCCTATATGTGTGCTGGTTCGAATCCCAGCTGCTCCACTTCCATTCCAGCTTTCTCCTATGGCTTAGGAAAGCAGTAGAAGAGGGCCCAAATCTTTGGGCCCTTGCACTCACATGGGAGACCTAGAAGAAACTTCTGCCTCCTGGCTTCAGGTTGGTGCAGCACCAGCCATTGCAGCCATCTGGGGAGTGAACCAGTGGATGGAAGACCTCTCTCCTTCTCTCTCTCTCTATGCCTCTCCTTCTCTGTAACTCTGCCTTTCAAGTAAATAAATAAATATTTAAAAAAAGAAGCCACTGATGGGGCTGGTGCTGTGACATAGTCTGCTAATCTGCTGCCTGCAGTGCCAGCATCCTATATGGGAGCCCATTGGAAGCTCAGCTGCTTCTCCTCTGATTTAGCTTTCTGTCAATGTGCCTGGGAAGACAGTGAATGATGGCCCCAAATCTTGGGTCCCTGTACCCATTTGAGAGACCTGAAGGAAGCTCTGCCTCCTGGCTTCAGCCAGGTACAACCCTATTCATTGCAGCCATCTAGGGAGTAAATCAGTGGATGGAAATCTGTCTCTCCCTCTCTCTCTCTGTAACTCTGCCTTTCAAGTAAATAAAAATGAATCTTAAAAATTGTTTTTTTATGATGAAAATTAGAAAAGGTTTAGGTTAAGATTTCACATTTTTATTTCATGAGTATCCAATTCCATAAATCTTAAACACATCTTAAATTGGAATTTTAAGTTTTAATAGCTGAACAGAAGAGCTCTAAATGGTTTGAAAATCATCTGTAT
The DNA here is from genome assembly GCF_033115175.1 of Lepus europaeus. Classification (NCBI taxonomy): domain Eukaryota; kingdom Metazoa; phylum Chordata; class Mammalia; order Lagomorpha; family Leporidae; genus Lepus; species Lepus europaeus. Next base: position 62,002,098 of record NC_084828.1, on the reverse strand, counting down.
GTTAAAACTGCTAAGCTCTGAACATCTGTGTTTTTGGTACCTCATTTTCTTTGATTTGTAATTTAGAATGAGACATTAAGTTCTCAACTCAAAGCAAGAAACTGCAAGAAACATAATCCAGTGCAAAAATTCTTCAAACAACCATTCCTGAAACTGTAACAAAAAAAAAAAAGTTTTATAGGTGACTTGTTCATTTACTTTCTGTAATCACTGGTTTTTATTCTATGTTTTCAAGAAATCATTTTCTTGCCTTGAGGCCAGAAAAAATTGCAGAGGTCACGAAACAAAAACAGAGGTCATCTTAGGGAAAGGACCTGGAATAAATACTCAAAACATTTTTTCTTTGCTCAGAGGATTTTTTAATAAGTAAATATAAAAAGTCAAAAAGTGGTGTGATTCAATGGCTTTTGATTACATATTTAACATTTAAAAAGCTTTATATATACTAACTGAGTGTTCTAGTAGTACTATTTTACTGTTGGTAAATATTATCCAACTTTAACATTTTATTTATAAACAAGCATGTCAGAGTTGTTCAGGCTTGTAGAAATTATAAGTAGAAATAAGGAGCTACAGAGAGGACTCAGGATACTACAAGATCTTTAACATGAAAAAAATAATGAAGGCCATCTTAGTTGTATAGAGGAAAGGTATTTTATTTTCAACCAAAATCTGTGTTATCAATCTTGCACAAATAACGTCCATTTCTAAAAGATCAGTTTATTCAGAAAGAGGTTTATGCCTGGGGAATTGGTGATGATGACAGTTTCCTATTCCAGTGGGTATTGTATTTTTTTCTGACGTATTCTGAGGCAGAACATCAAGCAAGGAGGTAAGGAGAGGTAGACTTTTCTGTGAAAGGCAGTAAATGTTTGCTCTATTCTAGGGTTGATAATCAAGGACATCAGTCCCCACATTTTTGTTTCTAACAGTTATAAAGAAACAATGAAATTGTTGTTATCCCATATTAGCAAATGTCTATAACCCCAATTCCATCTACAGCCCAATAGCCAAATCTGGAAGACCTTAGTCTATGATTATTTTGCATGTAATCAGGTGCTTGGCTAGAAAAACAAATAGATCCAAAAGGGTCTATTTCATGGTAGAACACAAATGCTTAGGAAGGCCTTAGATGTTAAAGAATTTAATGACAAAAACATTAAAAGGAGTCCCACTTGATGATATTTTAGTTAAATATCAAAGTTTTTTTTCATAGCTTGAAATGCTTAGGACAAATCTCTCTAAAATGTCACGGATGACAGCAATGTAAGACTCGGTGAACCCATCATCCTTGAGAAATGTTAAACACTGATGGATCTAGAGAAGGTAAATGCAATTCTCTTGAATTTAATAGAAAAATTTGGTGTTTTTTTTTTAATTGAATGCATCCCCATAGAAAGGTCAAAATTTCTTACAGTGAAAAGAAACGAGAGTTATGCTAGTTTCTCCATGAAAAGAGAATTAACTGGTAAATTAAGAAAGATGACATAAAATGGTGAGTGAATGAAGAGTTTGATACTTAACTTTGAACAGAAATACTTAGAAGAATTAAGATTCAACCATAAGTGGGTAGATGTGGACAGTCACAGATTGTCAGATTGAATATTACTGTTATAAAATGTGACTATGTAATCACATATTTGGTCGCTGTGAAACCAATGCTTTTATGAGTCTAAGATATAGAAAAGAATGAAATAAAATTTCTGGAAGTTTTTCATTATGACTAGGCTACTCTTGCCTGATATTTCTCTGTCTTTTCCTTCCTTTTTAATTTTGTTTGGTGCCTTAAGTTTGAACCGTGAAAATTTCAACTTCCAGCTTTCTCTTGTTCTTCTTTCTCTATTAGAAAAATCTAAGGTGTTTTCAGATCACATAAATCAGAAACCTTGGGTAAAAATCCATCTCATGTCTTTCCTTTTATCTTACTTCCCATGTCTTTGAATTCTTCTGCTGGTTTCCGGAAGTAAATGCAGTCTTACCTAACTGCTACCATGTTACCAGGATAACCATGGAAGACTCTGAACTGATAACTTCTATTTCAATAAAAGTGATTCTGCCTATATTCCCCTTTTTCAACAAACATCCCTAAATCATTAAGTTCATCTTAATTTGGGATATGGGCTTATTTATGCAAAGTGGTGAAAGCCCAAAGCTATTTGGAAAATAAAGACTAAAAATAAAGATGTCACCCTTGAAGGGTATTGGGGTTTTCAGCATAGTAACAATTTTTAATTCTTTAATATAATGTAGTTAATTAAATCATCAACTAGACACATCCTGTTTATTGCTGTTTTGGATTAAAATAAATTAAAACACAAAGAAAATTCAATTTAATTGGCCTTAGATAAGCCGTTATACTGTTAGTACAACAGTTCTCCAGAACTTAATAATCATAATTTTGCAAGTCTTAATTAGAAAATTATTGTTGTGCAGCTTTTCTTGACTTAAGGGGGGGAATCTATTGGTACAATCAACTATATCACACTGTGTCAAAAATGTTAAATCAGAAGATTTTCTAGAATAACTTGTGGAGTGCTTTATTATTTACTGGAGTATAAATTTCTAAGCAATGAACAAGGGAGAACTTTGAAAATTCCATTTGCCTCATTCATAATTATCTTCTTATATAGCAGCCAAAGTGTTATTCTGATTTGTCATAGTAAATTTTTGTTTTCTGTATTTTTTTAATACATGACCAAGAGTATTGAATCAAAACTAAAGTGTCCATTGTGTCTAAAATTTGGAAAAAGCCTTTACCTCTCTTTTGTGTATGAGATATTCTTCTATACCTTGGAGAAACAAAAATTAGATATAAAATCACAAAATGAAGAGATCTGTTTTAAATGGTTTATATAAGCTGATAAGATTTACATGTGTCTAATATATAGGCACATATGAATTCCTAGGAAGAATGAAATAAATCTAATTGTTTAGATGTGACACCCTCTACAGATACTTTTCCCAGAAATATTCCAGCTTAAAATCATTTACACACATCCCAGCTTCCATAATTAAATTGAATCATTAGACAGTTCTAATTTTATAGTTTTGTTTTAAAAACTTCTGATTTTTTCTTTATGAAAATTATTCAAACTTCTTAGATTGGCATATTGATTACAAAAATAACATTAATATGTGTGTTATCAGATGGCCAAAAATTCATTTATCTGTTCACTTTTGTAAATTTCTTAGTATGTATACTGTATCTCAATAAAGTGGTTTTGAAGAAAAAGAAACTGAATCCTAAACATTCAATAAAAAGAAAAGTAACATTATTTTCATTCTTTAAGAATTAATAATGTAAAGTGTCTACCACAAAATTAAGAAATAATGCTGACAATTTTTGTATCAATAGTAATTACCTTTTGGGTGTGATAGCTAAAATACTATTTCCAGAATCTTTAGCTAAATTGAAGATCTTGAACTTATATTGAATCTTGTTAAAGATTGCTAACATGTAATCTTTCAATGCTTGTTTAATATCTATGCAAAATATGACACTCACACACTGATCACCAGGCATGGTTTTAATACAGGTACACACACATATTTCAAACATGTATATATTACAAATATACACAAAGCATGACAAATATATGGGGTGTTCAAAAAGTTTGTAAAAAGCATGTATTAGGAAAGAACTATACATGGATTTCAAATTTTTGCACCAAAATAAATACCTATAAATTTCATTTTTTTCATGTATCTTATTTCTTATTAGTATGCTAATAGAGTTGCTTTACCTCTGTATAGTAGATACTGTGATATACCTCCTAACTCCTTCTTTAGGAATGCAGCTGAGGGTACTGCCAAATGAAGACACTTAGCTTATTTGGAAGAACATCCCAGCTAAATAAACATGACTCACATGTAGTCACTTCTCCTTCTAGGTAAAATTTAAATCCAGTAGCTAATAGATGTGGGCCTATGATAGTCCTTTGTGTAAGCATGGTGCAAGTCTGATTGGCCCTCGCAGTCCTGAGATGTGGAACCTTCATACATTCCAATTCTATCTTCCCCCTGTTCCACACAGCCTCCCTATCCTCCCTTCTATAGGAATTGACCCTAAAAGTGTTCTATAATAATAATGCGCCTTGGTGGTCACCTGCTTCCCTGGCTATCTATGTACCTGCCTAATCACCTAGAGAATTTAAGAAGCTGTAAAATGAACGTGTGCTTCTGGGCATTTTAGAAATTTCTGGTGTGCTGAATGCTTATGTCTGACAGACAGCACTACCCTTTAGTTCTCTGAAATAACACTCAGTGAGCTTGTTAGAAATTATAAAATGTATAGGTGATTGTAGCCTCACAAAGAACAATAGTGCCAGAGAAATTTGACTGTGAATGTAAAGTTATAAAAAGTGTTTTTGTTTATCAAAAGAAAATGCTAGATAATTGGTATTATAGAAATACAAGTTGGTGCAGAACAGTTTGTACCTTGATCTGGAGACTCTCAGAGAATTTTACTTAGGCAACCACCATCAATAACGTTAAATGTGATCCTTGGCAAAACTTCTGAAAGCAGAGTGTAGATATAAAGTGTTGGCACCTAGGCAACAATTCAGGAAGGGTGACTAATGTTAATTACAAGTAAACACATTTTTCTTACTTCCCAATCTCTGTCAAAGGATGACTACTTGAGCAGTGTTTATTTTTCAAAAGATATGAAATAGATGCAGTTGGCTTAGGCTGTAACTCTGATTAGTCCTTTTTTTTTTTTTATGTTGCCTTCAAATATAGAATTTTGTGACTTACCATCTTTACTGGAATCATTACTGAAAGTTCGATAATTTGTATTAATTCAAATTTCCTCATGGCCTTCTGCCTCATCTCTTGTGCTCCCCTTCCGTACCATGCACTACCACATATCCCACAACCACATACGTAGCTTCTGATGGTGGAAGAGTCTCTGCGCTCTTGCTCCAAGAGGTCAAGAGAGTGAACCCTGAAACAATCCAATCTTTACATTTACTCTGTAACTTCCAAATTGTGTGACATTGGAGGGGTGTTTGGTGTGGTATTTAAGACCCCACTTTCAGATGCCTGCATCCCATATTGAACTGCTTCAGTCTGAGTTCCTGCACTGCTTTTGACCCAGCTTCTTGCTAATGTGCACCCTGGGAGGCGGCACATAGTAACTTAAGTCCGTGTCACCCACTAAGTGACCCAGATGGAGCTCTGGATTCTGGGATTTGACCAGGAATGTTGTGCTCATTTGGGAGGTGAACCATCAGAGAGAAAATCTTGGACGCTGTCTGTATCTCTCTCCTACTCTGCCTTTCAAATAAATAAAAATAAACTAAAAAAAATTGGAAAAATCGTGTGAGTTTCAGTAAGTTACTTTATCTCTGTATTCCTCAATTTTCTCACCTGTAAATTAGGAATGAATTTAGAACCCTCTTCAATTGGTTGTGACAAGGGTTAAATGACGAACGCTTGTTCGTAGTATGTAGGATACTCCTTAATGCTATATTATGTGGTAGCAGTGATGATACTCCTGATTCATTTCTGCTCCATTTTTAAAAAATTTTATCTTATTTTATTTCATTTATTTGAGAGGCCGAGTCACAGAGAGAGAGAGGGAGAGACACAGAGAGAGGTCTTCCACTTGCTGGTTCACTCCCCAAATGGCTGCAACAGCCTGAGCTGGGCCCATCCAAAGCCAGGAGCCAGAAGCTTCCTCTTGGTTTCCCACGAAGGTGCAGGGGCCCAAGCCCTTGGGCCATCCTTTGCTGCTTCCCCAGGCACATTAGCAGGGAGCTGGATCAGAAGTGTAGCAGCCAAGATTTGAACTGGCCACCATATGGGATGCTGGCATTGCAGGCAGTGGCCTTACCTGCAACATCACTACACCAGCTCCCGAATTCACCATTTTAAATTGCACAATTTGGGGTGGCGCTGTCTGCTCCATTTTTTATTTATTTTTATTTTTATTTTTTTGACAGGTAGAGTGGACAGTGAGAAAGAGAGAGACAGAGAGAAAGGTCTTCCTTTTCCGCTGTTTCACCCCCCAATGGCCGCTGTGGCCGGCATGCTGCGGCCGGCCCATCACTCAGATCCGAAGCCCGGAGCCTGATGCTTATCCTGGTCTCCCATGCAGATGCAGGGCCCAAGCACTTGGGCCATCCTCCACTGCACTCCCTGGCCACAGCAGAGAGCTGGACAGGAAGAGGAGTGACCGGGGCAGAATCCGGCGCCCCAACCGGGGCTAGAACCAGGTGTGCCGGCACCGCAGGCAGAGGATTAGCCTATTGAGCAGCGGCTCTGGCCTGTCTGCTCCATTTTTAAAAACAATATTTATTTATTTATTTGAAAGGCAGATTTATAGCAAGGCAGAGAGATAGAGAGGAGAGAGAGAAAGCGCGCACGCGCGTGCGAGAGAAACAGATTGATTTTGTATCTACTGGTTTAATCCCTAAATAGCCACAATAGCCAGTGCTGGGCAGATCTGAATCCAGGAGCCAGGGGCTTCTTCTAGATCTCCCATATGGCCCAAGCACTTGGGCCATCTTCTACTGCTCTTCCAGGCCATAGAAGAAAGCTGGATCAGGGCCGGCGCCGCGGCTCACTAGGCTAATCCTCCACCTTGCGGCGCCGGCACACCGGGTTCTAGTCCCAGTCGGGGCACCGATCCTGTCCCGGTTGCCCCTCTTCCAGGCCAGCTCTCTGCTGTGGCCAGGGAGTGCAGTGGAGGATGGCCCAAGTCCTTGGGCCCTGCACCCCATGGGAGACCAGGATAAGCACCTGGCTCCTGCCATCGGATCAGCGCGGTGCGCCGGCCGCAGCGCACTACCGCGGCGGCCATTGGAGGGTGAACCAACGGCAAAAAAGGAAGACCTTTCTCTCTGTCTCTCTCTCACTGTCCACTCTGCCTGTCAAAAATAAAAATAAAATTAAAAAAATAAAAAAGAAAGCTGGATCAGAAGTGGAGCCACTGGGACTTGAACTGGTGCCCATATGAAATGCTGGCACTGCGGACTGGGGCTTTAACTCACTGCGCCATAGCACCAGCCCCTCTGCTCCATTTTGAAGTCTGAATCTATCATTGTGTTTGTATGTGCTTAGATATTCCAAATTCTACTTTATAAATATGAAAATGCATGATATGAGGTATTTGTTTGATAGATTACTTGTATATGTTGATTATTGCATAATTAATGAATGTTTCCTTCGCACTGCAGAAACCTCTTAGCTTGATGTAATCCCATTTGTCTATTTTTTATTTTATTGCCTGTACTTCTGAGATCTTTTCCAAGAAGTCTTTGCTGATGCCAGTGCCTTGAAGCTTCCTCAGTGTTTTCCTCTAGTAATTTGAAGGTATCAGGTTGTAGATTTAAATACTTGATCTATTTAGAGTTGATTTTTATATAAGGTGTAAGGTAGGGGCCTTGATTCATACTTTTGCATACATAATCCAATTTTCCTAGCACCGTTTGGTGTAGAGACTAACCTTTTTCCAGGGATTAATTTTGGCTTTTTGTCAAAAACTAGTTGGTTGTAGATGAATGGATTAATTTCTGAGGTTTCTACTCTGTTCCATTGGTCTACATGTCTATTTTTGTGCCAGTACCAGGTTGTTTTGATTATAACTGCCCTGTAGTATGTCTTGAAATCTGGTATTGTGATGCCTCCAGTTCCAGCTTCGTTACTGTTTTTAAGTTGCTTTAGCTATTCAGGATCTTGTTTTTCTTTTGGAATTTTAGCATCATTTTTTTTAAATCTGAGAAGAATGTCATTGTTATTTTGATTGGGATCACAATTGCTTTACATAGTATGATAATTCTGATGATTTTAATCTTCCAATCCAGGAACATATAAGATTTTTCTGTTTTTATTGCATGTCTTCTATTTCTTTATTTAATATGTTGTAATTTTCATTGTAGGGAACTTTCACACCCTTGGCTAAATTTATTCCAAGGTACATAACTATTTTTGTGGCAAGTGTGAATTGTACTGATCTTACAAGTTCTTTCTTAGCCATGACATTGTCTGGATATACAAAGGCTATTGATTTCTGTGTGTTGATTTTATATCCTTCAACTTATCCAAACTCTCTTATGAGTTCCAATAGTTTCTTAGTGGAGTCTATTGGTTCCCCTATATATAGGATCATGTCATCTGCAAACAGTGAAAATTTGACTTCCTTCTTTCCAATTTGTAACTCTTTGACTTCTTTTTCTTGCCTAATGGCTCTCGTTAAAACTTCCAGAACTATAATGAGTAGTAGTGGTGTTTCAAGATCTTAGTGGAAAAACTTCCAGCTTTTTCCCATACAATATGATGCTGGCCAGGGATTTATCGTATATCACCTTTATCATTCTGAGTTATGTTCCTTATATACTCAATTTTTAAAGATTTTTATTATGAAAGGATATTGTATTTTATCAAATGCATCATAGGGATTTTATCCTTCATTTTGTTGATGTGATGTATCATTTTATTGATTTGCATATGTTGAGCCATTCCTGCATGCCTGAGATAAATCCCACTTTGGGTGGATGATCTGTTGTTGGATTTCATTTGCTAGTATTTTATTAAGGATTTTTGCATATATGTTCATCATGGATATTGGTCTATAGCTCTCTTTCAGTTGCATATTTATCTGGTTTTGGAATTAACATAATGCTGACCTCATAGAATGAGTTTGTAAGGGTTCCCGCTCTTTCAATTGTTTTGAATAATTTAAGAAGAATTCAAACTAGTTCTCCCTTTAAAGTTTGGTAGTATTCAGCAGTAAAGCCATATGGTACTGGACATTTCATTTTGTGAGACTTTTTATCTGATTCAATCTCAGTATTGATTATTGGTCTATTCAAACATTCTATGTCATTGTGCCTAAATTTTGGTAAATTATAAGTTCCTAGAAATCTATCCCTTTTTTAGATTCTCCAATTTGTTGACATACATATGTTCATAATAATTCCCAATAATTCTTTGTATTTCTGTTTATCTCCTTTTGTGAATCTCATTTTTTCTCTGATTTTATTAATTTTGGATCTTGTCTTTTTTTTGGTTAGTTGGACCAATGATTTATCAATGTTGTTTATTTTTAAAAAAACTAGGTCTTCATTTCACAGATCTTTTGTATAGCTTTTATTTCTATATTGTTTATATATCTCTAATTTTTATTTTTTATATTCTTTGTAATTTTATTGATATTTATTTGTTTGTTTGAAAGAGTTACAGAGAGAGGGAGAGATAGAGATCTTCCATCAGCAGGTTCACTCCCTAGATGGCTGCCATGGCCAGGGCTGAACCAGGCCAAAGTCAAGAAACGGGAGATTCATCTGGGTCTCCCACATGGGTAGCAGGAGCCCAAACACTTGGGTCGCCCTCTGAAGCTTTTCCTAAGCCATTAACAGGGATCTTGATGAGAAGTGGAGCAGCCAGAACACAAGCTGGTGTTCAAATCAGATGCTGGCTTTGCAAGTGGTAGCTTAAGCTGCTATGCCACAATGCTAGCCCTCCCTCTAGTAATTTTGAGTTTTATTTATTCTTTTTCTAGGTCCTTGTGATGCACTGTCACACCATTTATTTGATTCATTTGCAAATTTTTGATGTAGGTACTTTGCTATAAACTTTCCTCTTAACTTCACTTTTGTTGTATCCTATAAGTTTTGATATGTTGTGTTTCAATTTTCATTCATCTCAAGGAATTTATTTCCCTTTGATTTCTTCTGTTACTCATTGTTCATTCAGGAACAAGTTTTTCAGTCTCCTTGTGTTTGTATGTTTTCTGGTGGTGTTAATCTCCAGCTTCATTTCATTGTGGTCAAAAAAGATACATGATATGATTTATATTTTTTTATCTATTGAGATTTATTTTATGGCCTAGTATATGGTCTATCCTAGAGGATATTCTATTTCTTGATGAAAATAATGTGTATGCTCTAACTATGGCATGGAATATTCTGTAGATAGGTATTATATCCTTGTTTCTATTTTGTAGATTAGCTTTTTCTCCAAAATCCCATATTAATGCATTATTGTGTTCCTTTAGGAAGTCATATTGCCTTCTTTGTTCATGTTGCTTGTTTCTTTGTTGATTTGGGGCATCTAGAGTATCTCTTGTTTTTGTCACTTCTGATGAATGTTTTCTTTTGATTGAAGGCTTTATTCCTAAAGATGTGCCTTTGGAACTTAGTAGAGTACCTATGGCTTGCACTTGAGCTTCAGGGGTATGTGCTATGTGGGGTCACAATTTGGGAGTAGGACACCCAAGATGGGCTTGGTGAAGCACTTCTCAATAAGGTCAGTAGGAAGAAGGAATGCTGGGGTCATCTGGTGTGTTTGAAGTCCCAGCTTTTCTCTGTGCCAAGGTGAGCTAGCTGATTCATAGCTTGTAGAGACTCATGCTCATGCTGTTAGAACTCTCCACCCACCCAGGCCTGCTCACCATCCAGAGCACTGACTCATTCAACCCTCAACCCTGCTGTGAGATCTGTCCTGTTTGCAGGGAGCTCTGAATCTCTGCAATCAGATTGGGCAGGTGCAGGAGAACACCACCACAATTGGCAATTCTTCAAGTGATTGGTGGAGGGGGAAGCAGTGGGAAGGAAGACACCCCTCAATTCAAACAGGGTGTGCCTAATTATTTCCAGAGTTCTGGGAGCTACTTTAGTTGCTCTATCCCTACTGTCTGCTGTAGCATAGAGTAACTGTGGGGCTCACTCTGCCTGCTAGAATGTGGGAATATCTCTGGAGCAACTTGGTAGAGGAGGAGGCAAACCCTGAACTTCTCTAAACAGCCATCTCGAATGTTTGAAAAAACTGCAATAGCTTAACAACTCTTTCTACTTCTATTCATCCCCCTTTAAATTCTCATTAACTTCTTCTACTTAGCATGACCAATGTAATTTTTCATTTTCATCTTCATCATTTCTTTGTTTAAGAACTGACATTATCTGATCCTTTTCACAACCCAAACCATTTAACATTTTTCACATAATACCAAAGAATGAATTCTGTCTGGTGGATAGTGTGCAATAGTGATGTGTCCAGTTTTGTACCTTGAAACCAGAATCTCCCATACCATTGGAAACAGGCCTCTTACTTCTATCATCTGCTGGTTACATGTAAGGCATGCTATGGAACACTTTAATGTGTTAGGGAATGGGATAATCAATAGACTAAAACTATTAATGCCTCTAACTCACTTCATCATGCAGAATGTCTCATCCCCACATACCACTTTTGCTATTGGACTCAGAAACAAGAAAACAAGAAAAGTTAGTTTTGTGAAGATTTTTGGGATTTTGAGACATCTGTTGAAGCAATTAGCCAGTTAGCCTAATATGTATCAATTTTGCATTCACAGCATTGTCAGTGCAAATGAAAATTAATAAATTTGTTGGCAGGATAATGTGTGAGTTTTGGACTTTGTGTATATATTCTCATTTATTTCCTGTTTATGGTTTTTTAATTTTAAAATTTTAATGATTTTCAAACTTATTTTTCAGTATGTGAAAATAATATATATTCTTTTGTTCATTCATTCATATATGTAACAAACATTAATTTCACATCTATTCTGTCCAAGGTACCGTGTTTATACAAAGAGGAGAGGAAAACAGTGTGACATTTTTAGAAAAAATTAATAGTTTATTTTAGAATCTTACTTTAAGTCCATTTGCTACCTAATTTTCACTCTCAGCATAAAACCTCAACAACACTCACTCCTCTCAGAATCCAAAATGACTAGAGCCTCATTTTCAGGCCTTATCTGAGAAACCCAGAATTGTTCCACTGCTTGACTTTTCCTAGGGTTTGTTGCTAATGGAATAGTTTTTTTTTTTCTTCCGTTACTGCTTCAGAAGGAAGAATTCTTATTTATTGAATTATATCGGTATTAGCTTTTGGTTACTTTGACTAAAACACCTGAGAAGAGCCTTTTAGGAGGGGAGTTTTAGAGATTCACAATATCAGATGAGGTGGCCTCACTACTTAGTCTGATGGGGGCATAACAATTTTTGCAGGGTGGATCACATAGCAAACCAGGAAACAGACACAGAGAGCACACTCTTCATCTACCGTCTATGCAGTCTGTCATAATGCCATCATAATTCATTCAAGGCCCCTCACCCTAGCCATGGAATCTAATCCAATCACTTCTCAAAGACCAAAGCTTCTGAAACCACAAGTAGACAAAACCTCTACCATCAGCCAACAACATATTAGCCCCTAACAAAAGACTCAGGTATTTAAATTTCTGCATGAGTTTGTGGAAATAAATCCTATTCAAACCATAGTACTACCCTTGTCCAAAATCAACACAGATTTTCTTCTGCAGGCACTTGTTACTTTAGGTATCCTTTTTGTAACTTGAGTACTTTGAAGGCAATATCATAGTAAAGAAAGCATCTCCTAATCTTCTGGGAGCTGAGGTTTTTAAGTTAGCTATCTGGGTCCACACACAGAGAAAAAAAAGTCATTATTTTCATATGTGACTATTGTGGTGAATTAGTGTGTAATTCATTACCATTTTCTTTTTAAATCACCCTTTCCCTTGCAATCTGAGAAACTCTGTTTCCCAAGGGGCTAAGACTGGCATTGACTATGTCAACATTTTTGACTCTATATTTTGGGCAAAATTCAGTGATTCAAGAGAGTCTTGACACTGATTAAAAATTCTATTTGGTTTCCTAAGGGCACTGATTGTTCATTCTTTACATTTGTTATAATTGAAAAAAGTATATATCTATGCATGCCAAGAGTTTTAGATTTGATTCCCAGTTCACTCGGATAAAATGCTGACTCATGATTTAGATGAGCTCAATCAGTGCGATTTTCAGGTATGTGTAATGTTGTTAATCCAGTCTTCATGATATTCTTTCTCAACCCTTCTGATAATGTACAGATAGGGAGTGGAGAGAGCAAGGAGGTAGGAATGGGAGTTGAGATATATCAAAAATGGTAAAACAGGGCAATAAAGAAGCTTTGTGACTGTTTTCTGAGCCTATGGAGACATGAATAAAAGGATCAGCAAGCATAGGGAACCATTTTGCTAACCTTCTTTGTTTCCTTTTACTTTAAGAGGTTCATTGAAATGATGATATTTTTCACATTTTATTGTCATTAGCTATCTGTTTCTTCATGATAGAAAGAACCATATGCAACTCACCATTGCTTCCTGAAAAACGAAACACATTAGATAAAGTTTTGATAATTGAGGAAGTGAATAAATGAGTTTTCATTTGCATTTGACCATCACCATAGGGGGAAAATAGTGATATAATTGAGCTATGGACTTGATTGATATCTGAACCGGGACTTCCCATTAAGACTGTTATGAAACAGGGTAGTAAAGGAAGAAATTGATAGTCAAAAGGAGGCGTGACGTTGACAGCAGTGTAAATAGGAAAAGATAGGTGAAAGTTAATCATGGAATAAAGAGAACTGAAGAGGGAATAAAAAGAAAATGAGGTTTATAGATGAGGATATATTGAAAAAGTTATGAAAGATATTAAAATGTTGGTGAAATTAGCTAGTAAGCCTCCAAGACTGTAGTCAAGTAGTTGCTTGGCCCACATAACAGGATGCTGTAAAGATATAGTACAGTGAACCACAGAGTTTCTCTGAGGGAAGCTGCTCTGCAGATAAGAAATTCCCATTATTCCATATTATTATTTTCCTTTCATGTTGGGCGGATGTACCAGTGACAGTTGGAGTTTCCTTTCAGCCAAATAGCTCCCATATGCTACATAATGCTGCTGCTGATTAAAATCCTATGGAAGATTCAGGCTGTATCTGGAACAATAGCAGTTTGAATTCGATTTATCAGTCTTCTGGGGAAGCAAAGATAATCAAATTTCCTCCTTCAGCAACTTTGGGATCAAACCATTTGCCATGATGACAATGGATGTGAGTTGTACACTCTCTGTTTGTACACCTGCTGCCTCTTGATCACAAATTTCTGACATTTTGTGTTTTTTTTCCTTCTTTTTCACACTTTATGGTCTTTGTCATTTCTGTGCAACATAGTTGTAGAAACATGCATGAAAAATTAGAGATCTGTAGGGGACAATGTTATCTGTGATGTGAAGGAAAACATAGCCTCCCATCAGAAATCTGGGTTCTAATGTACTTTTTAATTTTTTAAATTAATCTATTATTTAAACCTTCAAGCTTTGGTCACCTTATCTGTTAAATGAATAATGAAATCTATGTCAGATGGTTGCCTTGTGAATTAAATTATAGAATTTTTGTTTGATTTTGCATTCTGGAAAAATCCAGATACTGAGAGCTGTAACAAGCTGTTGCATGAATCCTCTGTTCACATTTCTGCACTGAGACTTGGTCAAACTCTAACATGGCTTCCAAAATCCTAAGATTGGGTCCCTGAAACAACTAGTCCCCTTTTGATTCCCTGTCTTGAAAAGCTCTGAGGTATCAAAAGAACTTGCTATTTGTTCTATCCTACACTTGATGACAGGCTCCCTTTCTTAGAGCATTTATCAAAAAGGCTTATAATTGTGAATCCTTTCTTTATCCCTTTGAGATATATGTGTATCTCCTACAACTCAGGAGTGTCTTTCTCAAGTACCTTAAAGCCATTCTTTTGAAATGTTATCATCAGGAAGAATAGACTTCTGTTTCCCTGTCTCTGTGGGTGAATTGTATCTTAACTTCAATAATCGCCAGCCAGCAGACACAGCCAGCCTAAGGGATTTACACTCACCAGCTCTTCATAATTTTTCACTTGTGTTTCTGCTTTAAAATGCCCAGTCACCTCTGTGTCAATCAGAATGCAGCTCAACAATTCATGTTACTATTAAGCAATTGCTGAATAATATCTATTTTCACTGCCTTAACTAATGTCCAGTGTTGACTATCTTTGAAAATGTGAGAAGGTTATATTTCATTTGATCCTGGGTCTGGAGAAAAGGCCTGAGGAACAGTTTCTCTTCATAAATTTTTTTTCATTCTGGTTTTGTTTTCCGGCATTTATTCATATTTTGTTCATTAATTTGAAAGGCACACACACACAAACACATACACATACACAAACACACACACATACACACACACAGAAAGAGAGAGAGAGAGACAGATCTTTCATTGTTGGTTCATTCCCTAAATTCCTGCAACAGCTAGAGCTGGGCCGGGTTGAAGCTCGGAGTCCAAAATCCCATCATGATCTCTCCATGGGAGACAGGGACTCAAATAATGGAGTCATTACTTGCCACCTTCCAGGATGTGCATTATCAATTAGCTGGATTCAAAAATAAAGCCGAGATTCAAATCCAGGCACTCCCATATGGGATGTGGGTGTCCCTATCAGCATCGGAACTGCCTCATCAGCATATTTTAAAAGTCAGAAATAAAATTATAGCAGCTTTCATTATTTTATTTTAAAGTAGGTAAAGATTAATGTGGATCCAATTTTGGCAAGGCTGGATCCAGGATTGAGAAGATGAAATTAGAGGGCCTGGCACTGTGGTATAGAGGGTGTAGCCACTTGTTTTTTGGTTTGTTTGTTTTTGTTTTTTGACAGGCAGAGTGGATAGTGAGAGAGAGAGACAGAGAGAAAGGTCTTCCTTTTTGCTGTTGGTTCACCCTCCAAAGGCCACTGCGGCCGGCACATCGCGCCGTTCTGAAGCCAGGAGCCAGGTGCTTCTCCTGGTCTCCCATGGGGTGCAGGGCCCAAGCACTTGGGCCATCCTCCACTGCACTCCCGGGCCACAGCAGAGAGCTGGCCTGGAAGAGGGTCAATGGGACAGAAGCCGGTGCCTCGACCGGGACTAGAACCTGGTGTCCCGGCACCGCAGGCGGAGGATTAGCCTATTGAGCTGCGGCACCAGCCAGGTTTAGCCACTTGTAGCACAGGCATACCATATGGGTGCCAGTTCTAGTCCAGGTTCCTCGCTCCTGATTCACCTCCCTACTATGTGCTGGGAAAGCAGTAGAATATGGCCCAAATGCTTGAACCCCTATACTCATGTGAGAGACAAGGAAGAAGCACATGGCTTCAGCCTTCAGCCTGGCCCAGCCCTGTCCGTTGCAGTAATTTGGAGAGTGAAATGGCAGATGGAAGATTCTCTCTCTCTCTCCCTCTCTCTCTCTGTCTCTATTACTCTGCCTTTCAAACAAATAAAATAAATCTTTAAAAAAAATAAAATGAAATTAGGACTCTATCTTGTTATACAATGTCTTATCCAGTAAAACACTCTATGACAGTAGAAATACTCTATATCTATACTGTCCACCACAATAGGCACATGTGACTATGGACTATGGAGTGGTTAATAGCAATATTGATATTTTTATTTAATTTGAATAATTCAAATGTAAAGCCCTGCATGGTGACCACTGTGTTAGAGAGAACAGCTCTAAATACTGTTGTGCTTGCCTTTTCCTGGTTTTATTCACAGTCTCCAGATGGCATTAAAATGGTTCCTGGAAGTTCCACATTGAAATGGCTCTAAAAAAGTATGCACTCATAGAAAGAAAGCAACCGTCCTTTCTTCAGTAGCCTCCTTGACCTCTGAAAAGGATTCTAGCTGATTTTGCTTAGATAAACCATTGTGTGCAAGTATATGAACACTTTCATTGTCCAAGATGAGTCACATTCTCTATAAATTCACTGCTTTCTAGAATTGCTTTGTGTTCAGGAGTGTTAGGAAACTGGCGCAGTTTTATCTATGGCACGATCTACACTCTGGTTTACATCCTATGCCCTGGCTCCCACCGCCATTGCTGAAAGCCAGGTGGCCACATGGCCCAACCACCAGTGTCAAGCTCCACTCCTATCCTAATGGGATTCGCTGCTCCTGCTTCTCTGCCCACCCTGTTCCTGAACACATGGCTCTCTTGGCTCTTCTCTCCTGCTCTCTTGGCTCCTCTTGTCTGCTCTCCTCTCCTCCTCTCATCTCTCTAGGCTCTTCTCTCCTGCTCACTCGCTCTAGCCTCCTCTTCTCCTCTCTCACTCCCCTCTCTCCCCTCCTCTCTCCTCTTTCTCTCTTACTCTCCTTTTCCCTCTTTGCCCCTTCCCTCCAGCCTGCAGGTTTTCCCCAATAAACCTTTTCCCTTACTCTGTTGTTCGGTGTGTTTTGTGATGGTATTACAAGGAGAATTCATTATCAAATAGTGGTTGAAACAAGAGTTGAAGGACTTTGTGAGAAAGGCTATTACATAAAAAGTATTGGAGGCCACTGTTTTGGCCTAAGCTACTATAGAGGGAACAGACTATACTAAATATCAAAAGGGAGTCACTCATGTCACTAAACCAAAACTAAATAATAATCTTACTGAGAAATAAGGACAAAAAGAGATCACAAATGCATCCCCCAAATAGGCAAGTTTCAAACAATTTGATAGTAGACTTTCCCCTTTTCTGTCTATAAATCAACCTCTTCTGCACAGTTCATTGGAACACTTATTATATTTTATGACATGGAACATTGGCTTGTTGTGGAATCACAAATACACCTGCTTAACATATGTGAATTAGGGACCAGTGCTGTGGCATAGTGGGTAAAGCTACTGCCTGCTGTGCCAACATCCCATATGGACACTGGTTCATGTCTCAGCTGCTCTACTTCCCATACAGCTCCCTGCTAATGGCTGTGGAAAGCAGGAGATGTCCCAAAGGCTTGGACCTCTGCACTCAAGAAGTCCATGACTCCCGGCTTCACTGGCCCAGCTCTGGCCATTGCAGACATTTGAAGATTGAACTAGTGAATGGAAGATCTATGTGTGTGTGTGTGTATGTGCACATGAGCACATGTATGTCTATAACTGCCTTTCAAATAAATAAATATTTAAAAAGATATGTAAATAAAATTTGTTGCAATTTTGTCTTTTGATAGATCAAAAGCCACATCTCATGGCCTTGGTGACAAAGTACCACACAGGGTTAATGAATGAAATATTCTCTACTCAACAGAGAAAATGTGCTACTGAAGGCTGGTCAGGCAGTCACAGATACCACACTGTTTATGGAGCAGTGCCCTCAAAACAGCATCGGGGGCAGCAGCCCCTGAGGCACAGTCAAGAAGTTAATGTGTAAAGAGCAACAAAAAGAGTAACAGTGGAAGACAGGAAGAACGCTGGGGATGCTACATGGCTCCTGTAATAGAGATCTGCTCCATGAGCATATGACAGAAACTCTCCAGGATATCAAGGAAATAATGGGGAGCAGAGGTGGGCAGGGTGACACTGGGTAGAATATCCACGAGCCATAGTGGCAGGTAAATATAGGAAATGAAACTTTACAGTTAATGGGATAGTATCTGTATTCAGAGTCTGAGAAACCTGAGACATTTAGATTACACATGTGAATACTTGAAATTATTTGGTAACTAGGTTTTACCTGCTATTTTCAGCACTTACAGACACAGACATACACACAGACACACACACACACACAAACATACCCTACATTCATTTCTCCTTGATTAAGTGCAAACTTTTATTGTGCCTTACTGCTATTGGTGGTATGAAGAAACACAGTGCTTGGCTGGCGCCGTGGCTCAACAGGCTAATCCTCCGCCTAGCGGCGCTGGCACACCAGGTTCTAGTCCCGGTCGAGGCGCCGGATTCTGTCCCAGTTGCCCCTCTTCCAGGCCAGCTCTCTGCTATGGCCTGGGAAGGCAGTGGAAGATGACCCAAGTGCTTGGGCCCTGCACCCCATGGGAGACCAGGAGAAGCACCTGGCTCCTGGCTTCGGATCAGCGCGGTGCTGATTTTTATTGACTACCTTGATTATCTTTTTTTTATATAGAATTTTTAGAAATTCCACCTTTCAACAAGCAGTATACAGAATCCCAGCTTCGAGCAGGAGCTGGCTATATCCTTGAAGATTTCAATGAAGCCCAGGTGAGGAGTTTCTTTGTGTGGCTTCCCAGAGTGACAATCATAAGAGCCCATTTGATGTACTGAAAAGAGGCCCCAGAAGGATCAGAGAGGTCAGAGATTTTAGGGACTAGGAAACAGCCAAAATGTTGCATGAAATATTCTTACCATATACAAGGAAGAGAAATTTGAACCTTAGGTTACTTAATGGCTATGGTTCTGTTGCTGAGACCAAAGCAGCTTGGAATTTGTGTTCGGTGGAAATGCCCACTGGTGCTGCTGATTCCGAGCCTGAAAGGCCAAGCTATGGGTTTTTGTTGTCCCACAAGGATACAGGCTCTCAGAAAGCTGCAGGTAAGGCACAGAGAATCTGGGGAAGTTTGCTGAGTAGTTGGAAGGCTTCAGTCTGTTCTCATTACGACTGCTACTCAGGAGCTTTCCATAGGAATCACCAGACCCAATGGCTTGGTTACTTTCCTTGTAGTGTAACACAGCCTACCAGTGTGTGAAGGAGGGTGAACCAAAGGCAAAAGGAAGACCTTTCTCTCTGTCTCTCTCTCTCACTGTCCACTCTGCTTGTCAAAAAATAAAAAAAAAGAAAAGAAACACAGTACTGCTAACTTCAGGACATCATGAAGCCCTTTTGAATTGTGAGAGTTCATTTATTGAAAACCTAGGAGTCAAAAAAATGATTATTGAGAATGTTAGAAGCAGGCTTAGAGAAAAAAACTACTATGCATGTTGATTGTTATAATATATATAAAAATAGGAACAATATTATATAGCAACTTTCTTAAGTTTTTTTGTGGTTTTCATTACCCCTTATTGCTTCCTTTCTGCCTCTTGCCATAATCCAGCATCAAAAGGTCAATTCCTGAAACTAGCAATGATCTCTAGGTTCAAGATTTATTTTTTATTTATTTGAAACACACACACACACACACAGAGAGAGAGAGAGAGAGAGAGGAGAGAGAGACCTTCCATTCACTGGTTCAGTCCCGAATGGCTACAACAGGAGGGACTGGGCCAGGCTGAAGCCAGGAGCCAGAAGCTTCATCTGGGTCTCCCACATGGGTACAGGGGCCCAAGCACTTGAGGCATCTTCCACTGCTTTCTCAAGCACATTAGAGGGGAACTAGATCAGAAGTGGAAATCATTACTGAATATATACTAAATTGATCTTCTGTATACAAAGAGAATTGAAAATGAATCGATGTAAATGGAATGGGAGAGGGAGCGGGAGATGGGAGGGTTGCAGGTGGGAGGGAAGTTATGGGGGGGGGGAAGCCATTGTAATCCATGAACTGTACTTTGGAAATTTATATTTATTAAATAAAAGTTAAAAAATAAAAAAAAGAAGTGGAACAGCCAGTACTTGAACCAGCACCCTTGCGGGATGCCAACATCACAGATGGCAGCTTTACCCACTATGCCACAATGCCGGCCCCTAAAGTGTGTACTTTTCCATAGCTAACAATAAATCTTTTTCCTCTGTTAACTTTTACCTATGTCTCAACTTAAAATTCTTTCCTGTGTCAGGGACAAGAAATCGGACCCTATCAGTCCATGGCACTCACATAATTATAGTTGGTGATTTACATAAGTTTATTTAGTTACCGAGATTTCTGTAGAGGCTGAGTGATTAGAGAGTTTGTAAAAAGTTGTGGTCTTAATTCAAGCCAAATTGGATCAATAATTCTCAAGGCAAAACTACAGTTGTTAACAAGCCTAAAACCTTGAGACAAATAGCTTAGGCTACCAGGAATAACAATACATTATTTTGCAGTGTGTTGATAGTTTAAATTTTTGAGAGCTGCTGCAGTGTAATTAGACTCAATTCTTTGGCTGACAGGTGATATCAGATGAGCAATGGTTGCAAATTAGTTTTTGACTTCCTTTGGTCAGACCTGTTTCTTCAGATACAAATCAAAGCCTAGAGCGGTGACTTTTGTCTTCTCTACCTCATTATCCCTAAAATCATCACAAGTTCCAATACAATCCCATCAAGGTGGCATGTACCAATGCTTTCTCACTAGTCCAAGTGATCAATTTCAGTTCACAATTGATCACACTGATAGGTCTAAGAGTCAAAGGGATCACACAAACAAGACTAGTGTCTGCTAATACTAACTGATAGAATAAAAAAGGGAGAGAACGATCCAACATGGGAAGCGGGATACACCGCAGACTTATAGAATGGCAGATGTCCTAAACAGCACTCTGGCCTCAGAATCAGCCCTTAAGGCATTCGGA
Source organism: Lepus europaeus (assembly GCF_033115175.1). NCBI lineage: Eukaryota > Metazoa > Chordata > Mammalia > Lagomorpha > Leporidae > Lepus > Lepus europaeus. Next base: position 61,981,053 of record NC_084828.1, on the reverse strand, counting down.
TCTGGCTGAAGAGCCCATGAGAGTATTGTAGGAATGGAAAGCCAAGACACTCTGGGAATAAAACAAACAAACAAACAAACAAAAACACCTAAATGAAAGATCTCTGCGAGAGAGATCCCAGTGGAAAGAACGGGGCCATCAAAGAAGGAGGTACCTTTCTCTGAAGGGAGGAGAGAACTTCCACTTTGACTATGACCCTGTCGGAATAAGATCGAATTCAGCGAGCCCTAAAGGCTTCCATAGCCTTGGCAACTCATGGCTAAAGCCTAGGTAGATTACTGACACCTTAAACAAGAGTGTCAAATTGTTAAGTCAACAACAGGAGTCACTGTGTACTTACTCCTCATGTGGGATCTGTCCTTAATGTGTTGTCCAATGTGAAGTAATGCTATAACTAGTACTGAAACAGTATTTTACACTTTGTGTTTCTGTGTGGGTGCAAACTGATGAAATCTTAATATGATGTGAATGGAATGGGAGAGGGAGCGGGAGATGGTAGGGGTGTGAGTGGGAGGGAAGTTATGGGGGGGAAACCATTGTAATCCATAAACTGTACTTTGGAAATTTGTATTTACTAAATAAAAGTTAAAAAAAAGTTCTTAAATTCCAAATGTGAACATTTCAGAGGTCAAACGTCTGCAATTTGTAATTACATCACAGGACGGTAGCAGATGAGCCAGCGACTTAGATCTATGTTCCTTTACTTAGATCTGTTCGCTAAGTAAAACTATGACAACTGCTGTGATTTCCGAAAGTCCAGTCTCAGCATTTGAGAGCCTTTAGTGTTTAGCCAAGTGGCAGAGCAGCAGACTCATTTTAAGGAAGATATTTAAAGAAGTAAGGAGTGCCATATGTCATCAGCTGGCATAATTTAACTTGCAAATCACATGTTGGCAAGAGCCAGTTGGCAGCAGATGGCTGAGCTCTTCTGTGTTTCAGACCCCAAACCTATCCTTTCCCATATTATGTTAGAAATCTAATTAAAAGCCTTTTATCACCATCAGATTAATTATAAACAAGTCTTTGTGTGTGTGTGTGTGGTAGGAAACTGACCTGTGTTTAACAAGCTTCCTCTCACACTCTTTTTCTTCAAGTATGCAAGAAAGATTTTTCCGTGCTTTATTTGTTCAAACTAAATACCCCTAAGTTTGTTATCTTAAATTCCATGAACTACTATTTTGGCCAAATATGAGTCACTTATTTACAAATTAAGATATTAACTACTATTATCTTTAGCGTCCTTGCTAATTTAATTTTGGTACTTTTAGTTGGTGAAATTTTTTGAAAGATAACTTTTTTCCAAGTAAACATTTGCCATTGGAAATTGGGTCTCATGAAGCCTAATTTTAAAGTCTTTCATCATGGTAATAAAATTAATAGCTGAGCAAGGACGTATGTCTCATCGATTTGCCCATTGCTACATTGGCTGATGTTAGAGTGCAGATACTTCCATTCCATGTGTTTGTATATGGCATGAAAAAGCCACATGAACTGAAAGCCAAAGGATTTTGACAGAATAAATCCAGAACTACATGCCCAACACAATAGCAAATATTAGATTATTTCCCACTAATAATTTTGTTATTATTAGGTTAACTTTTATTACATTTTAAACTTTTATTGTGAATTTACAGATTAAAATCATATATATGCATGGGATACAAAGGGATATTATGACATATGTGTAAAATGTTGAATGATTAAGTCAAACTAGTGAACATTTCATTACTCAGTGAAACTTTTTAGGAGAATATTTGAATATAAAAATATTTGAATGTTCTTAAGAAAATATTTAAATGTAAATTTTTAAAAAGATTTTATGTATTCATTTGAGAGGTACATACAGTGAGAAGGAGAGAGGGAGAGAAAGGTCTTTCATCGTGTGGCTTACTTTCCTACTAGCCGCCAACAGCTGGAGCTGAGCTGATCTGAAGCCAGGAGCCAGGAGCTTCCTCCACATCTCCCACGTGGGTACAGGGGCCCAAGCACCTGAGCCATCTTCCACTGCTTTCTCAGGCCACAGCAGAGAGCTGGACTGGAAGAGGAGCAGCCTGGACTAGAACCAGAGCCCATATGAGATGCCTAACCAGGTGCTAGCTTCTCAAGATTAGTAATCAAGTAGAAACACAGACAAAGAACAACAACAACAAAAAAAATCAGATAATGTGTTAAATGCTATAACTGAAGCAGCCCCACTGAGCTCTGGGAGAGCAAAGGTGAACGCAACTGAGTCATCAGGGAAAAGTCTCATAAGATTTGCATAAAAGGCCACCCTTTGATGGAATTCAAAATGAGTGCAATTTTAAAGTTTAAGTTCTTTTAAAATTTATATGGACTGCAGAGAGGAAGAGAGACAGTCACATGGACAGAGAGAGTGTTCTCCCATCCCATTGGTTCATTCCCCAAAGCCTGCAACAGCTGGCACTGAAGCAGGCCAAAGCCTGTACCTAGGAACTCAATTGAAGTGTCCCATCCAGATGGCAGGAACCCAACAGCCACTTGGGCCATCCTGTGCTGCCCCACAGGGTACACTTTAGCCTGGAGCTGGAATTTGGAGAGGAGCTGAGACTAAAGTTCAAGCATTCCAGTATAGTATGTGGGCTTGTCAAACGGTGTTTAACTACTACACCAAACACATGCCTAGAGTGCATCTCTTGTATTTCTGCATATCTAGGAAACAAAAGTACTGATTGTCTTTGTTCCAGACTATTTTCAAATGGTTTATAGTGGAGACCTGTGAAAGATATGCAAAAAGGTACACATTCTATGATAATACTCTAAGCTTAACAAAGCATCCAGTCAACATTAGAAAATGTGTACCTTTTTGAAACTCAAGAACAAAATGAAATTGGCTAATTTTGGAATTTCAGTTAGCAGCCAGTGGTGTACAGATTCTATTGGGAAAACAGAGGCCTTCCAAGAGGCCCTGGACTCTATTTCTACTCCTGAATTTACAGACTTTAAATCCTTCTTAATTAGTAAGATTCTTGGAATCAAACTTAACTTTCAGGGTTAGGTTGACTGGTATATCCAAATGGTATAATTTAAAGGAAACCAGCAAGGATTTCCTGCCTCTAAATCTCTTATATTTGTGTAATTCCACATATCTAGTGCCTTGTTTTAGGTCTGCGGTCATGCTGTGGGCTAATCCTAAAACAGTTACTTTAATGCAGGACATATACCAATTTATTGCCGAGGTCATTTCTCCTCAAGAGAAAAGAAATCTTTGCTTGGTAAGAGCTCTGTGTACCTGGGGAAGAGTAGGAACAATAGTAATGGCAGGGCAGAGTTAGAATAGATGTTAACTAAGGATACCAAAGGCTACAAGTGAGTTATTTACCACCTTTTGTAAAAAAAAAAAAAAAATCTTCCCTTGAAATGTTATTTTTATGTTGTATTGTCGAGAAAAAGAAATAAAGTAATGCAAATAGTACTATAAACATCTTAAATGTTTTTAGTGGAATATTTGTATAACACACATATATACACATTTTATGGTCCAGTTGGGGAAAAATTTGATCCTTCCAAGATGCATGTGAAGGTCATTTAGTATGGAAGTTAATTTATAAACATAGAAATATACCAATGTTTTCTCTTTCTTGTTAAAATATTCAAATGACATATGAATACAAATGCATCTCCTATTTTTGCTCTTATTACCATCAAATGACAAGAATTATAATAGATTTAATGGAGTGGCTTATATATTTTAATTACTTTTCATAGGTTGATAGCAGTTTAAGTGTTTTGGATCATACATACTTTCATTTGGCATGATGATGCTCTGTACTTGCAGAATTCACTTTTGTAAACAGACTGCTGTGTCTCACAAGGAATATTTAAGTACCATAAATACAAGTAAATGAGTCTTCATTCTAGGCTCATTTAAGTTGGCCACATCAAAATTAATATCTATAAGTTTTTTCTAGTATGTGCCTAGAATATGGAACTATGTTTTGCATATGCATGATATTCTGTTAAAAACATCTATATTTTGCATAGATGTTTTCATCCAACTCTGGAACTAACCATCTGGAGGTTACAATGAAAACAAGGACCTTTTGTCAGTTCTTCTACTCCCTTGATGGAACATGGAACTTGAACTCACTCTGTGCTTGTCCACTCTCTTTGCTTTCCTAGAGAGACACTAAAGGACTTAGTTCCCACCAGTAGTAGGTGAAAGATTTTAGAGGTTCAAAGCACAGACTTCAGACTTTGGTTTTTAAGAATTGTGTAGTGGATTGGATTAAAATGGCTGAGTAGGGAGGGAGCTTGCCGCTCTAGTCTAGGAGAAGATAGTTTAAAAAAGTGCAGAAAGTGCAGTTTCTGGGAAGGGTTAGGGAGAAAATGATAGAGGAAACTCCATGCAAATCAGAGGGACACAGTGGAACTAAATGGAGGATGTGGACAAGAAACTTGGGATTCCAGCATCTGAGAGCCTCCACACCAGCTTTAGAGAGAGGTGAGACCAGATTACAGCAGCTCAAGCCACTGACCATGAAGCTGCAGGAAAAGCATGGAGGGAATCCGGTTTGGAGCTTTATGAAGGATAATGTACCTGCCAAACTAGAGGAGAAAACGAAGGGGGAACATGTTTTGCTCTCCCTGATCACCCTGCAATGTTTCCTGTAACAAGCTGATAGAGAGCAGGAGCCATTTTGGACATACCTAACAGTTGCGCCAGTGCATGTCCATGCCCAGCAACCAGCCAAGTAGAGACTCCTGAGTCTGGCAGGGAGAACTGATGGGGGGCTGGGTGCTCTTGACTGTGTGAGGTGTGTGTGCCAGGACTGTGAAAACACTGAGACTGCAGGGTTTTGAAAACACTGAGACTGTGTAGGAAGGCTCAGGGTGTGGCTAGGACTTTGGGCAGTCACTTTGAGAGTCTTCACATGCTCAGGGCTCTCTGGTTCTTTGGTGAGGGACATTGCTGGGAAATCTGCTTACACCCAGGGTGTACAGATGCTTTTGTGTGGTCCTTGTGGAAGTGCAGATGAATATTATACCCACTGGGGCTAGCACCCAAAGCTAAAGACCCGCCACAGCAAAAAGCAAAGAAGCCAACCAGTTTCTTCACAACTGGCAAAAATAAGTGCACTAATACAAGAAAAAAGAATAAGGAACACAACTTTATGCCCCCAAAAGAACACAGCACTTCAATACTAGATTGTGAAGATGAAGAGCTTGAAGAAATGCCAGAAATGGAGTTCAAAAAATTGATCATATCATTACTTAGAAGTAATCAGAAGCAAATGCATGAACTATTGAAATCTGTAAATGACATGAAATAAAATTTATCCCATGAAACTGAGATTTTAAAGAGAATTCAAAATGAAAGCTTAGAAGTGAAGAATTCAATAGAACAACAACAACAACAAAATGGAGTCTAAAGCCATAACAACAGAATCTGTGAAGCAGAAGAAAGAATATCCAACTTAGAAGACAAATTTCAGGAAATTATGTAGCCAGAAAAAAAATGAGAAGAGGAAACTAGAAAACTAAAAAGCACTGTTGGAAATATAGAGGATAATATCATCTTCCCAACATATGGGTTTTAGGAGTTCCTGAAGTTGTGGAAAGAGAGAAATGATTAAAAAGGCTTTTTAGTGAAATAATAACAGATAACTTCCCTAATTTGGAGAAAGAAAGGGGCATGCAAGTACAGGAAGCACATAGAACTTTAATAGACATGACCAGAAAAGATCTTCATCATGACACATTTTAATCAAACTCTCCAATTAAAATGTAAAGAAAAGTATCTGAATTGTGTACGAGACAAATGTGGATTACATTCAGAGGCTCTCCAATTAGACTAACAGCAGACTTCTCATCAGAAAACCTATAGGCTAGGAGAGAGTGGTGAGATATATTCCAAGTCTTAAGAGAAATAAAGTCAACCCAGAATACTGTACTGTGCAAAGCTCTCATTTATGATTAAAGGTAAAATAAAGACCATGCATAACAAACATAAATTGAAAAATTTTTCACCACCCATCCAGCCTTACAATAGATGATTAAGGATGTGATACAAACAGAGACAAAGAAACATGGTCATCAGTATGAAAGAAGATAAAAGAAGAAAATTGCCCAGTACAAAGGAAATCCAAACTAAAAATAGGAATATTTATGGAAAAATGGCAAGGAAAAGTTGTTACTAATCAATAGTCACTTTGAAAGTAAATGGTCTCAATTCCTCAGTTAAGAAACAAACTGCCTGAATGGATTAAAAAACAAAAACCATCTATTTGCTGCCTATAAGAAACACATCTCACCAACAAAAATGCATGAAGACTGAACATGAAAGGATGTAAAAAGATATTCCATGCTAACAGAAACCAAACATGAGCTGGTGTAGCCATCTAATATCAGACAAAATAGACATTAACACAAAAACTGTTAAAAGAGACAAAGAAGAGCACTATGAATGATTAAAGGATCAATTCAATAGGAAGATTTAATTATTATAAATGTATATGAACCTAACTACAGGGCACCTGGCTATTTAAAAGAAATTGTAAGGGATCTAAAGGGAGACATAGAATCAAATACAATGCTAATGGGGGATTTCAATACCCCATTTTAAGCAATGGACAGATAAACCAGACAGAAAAACAGCAAGGAAACCAGAGTTAATAGATATTATGGATCAAAATAGATATCTAAAGACCTAATAGATATCTATAGAACTTTCCATCCTACAGTTGCAGAATACACATTCTTCTCACCAGTGCATGGAACTTTCCTTAGGATTGACCACATGCTAGGCCATAAAGCAAGTGTCAGCCAATTCAAAAAAATTGACATACCATACATCTTCTCAGGCCACAGTGAAATGAAGCTGAAAATCAGCAACTCAGGAATCTCTAGAACATATGAAAATACATGGAGACTGAACAACATGCTCCTGAATGAACAGTGTGCCATTGAAGATATCAAAAGAGAAATCAAAAAATTTCTGAAAAAATGAAGATGACAATACAATATATCAAAACTTATGAGACACAGCAAAAACAGTGTTAAGAGGAAAGTTTACAGCAACTGGTGCCTACATCAAGAAATTGGAAAGGCACCAAACAAATGAGCTATCAATGCACCTCAAGGATCTAGAAAAACAACAGCAAACCAAATCCAAAACTAGTAGGAGAAAAGAAACAATTAAAATTAGAGAAGGAATAAACAAAATTTAAGCCAAAAAAACACAGAAAAATGAAGAGATGTTTTTTTGAAAAAATAAACAAAGTTGACACACCACTGGTCCAACTAATAAAAATGACAGAGAAGACCCAAGTTAATAAAATTATATATGAAAAAGGAAATGTAACAAGAGACATCACAGAAATAAAAAGTATCATTAGAAATTACTACAAAGAGCTGTATGCCAACCAAACAAGAAACCTAGAAGAAATGGATAAATTCCTGGACACATTCAACCCACCTAATTTGAGGCATGAAGACATAAAAATCTAAACAGACCCATAACTAAGATAGAAATTGAATCAGTAACAAAGACGCTTCTAACAAAGAAAAGCCCAGGACCAGATGGCTTCACTGCTAAATTCTACCAGACATTTAAAGAAGAACAAACTCAAATTCTTCTCAAGTTATTAAAAAATTGAAAGGGAGGGAATCCTCCCAAATTCATTCTGTGAAGCCAATATCACCTTAATTCATAAACCTGAAAAAGATGCAACTGAGAAGTACATACCAATTTCCTTAATGAACATCAATGTAAAAATCCTAAACAAAACACTAGCCAATTGAATCCAACAACACATCAGAAAGATCATTTACCTGGACCTAGTGGGAATTATTCCTGATATGCAGGGTAGGTTCAAAATTCGCAACAATGTGATACATCACATTAACAAAATGACCTGTTACTGGTAGAAAAACAGATGGATAGAGCAAGGGAACAGAATAAAAATGCCAGAAATCAATCCAGGCATCTGCAATCAACTTATATTTGACAAAGGAGCTAAAATCAATCCCTGGAACAAGGGCAGTCTCTTTAACAAATGGTGCTGGGTAAACTAGATTTCCACATGCAGATATGAAGCAAGACCTCTACCTTTCACCAAACACAAAAATCCACTCAAAATGGATTAAAGACCTAAATCCACAACCTGATATATAATCAAATTATTGGGGAAACCCTGCAAAACATTAGCATAGGCAAAGAGTTCTTGGAAAAGACCCCAGAGACACAAGCAATCAAAGCCAAAATTGACAAATGGGATTACATCAAATTGAGAAGCTTCTGTACTCCAAAAGAAACACTCAGGAAAGTGAAGAAGCAACCAAATGAATGGGGAAAATTATTTGCAAAGTATGTAACTGATAAAGGATTAATAACCAGAAAATATAAAGAAATCAAGAAACTCAACAACAACCAAACAACCGAATGAAGAAATGAGCAAAGAACTTAAACAGACATTTTTCAAAAGAGGAAATTCAAATGGTCAATAAACACACATAAAAATGCTCAGAATTACTATCCATCAGAGAAATGCAAATCAAAACCACAATGAGGTTTCACCTCACTCTAGTTAGAATGGCTTTCATGCAGAAATCAACATGCAACAAATGATGGGGAGAATGTAGGGAGAAAGGTACCCTAATTCACTACTAATAGGAATATAAACTGTTCCTAAAGCCAGTATGGAAGACAGTAGGAGATACCTCAGAAATCTGAATATAGACCTACCATATGACCCAGACATCCCACTCCTGGGAATTTATCCAAGGGAAATGAAATCAGCATATGAAAGAGTCGTCTGCACACTCTTGTTTATTGTAGCTCAATTCATAATAGCTAAGACATGGAATCAATACAAATGCCCTTCAACTGAAAACTGGATAAAGAAATTATGGGATATGTACACAATGAGATACTACACAGTAATTTAAAAAATGAAATCTGGTCATTGGGAGCAAATGGATGAATCTGGAAAACATATACTTGGTGAAATAAGCCAGTCTCAAAGGGACAAATATCACATGTTCTCCTTGTCCTGTGATAATTAATAGAGCATCTAAAAGGCAATCTGTATAAGTGAAATTAAAGCCAGCACCATGGCTCACTAGGCTAATTCTCCACTGGCGCCCCGGGTTCTAGTCCCGGTCGGAGCACCGGATTCTGTCCAGGTTGCTCCTCTTCCAGTCCAGTTCTCTGATGTGGCCCAAGAGTGCAGTGGAGGATGGCCCAAGTCCTTGGGCCCTGCACCCACATGGGAGACCAGGAGAAGCACCTGGCTCCTGGCTTCAGATCGGTGCCATGCGCTGGTCGGAGTGGCCATTGGGGGGTAAACCAACGGAAAAGGAATACCTTTCTCTCTGTCTCTCTCTCTCTCTCTCTCTCTCTCTGTCTACTTTGCCTGTCAAAAAAAAAAAAAGTGAAATTGACACTTGAGAATCAATGAGTTAAATATCCCTTGTCTTGACTGTTGAGGAATATTTTTATATGCTATTTGTTTTAACATAGAGTTAAACATATGTGTATAAAGTCAATTCAAAATAGATCTCAGTAAAAATAGAGTGGGAATAAAACAGGGAGGAGGAAGAGAGGTCTGGAGTATGGGTGGGAGGGTGGTTACAGTGGGGAGAATCACCATTTTTCTAAAGTTGTAATTATGAAGTGTATGAAGTTTGTAACTGTAAAACTGTATAGTTCTGCAAACATTCCTATGGATTTACTTCTAAGGTTGTGGGACCTTAAATTATCTTAAGCTGGCTGGCAAAAAATATGAACTTAAGTGTTAAAGTGATCATATGGATAGGATTAAGGGTCCAGCAATAATATTAGATATAATTAAAAAGGAGTGAATGCTCCAGCATGGGAAGCAGTCCACACAGCAGACTCATAGAATGACAATCGCTTTCAATAGCACTCTGACCTCAGAATCAGCCGTTAAGTCATCCTGTTCTGGCTGAAAAACCCATGAGAGCATTTCAGGTGGGGAAAGCCAAGACATTGTGGCAAAAAATTCCTACATGAAGGACCTTGTTGGGTGAGACCCCAGTGGAAAAAAAAATGATCATCAAAGAAGGAGGTACTTTGCTCTGAAAGCAGGAGAGAACGTCTATTTTGCTTATGGCCTTGTCTAAATACTGACGGAATTAGTTGATTCAGAACACTTCCATAGCCTAGGTAGCTCATGTCAAGAGCCTTGAAAGGTCACTGATGTCATACATAAGAGTGTTAACTGTCAAATGAACCATAAGAGTCACAGTGCACTAACTTCCCATCAGGACCTCAAAGAGTTGTATTATAATTATGTCTAAGTACTCCCAAAAGATGTATCATTCTTAGGTGCTTCTCTAAAGTTAGTTAAGTTTCTTAAAAAAAATATTAAGTGAAATTAACTTCAAGATGTAATGACTTTGAAGAGCCCTATCTCAACTGTTTAGGAATGGTTTTTTTGTTTGTTTTGCTTTTTTTTTTTTCGTGAAAATTGTTGAACTCTTTTACCTAGTATAGAGTTGGTCTTCTGTGTATAAAGTTAATTGAAAATGTATCTTAGTGGAGAATGGGACTGGAAATGGGAGAGGGAGGAAGAGAAGGGATGGGAGGGCAGATATGGTGGGAATGATCACTCTATTCCTAAAGTTGCACTTATGAAATGCATGAATTCTGTATTCCTTAAATACAATGTTTCTTTGGGGGGGAGAATATTTTAAAAATTGTGTAATTTTGGGCAAGACACCTAATCCCCAGTTTCCATGTACTCATCTGCAAATGTGATGTTGAAAAATAATACTCCCTGGAAGATTGTACTATTTAGTAAATCATATAACACACAAAGCATAACATTGGCAGACAATGACCACATAAAAGTAATGGTTGCTATTATTATTGTTGTTAACATTATGGCATCCTCCCAACTTCCTTATATTTCCATAAAGGGGGGAGAAATAATAATTCAATTTCCTAGAGGGAGAAAACACACATTAGGGCAAGTTAGGGAGAAAGCCTCTATCCCCTTTCTGTTTACTCCTACTCATGACTGAGACAGTGGATGATCTTATGATGAATATTCTGTTCCAACAGTATCCATCTCAGTCTGTATGCCCTTTTTAGATCTCGTTTGCCTACAGGACATCCAATTCAGGTGTTTTCTCCACCAAGGCTGCCTCTATGAACAGTGCTTGTTGTAGTCCAGACAGGCTAACAACTCAGCTCATTTAACTCCAGATCTTGAACTGCTTTATACAATAGACCTATTTGTGTTCTGATGACTTTATCTCTCTATTTCTAACTTTTCTCAGTCTTTGTTTTGAAGGTAAGGGAGGTTAAAAAAAAGGGGGGGGACTCTTTCTTTGAATTTAAACCTCCCAAGTTTTTGTTTTCCAAATCCTTGCTGAGTTCTTTAGTTCTGCTATCCAAAGTTATCACTGTGGAATTCCTTGACATTTGGAGCCTTAGGCATTTCTCTCCATCTGCTGGCTGCCCTCACTTGGCAAGCCATGACCATTGCTTCTGCTGGGCTCTTATCACAAATTTCTTTGGCCTTGATCACATCACAGCTAACAGGCTGATGTGAGAGACAGGGAGCCAGGTTTTAGATGCTTTCTCACTGTTTTGTATAGCCATGTCCCAAGATGCTGTGACAGAAACAGGTGACCAAGAAAGTGCATGCCATGCTACAGAGGAAGCAGTATCTTCTAGTCCTAGGAAGCAGGGCTGGACACTGGCTCCTCTTCTCTGCAACAAAATAAGACTCTTCCAAACATTCAGGTTGTATGCTATGTCTAATCTACACACATTGTGAAAACAGCTACTTTTACATTCCCATGTAGATCTCCCGTTGATGGGTGGTGCAGATTTCCTGCCCAGAAATGTTACCATTATTTGGTATGCACACATAATCCTTTCTTTTTAAGAACCTTCTTCCCTATGGTGAAGAGAGCCTGCCTTCTCTCCAGGTTTAGCTGACAGCTGCTGAAATGAATACCCTGGTTAGGAAGCCTAATGCCGGAAGCAAAAGCATATTGTCAGTTGTGCTGGAATTTGTTGGCCCGCGTTCTTTGCAAACAGCTGCCGCATTTTCAGTTTTGAACTTGGCAGACCTTATTTTAAATACACTTTGCCAAAAATTGAGGCTCATTTGTCTTATTTTTCTCTTCTCCCAATTGGAAAAGAAGGAAGGTTCAAATAACGAGCTAAATTAGGGTCAATATGAGTTTGAACCTGTAGCAAATGACACCATTAACCACATCAGCTGTTTGGGGTGTATTCGTATGGCTAGTTCCATTCTGTATGCATGTATGTGTGTCTACATGTGTGTCACAAATCAGTCATGGGTTTTATTAGAGCATAAAACCATGGAATTAATGGTTTGTGAAGGTTCACTAATGCCTAGGGAGATTTCTGGTCTAGAAAGATGTATCTGTATACCCTTGCTTATAACTGTAATATTGTTTGATTCCTCATCTAACGATTCTTATATCAAATATTCTTGTTAGAGTTATTCCACAGTTGATTTGTGTATTATATCTTAAAAATGAAAATTTATTTTTCTCGCCACTCAATTTTTGGAAACTCTGCCTGCTGTGCATGCAGTTCTGGCAGTTGTTGTTGCTAAATCCCCTTCCTTTGCTACTCTCTCCTCCAGTTGTCTTTTCACGTTACCATGGGTAATATGTACATCCAGATATGATTCTGACTATGTCTCATGCTGCTGTTTTCAAACTTTAGCTGGCTCCTAGTTTCCTGCAGAATGCATTTCTTACTCTTTATCTTGATATGGAAGGAAAGACTTTCAGTATCTTGCTCCTTCCAGCCCTCCATCCTGGAGAGTCTCTTTCTTGCTTCTCCCTTCCTCCATTTCATCCTTCCCTCCCCTGATGCCCATGATTCTAATAAAATGCTATTTTTGAAACTTATCATGCAAGTTTATGCCTCTGAGAATTTCCTCATGATATTTGCATGAGATAGTACTTTCAAATTCCTTTGTTTTTAGGCCTGCTAGGAGAGTTCATTCTTATCTTTAAGGAGACAGAGAAAACAATATTTGTTTATGAAGCTCTCCAGTCAATTCTATAACATTTCTTTATTTTTGCATGTGTCTCTACCAAATAGTTGCAAGCTTTTCAGGGACAGTAATTTATTCATAAGTTCCTTCTCTTACTCCATGCAGTTTTTGGGGAGAGGGAAAAGGTAGAGGAAAGCAGATGCTTATCTTTGTAGTAAGTGTAACCTCTGGCTATGACTTCACTTTCCCTTCCTCTTTGTCATCAAAATAGGACTAAATTGTTGCCTAAGGGTTCAGTGGGTGTGGCTGGTGACCTAAGCAGACCTCACTGCTGAGACCCACAGATCCAAGCTGCCTCATCTCCTGGCTATGCCCTACTCATAACCTCATGCTTCTTGCATTCCTCTGGGGCCAAGCTGTGCCCCATATTGTGTTGGCCCAGGGCCAAACTTAAGGCCTGGATGCTTTGCAACTTGCAGGATTCAAGTATGTGGACTGATACTCCATACAACTTCTGGGTCTTCTTGTTGACTGATCCCCCAGGTCCTTTTTCCCCAGTACAAAGAAATGCAGTTTGCCTTCATAACAACTCCAAAAAGGATGGGGTATTATTATGTCAATTTTGTAGATGAGGAAACTGAGGCATTGAGAGATTACTATGTCAAAAGAGCTGGGATTCAAACCCAAGCATCAAATGCACTTAACCCAGTGTACTGTAGTCTTTTACAGTAAACCTCATGAGTAAGTTGGAAGATCAATTAATTTACTTGTCTATAGCCGATAACATGACAGTTTATATCTGTATATTACGTATATATGCATATACATATTAATTGAACCACTGACCTTTGAGTAAATGGTGGAGCCATAGTTCAAATCCTCATGTTATGACTCTGAAGTAGATGATCATTTTACTACATATACTTGTTTCTGTAGTTTAGATGCCCAAAGCAATTCTTGAGTATTTATTTGTTCTCTTTATATTAAAAAATTAAAAGGAGAAAAAAAGTATTTTTAAAGGAGGAGTGGCTATACCTCACTTTACAAAATTATACATAACAAAGGTGGTCACAGAAAGGATGAATAATTTTAGATCCTGAAAGGTTTTGCTGTCCACTGACATTTTATCTTCTTTTCTTCCTCGTATATCACCAAATAACTGACTTAAGAAAAAAATTAAAAGATAGGTTGTGAGATTGAAGGCATCAAAATTTTATTCCAGTGACTCAATCCCCATTGTGTGAAATAGGCCAGAATGAATAAATTGAACTTTGTATACTCAGCATCTCCATTATTAAATGTATCCACGGAAACCCATTCTGTCAAATTAACTGTGGAGGTTGATGTTGTTACTGTAGGTAAAAGCATTTATTTGCACTGCCATCATAAGTGGATTTTACTTTTAAAAAGAACACCAAATTAACCCACTAAAGCAACAACACTGATTCTCATAGAACATTTGAATAATGCAAAGCAGTATGTGTTTTCATCATTCATTTTAATCATGTTTCTCACTCAACAAGTTAAAGTTATTAAAATCAAAAGCGTCAAATTACTATAATTGTTTCAGATAAATTATAGCTGTTAGTATGTAAGTGGAGAGTTGTTTTTGTATTTGAGAATTTTTGCATTTTTCTGACTGTTTTATGAAGTCCCTCTCTTTAAATTTTTTAAAACTTTGAAAGTCAGAGAGACAGAGTGAAAGAGAGAGAGAGAGAGAGAGAGAGAGAGAGAGAGAGAGAGAGATCAGGGACCCAACCACTTGATCATCATCACTGCCTCTCAGAGTGTGCATTAACAGGAAGCTGGAATCAGGAGTGGAACTGGAACTTGAACCCTAGCATTTCAATATGGCATGTAGGTGTCCCAAACAATGGCTCGACAGCTGTGCCAAAAGCTTGCCCAACCCCAGCCCTCTTTTTTGTTTTCTCTTACAAATTTGCTAGGTTCTATTAATAGACACTAGAATTTTTGTTTTTTTTTCTTTAACGCTGATTACCATTTCCCAGACTAAGTCATTTTCCTGGGAAGCCTGACTCCAATCAGAAGATGTAGACTAATAATTTTCCTTTCTCTGTTTCCAGAGTAGACTTCACTGTAGCCATGCGGAGAGGTACAAAGGACCCAAGTTTTGGCTTGACTAATCCATGATGGATTCATCTTAGCATCTGTTATGACTGGTAAACTCATATTAGTCACATCTTTGAGTTCTTTGGCACATTTTTAACTATTGGCTTTCTATGAATGAATACTGTGGTATCCTGATTCACTGGCTGTACAGAAACAGAGTGCTCGTATCTTATCTCCAGGCTGGCAGGCTATCTGACTGGCCTATCAGCTGTGACATCAGGGACCACAGCCAGTTATCCTATGGTGCATTCAGCCAGGTCATTGTGCCCTGTCAGTGAGGAAATTATAATGTTCCATCTGGAAAGATAGAATGATTTTCTCCTTGACTATCATATGTTTTTTAAAACTTGCAAAGACAAAGACAATTCACGTTAGCTCTTAAGAGCTACATCTGGCGTGTTTTGGGCTGGAGGCCAGGTATTTCTACAGCTGGAGTTTTAAATCATGGTACAGGATTCAGCATTTAAAAACTAAGATACTGTTGTTGAAGTTAACTTTTCTAAAATGTTAGGGAGACTTGTGCTGAGGTGCAGCTCTGTATCTGCAGCCTCATATTGCAGGTAATGTACTAAATACAAGAGAAGTGAAGTGACTAATTGAAGGTTGTACAGTAAGTTTTTGGTAGGTTTGGAATAGAGTGAACACCTCTTGGCCCTCTTTCAGCTCTTCCTTTTTCTATCAAGTTGTTTTTAAGGATACTGAACATGTTTTAAAATAAAATTATTTGAATCTTCTTAAACTGGGGAATACTGGTGACTCTCAAATATCTATGAGTTGTTTCTTATTTAGTAATAAACTCCTAATTTTAACTTGGCGCATGACCATTCAGAATAAAGGCTCCAAGTGCCAAACTCCCTTTTAGTTATATGTTATCCAGATAATCTCAAATGAAGATTAGAGGAGACATGATGTGTACAACTGCCTGGTTGAACTCCTATAACGAAGGCATAATTTTTCATTTGCCTTTTTCCCTTTCTACCCACTAGAGTAGTGTCATGTGGTCATGATCAATTTTGCATCATTTTGACAAGGGTAAAATAGTGGAGATGGAAGAGAAACTAGAAGGAGCTCAGATCCCTGGTACTGTGGCACTGTTCTACCAGCCCTAGTTTGCTTATATCTAAACTTTTATGCAACAGAGAAGTAAACATTTATCTTGTTTTAATTACAAATAATTTAGATCTTAGTTACAGCACTGAACTTACACGGCTATTTAACAATCTGAAGATTTTGTGCATCAAATTAATATTTTATAACTACCAAATGTAAGGACATCCAATGACATTATGCTTGTGTAAAAGTTTGGCAGTCTTGGAATTAAACTGTTACCATCATATTCTACATGTGATGACTTCCTGTTCCCTTCAGAGTCCTAACACAATGTAAGTTGCACAATGTGAGCTCTCATGTGGCTGTCTAATCTGTATCGACAAGAGCATGCTCTTTCCTTTCAGCTGTTTCCCACCTTCTTACTTCTTTGCTACTCCTAAACATTATGGGTGAGCTCCATGCTCCTTCCTCAGCATAAATATTATTTTGTTTTTGTTGTTAGCTTTGTTTTTGTCTCTTTCCTAGCAATCTGGATATAGTTTTCACAGTTTTAGAATTTTACCAAATTGTTATCTTTTCTACAAATTCATTATCCCTTACTGGCACTTGTATACCCTTTGCATTCTTAATTTTTTCCTATATCATTTTTTTCTTTTTTCTTCTTTTCACTGAAATAATGGCTTTTTTTTTAACTTTTATTTAATGAATATAAATTTCCAAAGTACAGCTTATGGGTTACAATGGCTTCCCTCCTCCCACAACTTCCCTCCTATTTGCAACCCTCCCCCCTCCCGCTCCCTTTCCCCTTCCATTCACATAAAGATTCATTTTCAATTCTCTTTATATACAGAAGATCAGTTTAGTACATATTAGGTAAAGATTTCAACAGTTTGCCCATATAGCAACACAAAGTGAAAAAACTACCATTGGAGTACTAATTATAGCATTAAATAACAATGTACAGCACATTAAAGACAGAGATACTACATAATAGTTTTTTTAAAAAAATTAATTAATTTTCTATGCCATTTCTAATTTAACACCAGGTTGTTTTTTTCATTTCCAATTCTCTTTATATACAGAAGATCAATTCAGTATATAATTAGTGAAGACCTCATCAGTTTGTACCCACACAGAAACACAAAGTATAAAAATACTGTTTCAGTACTAGTTATAGCATCACTTCACATTAGACAACACATTAAGGACAGATCCCACATGGGGTGTAAGTACACAGTGACTCCTGTTGCTGACTTAACAATTTGACACTCCTGTTCATGGCGTCAGTAATCTCCCTAGGCTCTAGTCATGAGTTGCCAGGGCTATGGAAGCCTTTAGAGTTCGCTGACTTTAATCTTATTCCGATAGGGTCATAGTCAAAGTGGAAGTTCTCTCCTCCCTTCGGAGAAAGGTACCTCCTTCTTTGATGGCCCCGTTCTTTCCACTGGGATCTCATTCACAGAGATCTTTCATTTAGGTCTTTTTTTTTTTCCATGATATCTTGGCTTTCCATGCTTACTATGCTCTCATGGGCTCTTCAGCCAGATCCGAATGCCTTGAGGGTTGATTCTGAGGCCAGAGTGTTGCTTAGGACATCTATAATGGCTTTTTTTTAACTGCTGCATTTGCAGCACATTATCTGGTACCTACAAGTCACTGGAAAAATAACTACTGAATGGATACAAGGATCAACAATCAAATTGTAATATATGTGAACAATATTACCATCTATTTAAGGATGATTATATTACATGGGTAATTTAGTTTGCTTTCTGATATGTATGTATATATATGTGTGGAATGTGTTGGCTTCTTTAGAGATAAAATCTCTTTCAATGAAGTTATAATAGATAGAATTTTACATACTTGTATGCAAAACCCATTCATTCAAAAACATCACTGGATTTCATAGCAGATTACTCATCTTTGATTTTTAAATGACTAACAAAATCCTGAAATCCTGAGATCAGAGAAAAAATATCAAATGTATTCTGCAATACAATATGTTCTACTATTATATTTCAAATATATTTTTTTCCAGTGTAAGAAATCCTGTGCTAAAATCATTCTTTTTATTTTTTTTTAAGGGAAAGGGTTTATTGGGGAACACCCTACAGACCGGAGAGAAGGGGCGGCGAAGGAAAAAGAGAAGGAGACTGTAAGAGAGAGAGACAGAGAGGAGGGAGAAGAGAGACGAAAGGAGGAGAGAAGCCAAGAGAGGCCAAGAGAGCATGTGTTCAGGAACAGGCCCTTTTAAAACTTTGCTTGAGGGCGGGCAGGGAAGCAGGAGTAGCGAATCCCATTAGGATGGGGGTGGAGCCTGGCTCAGGTAGCTGGGCTGTGCGGCCACCTGGCTAAAACTGTGCGCCAGTGTTAAATCATTCTTGAAAATTAAAGTAAATGGGGGCCGGCGGCATGGCGCAGTAGGTTAATCCTTCGCCTGCAGTGCCAGCATCCCATATGGATGCTGGTTCTAGTCCCTGCTGTTCCTCTTCCAATCCAGCTCTCTGCTATGGCCTGGGAAAGCAGTAGAAGATGGCCCAAGTTCTTGGGCCCCTGCACCCATGTGGGAAACCCAGAGGAGGCTCTTGACTCCTGGCTTCAGATCAGCACAACTCTGTTGTGGCAATTTGGGGAGTGAACCAGCGGATGAAAGACCTTTCTCTCTGTCTCTCCTTCTCACTATCTGTAACTCTACCTCTCAAATAAATAAATAAAATCTTAAAAAAAAAGTAAATAAAGAACAATGTCTTCTCATAATGCCATTGGCAGAAGATTTACCTAATATAGTAGAAACAAATTTGTGGTACTTATTGTTTCAGAAATGTCACATTGCTTTAAAAAAAGTTTTATTTTTTTGAAAGGCAGAAGGACAGAGAGACAGAACGAGAGAGAGAGAGAGATCAAGATCTCCCATTTACTGATTCACTCTCTGAACTTTTATAAATTTTATCCAGCACTGAGTATCAAGTTGTGAGAGTAGACTGATCCAGGATCAGGTATTGTTAGGATTCCTTCCTCTGAGAAACTGGGAGTAGGGTAGAGTCCTAGTCCATGTAAGTTGCAATCCATACCATCACAACAGATTTGCCAGTGGTTTTCTTTTCCATATTGACATTTGCTCTTCTGCGTGGGTTAGTGCTGTCCTTCACAGCAATGCTATCTGGTGATGCACACCCAGCCATTTATCTCTTCTCAATGCTCTCCACTCCATGGTGTTGCTTCCTACTCCATCAGCATCTCTTACCGTTCCCCCTAGTAGGAACGCCCTGGATCCTGTCCTTTCTTACATATAAGAAATGACTTCTTTCTTGCAATAATCTGTAAACTGTGAGCCATTAGCCGTCATCCCACCACCACAGGTAATCTAGATGAACTGAAACTATTTACTTACTCTCTGATAATGACACATGTTTAAGGAGTTTTAGAAGACTTTCAAGGAGACATGTACATCTAAGGAAAAATTGTGGAAGACCTTGAAAAGGCAAAAAAGTTTGTTAGGTGCTCTATCTAGTGCAAACTTCCTGGTTTTTACTTTTTGTTTTCTTTGCTATTTTACACAACTACAAGTTATTCAGAAAAGTGGTAATAACGAAAATGATTTTTGTTCACAAAAATGCAAGTAATCGGCGCGGTGCGCCGGCCGCAGCGCGCCTACCGCGGCGGCCATTGGAGGGTGAACCAACAGCAAAGGAAGACCTTTCTCTCTGTCTCTCTCTCTCTCACTGTCCACTCTGCCTGTCAAAAAAAAAAAAAAAAAAGATAAAAAAAAATGCAAGTAAAATGTGTCATGTGGAATGCGATTGATAACTGCCCTGCAGATATTGATCAGTTTTTCATCTATTCATAAAGTCATTTCAGAATTTCTGATTGTCTATATAGCACATGGTAATGCTTTTTTCCAAAGAAGTTGAAACATTATGAAACATTATGAAGATGTAATTTTTGACTTGAATTAGCTTTATATTTATACGAGAACCATGGTTTTACCCCTTAAAAACCTGTCTTTTACATTACAAGCACAATGAGGATCATGAAAGGGGCATTGGGATATTTTAAAAGCTTATATTATGTATGTGCTTCATTGTTTTCCTGGTGTGTGCATGGTAGCCTAAAACAAAAAGAACAACAAAGACATTAACAACAAAGGAGATCAGTTAATAATGGTTTTCTTTTTAACTCACCATTATCCAGTTCTTTTCATGTCAGAATTCAGTTCTTTAATAATGCTCATAAAAAGAGTTGAATTATCCTATAAATATCTTATTCATTAGAAAAGAGGTTTTTTTTTTTTTTTTTGGCTGATCCTTTGCAATCTACAAAAGAACTTTAAACTCATCAATGTATTAGTGGAAGAGAAAGACTAGGAGAACTGAATAAGACCTTTGAAATTATGATTAATTTAGATTTTATTAAAATGGAATGTGTGGAATTTCACTCAAAGTCTATATAAACTTTTACTTTTGTATGTGAAAAGTAATGTATTTAGAATATTTAAAAAAGAAATTAAGTATATTAGTGTATATATTATTTCAGGAGACAACTTTAAGTGTATAGTGGGGGGCTGGCTCTGTGGCATAGTGAGTAAGGCCGCCACCTGCAGTACTGGCATCCCATATGGACACAGGTTTGAGTCCCGGCTGCTCCGCTTCTGACCCAGCTCTCTGCTGTGGCCAGCAAAAGCAGTGGAAGATGGCCCAAGTCCTTGGACTCCTGCAGCCATGTGGGAGACCCAGAGGGAGCTCCTGGCTCCTGATTTTGGATCAGTGCAGCTCCCGCTGTTGTGGCCATCTGGAAACTGAACCATTGGATGGAGGACCTCTCTCTCTCTACCTCTGCCTCTCTGTAACTCTACCTTTCAAACAAATAAATAAATCTTTAAAAAAAAAAGAGAGAGAGTAATGATTATTGGCATCCCAAGAAATCCCCATTTGTTAATATTTGCTTGCATACCATGCTGGTAGATGTTAATGTTAATAGCAGATGAATAGATTGAACTTATTTGTTTATATAATACAGGTATTTCCAAGGCCAACCCTGTGAACTGGTTTAATTTTAATGAAAACTAGCATAGAGAAACTATATGTAGTTTTTTATTTTATTTTATTTTTTTAATCTTTTATTTAATGAATATAAATTTCCAAAGTACAGCTTATGGATTACAATGGCTTCCCCCCCCCATAACTTCCCTCCCACCCACAACCCTCCCCTTTCCCGCTCTCTCTCCCCTAATAGTACTCTGAATTTATTTATTTTCCAATTTCCTTTCTTAAATTATTCTATAATAGAGAAATTTTAACATAGTTTTCATTTTCCTTTGCTATTATCTACAGATGAACAATAAAATTCATAACTACTTTTTAAAAAGTTATTTATTTATTTGAATGTGTTCATAGAAGGGGTTGGTGGGAGAGAGAGAGAGAGAGACAGAGAGAGACAGAGATTTCTTCCATCCCTTGGTTCACATCACAAATGCCCACAAATAGCCAGGGCTGGGCTAGACTGAAACCAGGAGCCAGAAATTCCATCCTGGTGTCCCACTTCGGGGCAGGAGTTGAAATACTTAGGCCACCTTCTGCTGTCTTCCTGGGTATATCAGCAGGAAGTTGGATTGGAAGCAAGTAGCCAGGACTCCAATACGGTATGCCAACATCATCGATTGTGGAGCCTGCTGCACTACCACACCACCCTTGGTAACTGATTTTTAATATTTCACTTTCATTTGAGTTCTGGCTCTGGAAAGACTCTGCTTATTAAAATGGATCAAATGAATACAGTGGAGAGACTGAAGAGAGGAAAAAAACCAAAATTAACTAATAAATAAAAATACTACTGAAACAGAGCCTACAAATTTATTTTACAAATGATCAAAAGTTAACCAAAGATAGAGTAGAAGACTACACTTAATCATTTTGTTGACGCTTAAATATATATTCTGTATAACTATTTGACAAAATTTTCAGTGGCTTAAAGATTCAGGAACTAATTAAAACTTATGGAGATCTGAAATTGTCATGTACATGGATAATTGAATAAGCAAAGGATTATAAACTGAAAAATCAATAGAGATTGATTTGGAGAGATTAAAATGGAATAAATAAAGCTAAGCAAATATTAAAGAAAAACACCTCTTATTCAGATATATGGATTTATTTGATGGGGTACATTTTTAAGGCTGCTACATAAGATTTATTATTTATTAAAAATATATCTCATGAGAAAATGAGCAATTGTAATAAACCCTTAGGGGATGCTATATAAAGTATTTTCTGGATAAAATAAAATTGTTTTTACAAAGTTTGTTATGTTTACTAGTGTTTGTGCTTTGGAATAAGTTGAGTGTGAATATGAGGGAGAGAAAGATGGGAAAGGTTAATTAATAACTGTTAAGTTATAATTAGATAGGAGCAAGCAGTTCTGGTTTTTATTGCCCAGTAGGGTGAATATAGATAATGATCATGAACTGTACATTTCTCAGAAAAAATCCTAGAAGAAAGTTTTTCAAGTGCTTTTAACATAAAGAAAGGTAAATGCTTGAGGAGGTAGCATTTATGGTTCCTTCGGTTGGACATTACACAATGTATACATGTATCAAAGTATCATATGCCAGTTAAAATTTAAAAAATGAGGAAACTAATTCTGAACATTTGTTGAGGGTAAATTGAGCACCAGACACCAGTCAAGCTATTTTTCATCTTGTCCCTCATTTAATCCTCACAATAGCCTTTTTTTAAAATTTTTTTTCCTTAAACTTTTATTTAATGAATATAAATTTCCAAAGTACAGCTTATGGATTACAATGGCTTCCCCCCCCATAACTTCCCTCCCACCCGCAACCCTCCCCTTTCCCACTCCCTCTCCCTTTCCATTCACATCAAGATTCATTTTCAACTCTCTTTATATACAGAAGATCAGTTTAGTATATATTAAGTAAAGATTTCAACAGTTTGAACCCACATAGCAACACAAAGTGAAAAATACTGTTGGAGTACTAGGTATAGCATTAAATCACAATGTACAGCACATTAAGGACAGAGATCCTACATGATATTTTTTTAAAAATTGATTTTCTATGCAATGTACAATTTAAAACCAAGGTTTTTTTTTTCATTTTAAATTATCTTTATATACCGAAGATCGATTCAGTATATACTAAGTAAAGATTTCATCAGTTTGCACCCACACAGAAACACAAAGTGTAAAAATACTGTTTTCAGTACTAGTTATAGCATTGCTTCACATTGGACAACACATTAAGGACAGATCGCACATGAGGAGTAAGTACACAGTGACTCCTGTTGTTGATTTAACAATTTGACACTCTTGTTTATGGCGTCAGTAATCTCCTTAGGCTCTAGTCCTGAGTTGCCAAGGCTATGGAAGCCTTTAGGGTTTGCCGACTTCAATCTTATTCCGACAGGGTCATAGTCAAAGTGGAAGTTCTCTCCTCCCTTCAGAGAAAGGTACCTCCTTCTTTGATGGCCCTGTTCTTTCCACTGGAATCTCGCTTGCAGAGATATTTCATTTAGGTCTTCTTCTTTTTTTTTTTTTTTTCCAGATTGTCTTGGCTTTCCATGCCTGAAATACTCTCATGGGCTCTTCAGCCAGATCCGAATGCCTTAAGGGCTGATTCTGAGGCCAGAGTGTTATTTAGGACATCTGCCATTCTGTAAGTCTGCTGTGTATCCCGCTTCCCATGTTGGATTGTTCTCTCCCTTTTTGATTCTATCAATTAGAATGCTGAGTGAAATAAGCCAGTCCCAAAGGGACAAATATCATATGTTCTCCCTGATCGGCGACAACTAACTGAGCACCAAAGGGGAAACCTGTTGAAGTGAATTAGACACTATGAGAAACAGTGACTTGATCAGCTCTTGTCCTGACTATTGATGCACAATGCAATACTTTATCCATTTTAGTATTTTTTTTTGTTCTAGTACTATTGTTTGAACTCTGTAATTAACGCACAATTATTCTTAGGTGTTTAAATTTTAACCGAAAAGTGATCCTTGTTAAATATAAGAGTGGGAAAAAGAGAGGGAGGAAATGTACAATTTGGGACATGCTTCTGCCCCAAATGGTGGAGTTAGAAACGTGCCAGGGGATTCCAATACAATCCCATCAAGGTGGCATGTACCAATGCCATCTCACTAGAGCAAATGATCAATTTCAGTTCACAACTGATCACACTGATAGGTCTAAGAGTCAAAGGGATCACACAAACAAGACTAGTGTCTGTGAATACTAACTCACAATAGCCTTTTAACATGGCAATGGATTCCTTAGATTATGCTAATGTCACTGTTCTGCCTTATGGCAGTAGACAATCTGATGATTTTATCTTTCATCCACCTCCAATTCTTTCTCCATGTAGGTAGATATTACATATTGTGTTACACTGAAAAGTTAAAGACAATTTAGTTTGAGTATGTTACCACTACTTTCCTTTGTTTAAAAAAATCTATTGGGGGGCACTGTGGCCTAGCAGTTAAAGTGTCTGCCTTCAGTGCTGCCATCGCACGCCAGTGCCGGTTCAAGTGCCGGCTGCTCCACTTCTGATCCAGCTCTCTGCTATGGCCTGGGAAAGCAGTAAAAGATGGCTCAGCTCCTTGGGCCCCTGCACCCACGTGGGAGACCAGGAAGAAGCTCCTGGCTCCTGGCTCCTGGCTTCTGATCAGTGCAGCTCTAGCTGTTGTGGCCAACTGGGGAGTGAACCAGAGGATGAGACCTCTCTCTCCCTCCCTCTCTCTCTCTCTGCCTCTGCTTCTCTCTCTGTAACTCTGACTTTCAAATAAATAAATAAATGTTTTAAAAAATCTATTGCATTTTAACCAATTTTACTGCTTTTTGAGCACACCCAAATTCTAATTAGTGTTCTAAGCATTTTCCTTACATTATGTTACTTAAGTCTACTAAGTATATGTTAGTATTTTCACTTCCAGTTTTCTGCTGAAAGGCATAGGCTCAGGCATGGAAAGGTAATGTAATCATCCAGTGCCACATGGCCAGTAGGTGGCAGATTTGGAATTACAATTTTGTCTCTCTTCAAAGCTGGCATTCTGAATCTTTGTGTTATACTATCTCCCTGGAAATTGGTGTTAGTTAACAGACCAATTTCATATAAGCACACATTTGAAGTAAAACTAAAAATACACAGATACACAGATTTAAAAAAAAAATATTTATTTTATTTATTTGAGAGGCTGAGTTATGGGGAGAGAGAGAAAGAGAGAAATACAGAGAGATCTTCCATCCTCTAGTTCACTCTCTAGATGGCCATAACTGCCAACGATGGGCCAGGTCGAAGCCAAGAGCCAGGAGCTTGTTCCAGGTCTCCCACATTGGTGGCAGAGGCACAAATGCTCAGACCATATTCTGCATCTTCTGCTGTTTTCCCAGGTCATTAGCAGGGAGTTGGATTGGACATGGAGCAGCTACAACACGAAGTGGCACCTATAAGGTATGTCAGCATAGCAGGCAATAACTTTACCCGCTGTGCCAGAACACTGAGACCACAGATTTTTCTATTTTTTTCTTTTAAAGATTTGTTTATTTAAAAGGCAAAGTTACAGAAAGAAAGGGAAAAATAAAGAGGGAGAATGATCTCCCATTCACTGGTCCACTCCCTAAATGACTGCAACAGCCTGGGTTGGTCTAGGCTGAAGCCAGAAACTGGAAGTCTATTGTGGTCTCCCACACTGGTAGCAGAGGCCCAAGCGTTTGAAACATCTCCCAGGGCTTCCCGGGCACATTAGCAAGGAGCAGGATGGGAAACAGAGTGGCAGGGAATTGAACTGGCATCGTGGGCAGAGCTGGGCCGATCCGAAGCCAGGAACCAGGAGCTTCTTCCAGGTCCCCCCACATGGGTGCAGGGGCCCAAGGACTTGGTTCATCTTCTAATGCTTTCCAGGCCACAGCAAAGAGCTGGATTGGAAGAGGAGCAGCCTGGATTAGAACCAGCGCCCATCTGGGATGCCTGCACTTCAGGCCAGGGTGTTAACCCACTGTGCCACAGTGCCTGCCCCTTTGTATCTTTTTTTTCATTTTTCCCATTTCATCTATGATGTTGAATTTACCATAATTTGATTCTTTATCATATTTTTAAATTATCCTTTCAATGTCTTTAGTTGGTGACATTGACTTTGAATTCCTTCATATCTGGATAAGTCAAGCCATTTTAATTTTCATTACATAAATTGCTGGTTTTGTTTTTATTATTTTCTTGTGCCTACTTTGATTATCATTTGCCCTTTGTGTTATTCCCTGAAGTGATCATTTACTGGTTGATAGAGACCTTTCTTACAGATACAAATTTCTTTCTAATTACTTTTATAAATTTTGATACAACTTATTTTTATTATAAATTATCAGATCAGAAATCTGTTCTAATTTTTGTTGCCTTTTTAAATCCTCCTAATTCACAATACAATGTAGATTGTTTTACCTTATGTGTGAGGGCTTTTAAAAAGTTAGCATCTAAAATTAACTTTGTTATTGATTTCTTTTTTTTTTTAAGGTTTTTTTTTGTTTGTTTGTTTTTTATTTTTGACAGGCAGAGTGGACAGTGAGAGAGAGAGCCAGAGAGAAAGGTCTTCCTTTTGCCGTTGGTTCACCCTCCAATGGCTGCCGCGGCTGGCGCGCTGCGGCCGGCGCACCGCGCCGATCCGATGGCAGGAGCCAGGTGCCTATCCTGGTCTCCCATGGGGTGCAGGGCCCAAGCACTTGAGCCATCCTCCACTGCACTCCCTGGCCACAGCAGAGAGCTGGCCTGGAAGAGGGGCAACCGGGACAGAACCAGCGCCCCGACCGGGACTAGAACCCGGTGTGCCGGCGCCACAAAGCGGAGGATTAGCCTAGTGAGCCGCGGCGCTGGCCCTTGTTATTGATTTCTAATTTATGTGAATTAACTTTGAAGATTTTGCAATTTGGGAATTATTTTATACAACAGAGATACTCTATCTTACTGAAAAACTCATGTACAGTGTTTTTTTTTTTTTTTTTTGTAAGGGTGTATTTATTAATTTGAAAGTCAGTTACAGACAGAGAGAGGGAGAGACAGAGAGAGAAATCTTCTATCTGCGTCTTCACCCCCTAAATGTCTGTAACAGCCAGGGCTGGGCCTATCTGAAGTCAGGAGCTTCTTCTTCAATATTCTTGTGATTAGTTTTGTATGGGATAACTTCTTTTTTTCTTCTTTCAATCTGCTTGATATTTAAAATGTCTCCTTTTCAATTAGCATATAGTTGGGTTTTGCTTGCCTTATCAGGTTCAATAATCTTTTATTTTCAATCTCTTAGACTGTTAAGTAATTTATGTTTAGTCTAGTTATTAATTCAATGTATTTATCATTATATCATTATGTTATTTATTGTCTGTCTCATCTGTTTTGTTTCTCTGTTTCTTTTTTTCTTTTCTTTTTAAAAGTGAGTTTAATATCCAAATTTGATATTCTGGCTTAATTCCTCTGTTGGCTTTTTGATTATGTACCAGCGTATCATTTTTTTTGAAGCAGTTTAGGGATTAACTGTGTCCTTTGTTTATAACCGTTTACTTGAAGTTAATATTGTAGCTCTTTATCCTCCTGTCTTGTGTGCTATAATTTTCTTATATTTTGATTTATATATTATAAAATGTATATGATGCATCTCAAAATATAATGTTATGCTCATTTTGCTTTAGACAGATGTCTTTTAAAGAAACTAAGAGAGAATTCTGGGTTTTGTATTTACTTACATAGTTGTTTTCTGCAGTACTGTTTCTTTTGGTATGTTCTTACAGCTTCTTATATATTACCTTTGGCCTTTGTATTCCTTTTTAATTTTGTATAATGTAGGTTTGATTGTACTGAATTATCTCAACTGTCACTTACCTGAAAGTGATTTATTTCTCTTTTATTATTGAGGTATATTTTGATGAAAAAAAATTCTGGGTTGACATATTTTATAGGACTTAGAAGGTGATGTTGCGCTGTCTGCTGGATTGTATTGTTTCTGGTGAGAAGCCAGATCTCATTCATATATGTACCCCCCCGTATGTAATGTGACCTTTTAGGTCTAGATGTTTTTAGGATTTTGTCATTATTTTGGGTTTTAAGCAGTGTCACCATAAGTATGGCGAGGTGTGGTTTTTGTTATGTAGATCCAGATGGAGTTTGTGAGTTTCTGAGTTTGTATCCCCATACAACTTGGGACAATTTTAATGATTTCTTTTTATTATTTCATTTTTACCCTATTACTTCATTCCTTTTATTTTAGAATTCAACTTCACATATGTTAGACTGCTGCCTGTTACCCTTCAGGTCACTTAGAATCTAATCTTTATTTTTCATCCTTTTATCCTTGTCCCTCATATTAAAGCTTTTCTACTAATGTTTCTTAAACTTTCTTTGATGAGTTCCCTCTCCCTTCCAATTTGCTTATACATTCACTGAGGATAAACTTCATATCATAGAATGCAATTTTTTTAAACTAGAATTTCTACTTTTTTGATTATTTGCTTTTTTAATTTAGAAATTCTGATTTATTTTAGAAACTTGATTTTTGTCTTGTTCTTCTAAAGAATATTACTTTACTCTTTATCTGATAGTTAAATTATTTGCTGATTATATAGAACTGTGCAGTCTTGTGTTTTCACTTTGTTAGATAGGATCTGTGGAAACCTTAGGTGTTTACTAAGATTTTTGTAACAAGGAAGGATTCACACTCCAAATTCTCACGCACTGGGAAACTTCTTAAATTTCTGTTCAACTCTTTCAATCCTCCAGCTGTTTTCCTCTAGAATTATTCAAATCTTTCCCATGAGTTCATTTTATTTAGGGGTCAGCAAAAAAAATGTAAAAGATGATATAATTTTGGATCTCCAGCCATTGTGGATCCCTTCGTTACTGAATTTCTCTTAAGATCCATTCATTTTGGTAGCCTAGACTACATAATTGGATACTTCAAGCAATCAAATCTAACAAAACAGTGTCAAATAAAATAAAATTGTAACTTTTTTCTCAATTCCTGCTTGCTTGACTTATATAGACATGAATATGTACTAGGGAGAAAATCCATATGAATGTCAGTTCTACCCAATAGACCTCCTTTTCTTCAAGGATTGAATCCTTCCCAGTTTTTGCTTCTTTTTTGTCCCTCTCCATTGTTTTCCATATTTTTTCTTTATTGCATTTTGGGCAGATATGGTACTAATCTGCAAGAGAGCTAGTCTACTAGCAGGAAGCTACAGTAATACATTCAGACTGCCTCAACAATTGCACTGTGCAATGGTTTATGCTGGAATCCAATCTCTTTTTTCTCATTGTTTTGTTTGTACTGTTTGTTGTTTCCCATCTCTGTATTTGTCATCTACTCTAAAACACAATCCTAGATTGGTCTTTTGCTAGTGAACCCTATTTTCAAATGTCTGACCATAGGTTCAACAATTCCACCTCTCATAGCATTGGTATCCAGGTCTTGCTTATAACAGGGACTACAACAAGCACCAGCCAATCATGTATGATACTGGCTTTGAATATCTCCCTGAGGTTCTTTCTTCTTTCTTTACTTACAATCCCAGCCCCTGCAATTATTGAACATGTTTTATTTTCTACAATGTTTGTAAGCTTAAGTGATACAAAGGGGACTCTTGTAAAAACAAAGTCATCTGTTTCTCTGTTTAAACTTTTTTTTTTTTTAAACTGATGGGTAATGGATAAAATAGGCACACATATTATATAAAAATGATGGCTTGAGGCCAAATTTCATCTGTCCTAATAGACAAAAAAAAGCAAGCCAGAAAAATTTTTTCAATGTATTTGACTTTCAAGTCATTAAGAGAAGGTTAGTTATAGTTGACAATGTCTTAATAACTCATTTAAAATGTAGCTAAATGTAAATGCAATGGATAATGAGTGGTAGCTCTAAAAATAACATTTTTTATACTTATCAAAATGGAAAATTAGAACTAATCTAAATGTCTAAAAAATCTTTCAGAAGAAGAGTTTGACTCTGACTTTCACCTAACATTTTACAAATAAACCAACCATTTGGTTCCTATTCAGGGATTTTACCATGAAAAATAGTTAAAAAACTGATAACAGATAGAATTTGAGTTCAGTGAAATAAAATAACATAATGGAAACTATACTGTAATGAATTATGAAACAAATATGTCATATTCAGAATCTAAAAACATAATTAAAATCAATAAAATTTATTTTAATTGCTTTCTTTTTACTGTTTATTTTAGAAACTTTATTAGTTAAATACAACACACATAGGTTACAAAAATCAATCATAATGTGTAAGGTATGAAAAATAAATGCTGTATTTCCCTCTCTAAAACATCTCCTATTGGATTCATCTGTTATAAGTTCTTTTGAATTATTTACTATACTTTTTATTGAATTCCTTTCATTCCTGTGCAAGCTTCTGAAGGTTTCAGATGAATGTGTAAACACTTTCATATATTCTTTTTAACCTATTTCAAACATTTTTTCTTGTTATTAATTTTTTCATAGTCAACATTTTAACTGCATTACAATACTTGAACTTAATGCAGTTCACTAGTTTTTATTAAATATAAAAATATTATACAACATTTTTTCTGTTGTATGCATTATGTCATCCACATAACTTTAAGGTTTATTTTCTTTTTTCTAAAAGGGAATGATACCTATCTCATAAATTTCAGGAAGGAGTAAATAAAATACTTTAAAAAATGTTTAGCATGCTACTTGATACAATCTTGATTAAAATAATATATTAGTTTCCCTTGATATTTTAGGCAAATCAAATACAGCTTATCAATACTATGCCACAGATGAGTGGATGCATATGGTAAACAAAATGAGAAACATATTGGTAGATTTTTACAGTACATTGAGTAGGTCATACATTAAGAAAGAACTTGGGAAAGACATGTTGTGGATATTAACCTATAATTAGTGTAAAACATATTTTTGGCATCTGATATTTGGCAAAATATGTGTTGGAGGAAGATAAATAGTTTATTTTCTTTATACCTTATCTCCCCACCTCTATAAACAGCATTTAGTGCTATAATCTCATGGTTGAAATTTGGACTTGCAGTTTGAATATGACTCTGCTCCCAGATGAAATGAGTTGTAAAAACTCGAATTATCATTTAAAGTAAATGTTTAAGTTGAAAGCATCCACTCCTCAGGATATTTTCTTTTTCTTTTTCTTTTTTTTTTTTTTTTTTTTGACAGGCAGAGTGGACAGTGAGAGAGAGACAGAGAGAAAGGTCTTCCTTTTGCAGTTGGTTCACCCTCCAATGGCCGCCGCGGTAGGCGCGCTGCAGCCGGCGCACCGCGCCGATCCGATGGCAGGAGCCAGGTGCTTCTCCTGGTCTCCCATGCGGGTGCAAGGCCCAAGGACTTGGGCCATCCTCCACTGCACTCCCTGGCCAAGCAGAGAGATGGCCTGGAAGAGGGGCAACTGGGACAGGATCGGTGCCCCGACCTACTGGGACTAGAACCTGGTGTGCCGGCGCCGCAAGGCGGAGGATTAGCCTAGTGAGCCGCGGAGCCAGCCCAGGATATTTTCAAACCAAGGTGATAAAGAAGAGGACCCTGGATCAGGAATCAGGAGTCCAGTATCCAGGTCTACTGCTGTTGGCAATAAGCTGCGAGGGAAACTAGTCACTGGCACTCAGTTTTTCCATTGTGTGAGATAGGCTTTATCATCTCCTCTTTGAGATTCCATGAGAAGTCTGCATGTGACATACACATTTAAGATGTTTCATTTTAATTTAAATATCATGTAACTTAACAAATATATATTTTAAAAATAAATGGTTTACGAACATCTGATGGCTACAAAACCTTTCACACTGAAAGACTCATAAATAAAATTTTAAATTCAATTGTTTTTCCAAAGTGAGTAACAGCGGAAAACAAAACAAAACAAAAAAAATTCAGTGTATCCTCTACTAAACTAGATACATATCTCCATGTTGTTGTAGCCCTGTGGCTTCCAAAGAACACACTTTTGTTTTGGTATTTAAACAAGAAGGTTTATTTAGTTTAACTCCTAATTGAAAACTGTGACTCTTAACATATCAGGTATCAATCATCTAGAGGCACCTTAGTGAAGGTGCTTCTAACCAAATGATTATGTCAAGGATAGAATATAATAGCTTTCTCCAATTAATTAATAGTATACACCTCTCTTTTATAGTTATATACACTAAATTAGCAATGGCAATATGGTTTTGAATTTGGCTTTTCTGGAAAAATTACAATTTTAAAGCCTCCAGCATCAATGTAAGAGTGACTTCAAAACGTGGATTACTGGTAAATTTCAATGAAGCATTATCTAATACTAGTGGAAGAACTAAAAGCAGGGCAGGATGCAGACAAATTCATTTAGGTGGGAAGGCCTCAAGAAATAGGCGCACTTTCTTCCTTTGTAACTACCTGAATGGAAAACTAAATGTACTCTTCTGTAGCAAAGATTTGTGCTACATAAAAGGAAACCCACAGAAATTGAAAACCCCATTGCTGAAGTCAAGGGAGATGAGTAAAGATGGGGTTGTCAGTTGTGTTAAAGTGTGTGGTGGGAAAGCACAGGCACACAGGAATGTAAAGATGTCTTGGTATGCTGAGCTCTTCTCCGTGAATCCTATAAGAAATGGGAGTTGACATACTCCATTACCTAGAAATAAAATACATTTTTAGATCAAACAGTCATTTTTCACAAGGTCTTGAAAGTTCAGCCAGCGAGAAAGCCAAAAAGGAATGGAACAAATGGACTTATTTAGCTCATTGTGGACTGATTATTTTTTCATACTTTTTCAGTTTATAGACTAACTAGTAGGTAAATATTAAAGTAAATAATAAGAAATTTAATAAAAATATATTTGGATTCAATAAATAGCACAAGCAAAAAGATTGTATGCATCAATTCATTTACCCTGACCTATGCTATAAACTTAACATGAAATATGAACAGTGCTAAGTACTTGCTTAGAAAACTCTTATAGCTGGATTGATAGCAAACACTTCTTGTCGCTATGTTAAGTATATATTTTGGTCATAATATACAGGTGTCTACAAGCCTGTAATAGGATTAAAATCATATCCTAAAAACTCCAAGTCAAAATTCAAACAACCATAATTCTGAGTCCTGTTTCACCTATATAATTGCTTTTCCATTAGTTATAATAAAATAATATCACATTTCTAGGAAATAGGAAAATAGATAGCAAATAGAAATGAAAGACTTAAGAAAATAAGGAAATTGTCCTAGTTGCTGTTTCCCTAAGGAAATGTTTTTCTTTCAAGATTGTCAGGTAATTTGAAAGTAAAAGCAACTGTGTTATAATCATAAAACTACTATAGAGGGGTGAGTGTTATCAAGTGACTTCAAAAGTGGGTGGGAGAAAATAAAATACAAGTTTATTTTGGTGAAAAAAATTTTGAAATCTGTGACCAGTTTCATAATACACATTTTCCATGAACTTCTTGTATGATGTCCAGTAGCTCATATGTATGATTTCAAAATTTTCAAATTGTAGTAGATCTATGTTGGCCAAACTTTTGAGGATAAAAACTACCTTTTGAAGACCACAGTAGTTTCTTTCTTTCTTTTTTTTATTTGACAGGTAGAGTTACAGACAGTGAGAGAGGGAGACAGAGAGAAAGGTCTTCCTTCTGTTGGTTCACTCCCCAAATGGCCTCTATGGCTGATGCTGTGCTGATCTGAAGCCAGGAGTCAGGTGCCCCTTTCTGGTCTCCCATGTGGGTGCAGGGGCCCAAGCTCTTGGACCATCCTCTACTGCCCTCCTGGGCCACAGCAGAGAGCTAGACTGGAAGAGGAACAATCAAGATTAGAACCTGGTACCGAAATGGGATACCTGCGCTGCAGGCAGAGGATTAACCAAGTGAGCCACAGCACCGACCCCGAGCATGGTAATTTCAAGAAACTGGAACAGAAAAGTAGCCATACTGCTCTTACTATTAGTTTCTAAGAGTCAATATTTGCTTTTTTTGAATTTGTATTTTGTTATTCATAGTAATATCAGACATACTGGGAAAATACTTGCTTACTATAAGAAATGCAAGTTAACACTAAGAAAATGCAATATAGAGCTGTCTTGTGTGGCTTTAAATATAGATATGACTCTACCACTCATTAGTCGTGTGATCTTAGGCAAGCTACCCAAGATTTCCAAATCTCAGTTTCTTTATCAGCAAAATGAGCGTAACATACACCTATCTTGTAAGGTTACTTTAAGCTTTAAATGAACAGAGGGTGAATACTTTATACATGTTAGATACTGTTATTAGATGTTCATTACTCCTGCAAAACTTGCTCATAGTACTGCCTTTCTAAGTTGCTTAAAGACAAGCATAGCTAGATTCTATTAAATAATGTAATTGATCCAATAACACATGATCTCCACTTTTACCAAGATATATGTTTGGTTCTGTAACTTTAAGGTAGGAGAATTGCTAAATTGGCTCTTTTTATCATTGCAAGACAGAGTATTTGAAATCGTGCTGATCAGGAGAAGGCAAGAAATAATTTAGGAGATCATGAAAATATCAGCATTTACCTTGGGATCTACTTGTAGGAAATGCCTGCTGCCTTTAGCCAGGTTAATCAGCTTCTCCCTGGGCTCCACTTCCAACCATTAACAAATTACCTCCTTGTCTCTTCTGGGGCTGACAGGCAATTTTAGTGATAAATAAAGTTGAAGACTTTCAAAGTGAAGTTTGAATTACTTTGCATATATTTACACACATAAGCAAAGCAACATTTGGCAATTTAAGATTTGTCAGGATAAAAGACATTTAATAAATTTATTACCATCTAGTTGTTCCAGAGGCAAACACTAATTTCGATATGATTAATCTAAGCTTTCAAAGAGTGAATTAATGAATTTCTAAATAACTTACCATGGCTCATCTCTGCTGTTGCAGGTCTTACATCTGCTCATATTGAAATGCCTCATTGAATTTTTTCTACCTATCCTAAATTTTTGGGATCCCAACAATTAAGTAAGTAAATAGTACAAGACATGTGAAAAGAAGAATTCCTCATTCTTCTAAGCACCAATGGACGTGGGAAGGAAGGACATTCCCATTTTTAATAATATCTGTGATTCCTAATACATAATAATAAATCACTTTCATGAATCAGATATTGAAAAAATAAAAGGTTGTGTCTGCTCTCCCATATAGTGTTCTATGCTCTATGCTCCAGAATATTTTAAAGAAAGTGCAAGTGTGCCTAAGAACATTCTGGAATAATAACAGTTATAGGGAGGAGAGCGATTTATAGCTCAACCTTCTAACAGACTGCATTTGGCAGAGTTCCTTTGCATAGCTTACCAGTAAATAAATAAATGTTATTAACTATAAATAGATATGGTTAGAAGAAACTAGGTTATGAAAGCAGAGGCCATTTTAACCTGTTCTGGGAGACCAAGCATGAGACTTTCAGTGAAGTAGTGGATAATCTTAGACAATTTTAGATGTTTATTTTGTCAGCAGCATACCCTGGGGGTCAACTCTATGTGGTTAACATCCCCTTCATTGGTCTGGAAACTGCAAGGTCAAAGATTATTCACCATGTTATTGAGTACATTATGATGGCACTTCAGACTGTCTATAGAAAATAGAATTTAAAGATAAGTCTATTTTGGGACAAACATTTTTGAAATATATGCATAGTTCTTTCATAATATGCAATCTCCATGAAGCTTTTGATGATCCCTTTTATGTTTGACATCATCTTGCATCAAAATAAATACACTGGGGCCCATCTTGTGCCACAGTGGGTTAAGCTGTCACCTGTAATGCCAGTATCCCCTATGAGGCCCAGTTTGAGCCCTGGCTTATTCACTTCCGATCCAGCTCCCTGCTAATGCTCCTGGGAAAGCAATGACTATGGCCTGAATGCTTGGGCCCCTGCCACCCTTGTGGGAAACCAGGATGGAGTTCCAGGCTCCTGGCTATGGCCTGGTCTAGCCCTGGCCATTGCAGCGTTTTGGGAAGTGAGTTAGCAAATGGAAGGATCTCTCCCTCTCTCTGTCTCTTCCTCTCTTTGTAACTCTGCATTCCAAATGCATCAAATAAATCTTTAAAAATTATCTTTTAGTTCCATTTTCCATAACAGTTCCTTTATATTTCCTGTCTGTGGAAAGAGGAAACACAGGAGTTGAAATGACTGCTTAGGTGGTTTCAAGGACCTATATGAACAGTGTGACAATACAAGTTCTCCCTTTCAGTGATAAGGAGACAGGATGCTAGACCAGAGCAAAAGAGGCAACCTCTGTGGTGATGGCATGACATGCAAGCAGTTTGGAGGATTTGATTGCTAACGCAGTTAAATTCTCAATCTCTAACACCAAAAAACCGGAGCTGGCAGAAAGAATAAACTATACAAAAATCAAATACTTGGGGAAAGAAACTTAGAAAACATCATTTTCCTGACTAGAAAAGAGAAGCTACATTGTGATCAACATCACCTTCTTAAAATACAACATTCTGTTTGCTGTTTCAGGTCATTTGTCCATAGAGTTCTTATCCCAATGCAAGGAATTGCTATTTTAATTTTTGTTCAGATGTGAAAACATGGAGTCTTGATTTTGTTTTTATTTATTTATTATATCTCTTGCAAACCATCCATACTGACTGCAGTTTTGCAGAAAATGAGAATCACCAAGTAAGCAACTCATGTTTTAACTATGTGATTTAAAAAAAAAAGATTTATTTATTTATTTGCAAGGCAGAGTTGGGCAGGGGGAGAGAAACAGAAAAATTTCCATCTGCTGCTTCACTCCCCAAATGACTGCAACAGGCAGAGCTGGGCTAATTTGAGGCCAGGAGCCAGGAGCTTTTTTTGGATCTCCCACATGGGTACAGAGGCCCAAGCACTTGAGCCATTTCTGCTGTTTCCCATACCATTAGGAAGGAGCTGGATTGGAAGTGGAGCAGCTGGGACATGAACCTGTGCCCATATGGGATGCCAGTGACACAGGCAGCGGTTTTACCCACTACGCCACAGCACCAGTCCCAATTATATGAGACTTTTATCCCCCAGAATGAACTTTGTAAAACCAGTAATACTTGAGCAAAAAATAAATGTAGGTGGCAGTTTAGCTGAATCTCTTGACCTCCTTGAACCTGATCTTTCCTGTCCCTCTAGTAGTCCCTGCAGAACCAGCATCCAGTTTTGATAATGGTTGGGAGAAGGATAACAGAGACTTATTAGTTGACCTAGAATCTACACACCCTGACACCTGAGTTACCAGTTTCTCCTGGTTACTTTATTATTATTATTATTACTATTATTATTCATGGGGGGATGAAAAGAATGATGGAAAAGGAAGGACTTTCACCCAAAATAGACCTTTGCCATTTACTTATTGGTCATTCAGAGTGTGTTGTAAAATTGCTTTATTTTACACTTTTAACAATGCTTTTCAGTTACTGATCTTTAGGAACACACCTGTCCTTGAACAGAGTTGGGTTTCTTGACTTGCTACAACCAGGGGGACCACATACTATGGGGAGCCATAGAGTATCAGTAAGAAGATTTTAGAGAGCATCACTTACTGATTTTTAGCTTTTGTTAGGTGCTTTTGGGGAGAATTCCAGGAAGTGGGGCCTTGCTTTGGATTGAATAGTATTAGAAAGGAATGGGTATTTTCACATTTGTGTCTTAAAAGCAAGAAGTTAGATTGAAAGCAGAGCTGAGATTCAAATGAGGCACTGTGATATTGTCTATTTGCATCCTAATCCCACACTGGGTCAAAGGCACACCCCAGTAGAACACTCTTTAGTTTAAAGATTTTTTTTTCTTTTTTTATTTTAATAAGATTTATTTATTTTACTTGAAAGTCAGAGTTACAGAAGAGAGAAGAGAGGCAGAGAAAGAGAGAGAGAGAGGGAGAGAGAGAGAGAGGTCTTCCATCCACTGGATCACTCCCTAATTGGCCGCAATGCTTGGAGCTGTGCAGATCTGAAGCCAGGAGCCAGGAGCTTCCTCTGGGTCTCCCATGCAGGTGCAGAGGCCCAAGGACTTGAGCCATCTTCTACTGCTTTCCCAGGCCACAGTAGAGAGCTGGATAGGAAGTGGAGCAGCCGGGTCTCGAACTGGCACCCAAATGGGATGACGGTTCTTCAGGCCACAGTGCTGGTCCCAGTTTAAAGATTTTTTTTTAAAGCAAGTTATTACATTATGGAGAGACTTTAATAATATAACAGTACATAAGCTATAGAAAAATGAAGTAGTTTACTG
The DNA here is from genome assembly GCF_033115175.1 of Lepus europaeus. NCBI lineage: Eukaryota > Metazoa > Chordata > Mammalia > Lagomorpha > Leporidae > Lepus > Lepus europaeus. Next base: position 61,942,649 of record NC_084828.1, on the reverse strand, counting down.
AAATTTTAGATATCTGGAATGTACTGAAATATTGTATAGCCATGAGAAAGTCATCATACATCTTTCCCTCATACTATGTTTTTAAGCAGAAAAGTTGACATAGAAAAGTAGTCTTAAAGTAGCATTAGAATTCTCTCTTTGAACAAAATTTTCTAGAATCCAAAATTGTAAAGCAGAAGAAACTGAAGTGAAAAATCTGGTTGCAGTGGTTAAAGAGGTGCTGAAGCTAGGTCATTAGAGACTTGAGTAACACTCAGGTAACCCCATTCTTGTTTCTTTCTACATATTTTTAATTTATTTTAAAAGGCAGAGAGTCAGGTAGAGAGATTCTGTCTGCTGGTTCACCTCACAAATATTCTCAAGAGCCAGGGCTGGGCCAGGTCAAAGCCAGGAGCCAGGACCTCGGTCTGAGTCTCCTACATGAGTGGTGGGGACCCAAGTCCTCAAGGCAACATCTGCTGCATCCCAGGGTACACAGTAGCAGGAAGCGGGAATCAGGAGTTGTGACTTGAATGCAGACTCTTCAACATGGGGTGTGGGTAGCCTCAGTGGCTTCTTATCCACTGTACCAAGCCCTGCCCCTCCATCAGTGTTTCTTAAGCAGTTTTGTCATACATTTTAGAGAACTTCTGGACTCACGCAGTTCATAATCTTTGAATTAAATAATTGCACTAAGACCTCCATTATCTACAGCATTCTATGACTCAATGAGCCTCTTAAGGAATGGAGAAATGGAATAGACCTTGAGAACAATGATATAGAGGGGATAAATTATCCTGTGACATATATATATATATGTGTGTGTGTGTGTGTGTGTACATATATATATATATATATATACACATATATATACACACACACACTTCAGCTGATATCCTTGGTTATTTTTAGGAACACCAATCAGAAAACAAGTTATAATCCTAAAAACTTATAAAAGTATGAGAAATATGGGGTTGGAGTATATTTAATACAAATCCCTGTAGTTCTCATTTTTTTTTTGTTTTTGTAAATCAGTATCATGTTTCTGTGAATATTGGTTTTCTACTAGCTTGAAGAAAACTTGATGTGCATGAGAATGTAACCACTACAATGTAGCACGTACTGTGATTAGGTTTTAAAAACTTTATTTTTGAATAACTTTAGAATTATGGAAGAGTTGTAAGGTGACACTTAGCGTTCATGTACGTACTTCTTACAGTTTTCTTTCTTTCCTTAACTTTGACATCTTATATAAACATGGAAAAATGATCCAAACTAGGAAATTAACAGAGGGACAATATTAGTCACCAAATGGCAGATTTTACTTGGCTTCACACTTATCCTGGTATTCTTATTTTGTTCCAGGGTGCAGTCCAGGATCCAACATTTTACTTGTCATTTCCTTTGGCTCCTCAAATCTATGAGAGTTCCTCTGACTTTCTTTGTCTTTCATTATTTGCCACTTTTAAGAATACTGGCCACTATATGGTCAAATGTCCCCTGATTAGAACTTATCTGATGTTTTCTCATGATCAGCTTAAACTTGTGAATTTTACACAATAATATCACTGCTCAGTATATTCCATCAGTGATAGAGCTAGGCATGTCTTAATACTCATAGTTTTCTATGATCACTTGGTTAAATACCATCTCCCAATTTTATTTATTACTCTTCAGGAAAAGTTCTATGATTGTTGGTGAATTCATAGAGTTATATTTCTACTACCACAATAACTTACAGATTTGTTCGATCACCTAAGAATTTTTCTAAGACTGTCTCAACCCCTTTTCCTACTTCCAGTCTCTGGCAACCACTGATCTGTTTTTCTATTTTTATAGCCTTGCTTTTTACAGAATGTTGTAGACAGAAAATATGCAATGTGTAGGCTTTTCTATGTGATTTCTTTGCTTAAAAATGTATTTGATGCATGGACATTGTGGTACAGTGGGCTAAAATGTCTTTTAGGATACCCGCAACCCTTACTAGAGTGCTTGGTACCTGATTCTAATCCAGTTTCTAGGTGATACACATCCTGAAAGGCATCAGTTGATGGTTCAAGTACTTTATTCCCTGTCGTGGTCCTGGTTTCAACTTGACCTGTGTTGAGTTGTTGTGAGCATTTGGGAAGTGAACTACCAAAGGAAGATCATTTTCTCTTCTCTCTCTGTCTCTCTCTCTGCCTTTCAAATAAATATATAGGCATTTAAAAGTTTATTTCTGGGCCAGCATTGTAGTGGGTAAAGCTGCCATCTGCAATGCTAGCATTCCATGTGGCCACCAGTTTGTGTCTCAGTTGCTCCACTTCTGACCCAGCCCATGATAATGGCCTGTGAAAAGCAATGGAATATTGCCCAAGTGTTTGGGCTCCTGCTTTCCACATGGGGGATCCAGATGAAGCTCTTGCTTCCTTATTTGGCCTGGTCCTGTACTTGCCGGTATAGCCATCTAGGGAGTAAACCAGTGGATGGAAGATTTCTCTCTCTCTCTCTCTCTCTCTCTCTCTCTCTCTCTCTCTGTGTGTGTGTGTGTGTGTCTCATTCTCTCTGTAACTCTTTCAAATAATAAACTTTAAAAAAAGAAAAAAGTATATTTCATGTCCTTGTGTTTTATTATGTGAATAAGTTATTTGCTTCTTTTTATTATTCCATTTTTATTTATCAATGAATATGAACAATACATATAAAGATAATTTTGTCTCAGAAACATGAAATAGAAGAGAGATGGAAATGAAAACAAATAGGAAGAGTGATTGTTGCATATTGTTTCATGCAAATTTTATTTATGGCTATTACTGATTGGCATTTTTAGTAAAATGCTTTCCCTATCAAGGACAAACTGGGTTTAATTTTATAAAGAATTTAAAATATTCCACGTGTCACCAAATAGAAGTCTTGCTCTTCTTTTCTTATAAAAAGAAAAGTGAAGACTGGCATGTGGCCTGGCAGTTAAGCTGCTAGCTGGGATGTATGTGCCTCACATCAAAGTCCCAGGGTTCAACTTCCAGCTCCAGCTCCTGAATCACACTTGCTGCTAAAGTGCACTCTGAGAGGCAGCAGTGGTGAGTCAAGTGATTGCATTCCTTCCACTCATATGAGAGACTTGACTGCTTCTTCTGGCATTGGCAGACCATTTGCAAGCATTTGGGAAATGAACTGGCAAATGAGAGCACAGATTCTCACTCTGTCCTTCTTAAATAAATGAATAAATAAATAGAAAAGAAAAGAAGATAACACATAAGTCCATAATTATGATTTCCAAGAGAAACACATGGCAAAATGTAGTAATCTATCTTGCAGTTTCCTAAAACTCGGTTTGCATCTACAGTCATTTTGGAATTTTTTAATTTACCAGATTTTCATTTCTTAGCTATTCAGTTTCAAAACAATGACTTCTTCATACAAAAAAGACTTAAAAAATTATCAATTTCCATGGAAAAAGGAGAAGCAGAGCTGAGTGTGTCTTGTAACACAATAGAAATAATGAAGAATTCAATATTGAAATAAAGTGATAATCTAAGCATACAGTGAAATTGGAAAAAACTTATGTATTATAAATTTAAAAAAATTCTTAGCAACTATTTCTGTTTTTTGGAAATTCTACTACTGATAATTTTAAGGTTTGTCAGCAATTTCTTAAAAGAAGTATTGGCTGTGGAATATCTTATCAATAACCCCTGTATTACAGTTCTGTGATAATATGCATTAACTTGATAGACGAGGGGCCTTTATAGTCTATCACTGCAGTGATCCATATATTGAAGACTCCCTAAGTACATGTTGACACAATATTGCCTCAGTGATCCATGAATTAAATGTTCTCTGGATCCGAGTCATTACAAGTTTAATGGGAGAAATGCACCAATTCCACTGAAAAATGCCAGTTTTGACTCAGTGTGATCAATTCTTTCATAAACACATTTCCAGTGTCTCCCAGTAATGAATATTCTTTGTGAACTGCCCCTGCTTATTGTTATGTGACTTCATCAACATTTAAATTCCCATTTTATATTGACTACATCTGAAACTCCTTGAGTGTCACAGATTGAGATCTATAGAACAATTGTACAATAGTATCCACACAAATGTAATTCTTTTGTGAATAATGAAAAGCACTTATTTTTATCCTTTTAAAAAAGGACTAGGTATAATAACTATTCAATAGACTTAAATGAAGGAAAATTAAAATTTTATTTGGGTCATTACTCAGTCCATCCTTCATTATAAAACGCTTATGAGGTTATTGTCATGTCAGAGCACAAGAAATGTGATGATGTTCCCTGTTCTTTTATTTCCTGTACTTTTATTTCTGCTTCTATTCCACAATTTTTCTTTTACATACATTAAATTTTTCATAGTATATATTACATAAAATAATAGTAATAGTTTCTCAAATATTTACAATAGAATTTCTATATGCATTATACTGAGAATTGTTTTTCACTCTTCTGAACATATTCTGGGTACTGCTTCTCAAAAGAAAGGAAGGTATGATGGCAGAATAGGGAGGCAGCTCACTGATAGTCCAGGAAAAGATAGTTTGATAAAAGTGGAGATACTGTAGTCTCAGGGAACAGTTAGGGGAAAACCTGCAGAGGAAACTCTTCCAGAATTCGAAGGACACAGTAGACCTACATGGAGGGCATGGGTGTCCACAGCTTGGGACTCCAGCTGTAGAGTCTATGCACCAGCACTGGAAAGGGAGGTGAGGTGAAACTGCAGTAGCCTGAGACACTGGCAGAAAAGTGTAAGGAAGAGCCTAGAGGGAACAAGGCTTGAAGCCCCATGGGGGAAAGTACACCAGCATAACTAGCGGAGAGAAAAAAAATAAAAGGGACCAGTATGAACAGGATTTTCTCTCTTCACTCACCTTACAAAGGAGAGCATAGAGCAGGCGCCATTTTGGACATACATAACAGCTGTGCCAGTTTGGGGCTGCGCCTGCCCTCAGCAAAGCTGAAAAACCTGACTCTGGTGGGGAGAAATAACAGGAGACTAAGACCTAGTGAATGTGTGGAGCTTATGAACCAGGACTGTGAAAAGAAGAAAAAAACTGAGGGTGTGTGGGAGAACTCATGGTGTGGCTGAGATGTGAGTAGTCTCAGTGGGAGATGCCACAAGTTTGGGCAGCTTTGGCTACACAATGAGAGACATTGCAGGGGAATCTGAGCTTACACTGAGGACTACACAGATCCTTGGTGTGGTACTTGAGACAGAGTAGACAAATATTATACCCACTGGGGCTAGCACTCAGGCACTGATTGCCATTGAGGAGAAGAGCTCAGCTGAGCAGAATTACTTCCTTTCTGAATAAGAGAGAGAGAGAGAGAGATTGATTTACCATGTAAAACCTGGGTGTCACCTTTGGCACATCCTTAACCTGAAGAACTGAGCAGAGCTCTCTGGCCACACCCACCATAAGCCTCTAGATTTAACCAAAAGCAGACAGTTCACTTAATCTAGAGACATAGTATAATGAGAAAATCCACCACAGTGAGAAAAAAAAGAAAAAAAAAACAAATAATATCTCCACAATGCCAAACAACAAACACAGAAACTGAGGAAACAAAAACAAGAAAACATCATGACGCTCCCAAATGAACATGACACGCCAATACAAGATTATGAAGATGATGAGATAGAAGAAATGCAAGATATGGATTTTAAAAATTTATGATAAGAACATCTAGAAGTTATCAAAAACAAATGCATGAACTACAGAAATCCATACAACACAGGACAGAAAATCTCTCTCTTGAAAATGAAATCTTAAGGAGGAATCAAAATAAAATAAGGAATTTAGTAGAACAGGAAATTGAGATATTGAAGAGAAATAAAAATGAAATGAAGAACTCAATAGAACAAATGAAAAATACATTTGAGAGTCTTAAAAACATAATCAAGGAGGTAGAAGAGAGAATATCAGAATTAGAAGACAGAGCACAGGAAAGTATACAGTCAAACCAAAGAAAAGAAGAGGAAATTAGAAATCTAAAAAATATTGTTGGGAATCTACAGGATACTATTAAATAACCCAACATTTAGGTTCTAGGAGTTCCTGAAGGCATGGAGAGAGAGAAAGGAGTAGAAGACCATTTTAGTGAGATACTAGCAGAAAACTTCCAGGGTTTGGAGAAGGTAAGAGACATCCAAGTACAGGAAGAATATAGAACCCCTGATAAACGTGACTGAAAGAGATCCTCACCATGACACATTTTAATCAAACTCACCACAGTGAAACATGAAGAAAGGATTCTAAAATGTGCAAGAGAAAAATGTCAGATTACTCTCAGAGGATCTCCAATTAGACTCACAACAGACTTCTCATCAGAAACCCTACAGGCTAGAAGGGAATGACGAGATATAGCCTAAGTACTAAGAGAAAAAAAAAAACCAAAAAACTGCCATCCCAGAATATTATATCCTGCAAAGCTCTCATTTGTGAATGAAGGTGAAAAAAAAGACCTTTCACAGCAAACAGAAATTGAAAGAATTTGTCACCACTCGTCCAGCCCTGCCTGCAAAAGATGCTTAAAGATGTGTTACACACAAAAACACAGAAACATGGCCATCAATACAAAAGAAGGTAGTGGAAGGAAATCTCCCAGTAAAAGATCACAGGAAGTTCAAAGAATATATTAGAAATATCTTTGGAAAAATGGCAGGGCAAAGTCATTACTTATCAATAGTCACATTGAATGTAAATGGCCTCAACTCTCCAGTTAAATGGCACAGACTGGCTGAAAGGATTAAAAAATAAAACTCTTCTATTTGCTGCTTACAAGAAACACGTCTTTCCAACAAAGATGCATGCAGTCTGAAAGTGAAAATTTTGAAAAAGATATTCCATGCCAACAGAAACAAAAAAAAAAGCTGGTGTATCCATCTTAATATCAGACAAAATAAACTTTAACACAAAAACTTTTAGGAGAGACAAAGAGAGGCACTATATAATGATTATGGGATCAATTCAACAGGAAGATGTAACTATTATAAACGTATATGCACCTAATTACAGGGCACTGGTTTATTTAAAAGATATGTTAAGGGACTTAAAGGGAGACTTAGACTCCAATACAATAGTTTTGGGGGACTTTAATACTCCACTTTCAGCAATAGACAGATCAACCAGAAAGAAGATCAACAAGGAAACAGCAGATTTAATTGACACTATAGCCCAAATGGATCTAACAGATATCTGCAGAACTTTTAATCATTCACTTAAAGACTTTACATTCTTCTCAGCAGTACATGGAACCTCTTCTAGGATTGACCACATACTAGGCCTTAAAGCAAGTCTCAGCAAATTCAAAAGAATCAAAATCATACCATGCAGCTTCTCAGACCACAGTAGAATGAAATTGGAAATTAGTAACTCAGGAATCCCTAGAGCATATGTAAACACATGGAGAATGAACAACATGCTCCTGTATGAACAATGGGTCATAGAAGAAATCAAAAGAGAAATCAAAAACTTTCTGGAAGTAAATGAGGATAACAACACAACATATCAAAACTTATGATATTGCAAAAGCAGTGTTAAGAGGAAAGTTTATAGCAATAGGTACCTACATCAAGAAATTAGAAAGGTATCAAATAAATGAGCTTTCAAGTCATCTCAAGGATCTAGAAAGACTGCAGCAAACCAGACCCAGAAATGAATAGATTCCTAGACACACACAACCTACCTAAATTAAACCATGAAAACTTAGAAAACCTAAACACACCCATAACTGAAAGAGAAATTGAATCAGAAATAAAGGCCCTCCCAACAAAGAAAAGCCAAGGACTAAATGGATTCATTGCTAAATTCTACCAGAATTTTAAAAAGAACTAACTCAAATTCTTCTCCAAGTATTCAGAACAATCGAAAAAGAGGGAATCCTCCCAAATTCTTTTCATGAAGCCAGCATCACCTTAATTCTTAAACCTGAAAAAGGTGCAGCAGAGATTACAGAACATTTTCCATGATCAACATAGATGCAAAAATTCTCAATAAAATTGTGGCCAATAGAATGCAACAACACGTCAGAAAGATCATCCACCCAGACCAAGTGGGATTTACCCCTGGTATGCAGGGATGGTTCAATGTTCACAAATCAATTAATGTGATACACCACATTAATAGACTGCAGAAGAAAAACCATATGATTATCTCAATAGACACAGAGAAAGAATTCGATGAAATACAACATCCTTTCATGATGAAAACTCTAAGCAAATTGAGTATAGAAGGAACATTCCTCAATGCAATCAAAGCAATTTATGGAAAACCCATGGCCAGCATCCTATTGTATCGGGAAAAGTTGGAAGCATTTCCACTGAGATCTGGTACCAGACAGGGATGCTCACTCTCACCATTGCTATTCAATATAGTTCTGGAAGTTTTAGCCAGAGCCACTAAGTAAGAAAAAGAAATTAAAGGGATACAAATTGGGAAGGAAGAACTCAAACTATCCCTCTTCGCAGATGATATGATTCTGTATTTAGGGGACCCAAAGAACTCTACTAAGATTCTATTGGAGCTCATAGAAGAGTTTGGCAAAGTAGCAGGATATAAAATCAATGCACAAAAATCAACAGCCTTTGTATACACAGGCAATGCCACAGCTGAGAAAGAACTTCTAAGATCAATCCTATTCACAATAGCTACAAAATCAATTAAATATATTGGAATAAACTTAACCAAGGACATAAAAGATCTCTAAGATTAATTACAAAACCTTGAAGAAAGAAATAGAAGAGGATACCAAAAAATGGAGAAATCTTCCATGCTCATGGATTGGAAAAATCAATATCATCAAAATGTCTATTCTCCCAAAAGCAATTTATACATTCAATGCAATACCAATCAAGATACCAAAGACATTCTTCTCAGATCTGGAAAAAATGATGCTGAAATTCATATGGAGGCACAGGAGACCTCAAATAGCTAAAGTAATCTTGGACAACAAAAACAAAGCCAGAGCATCACAATACCAGATTTCAGGACATACTACAGGGCAGTTATAATCAAAACAGCATGGTACTGGTACAGAAACAGATGGATAGACCAATGGAACAGAATATCAATCCAAACATCTACAGCCAACTTATATTTAATCAAGGATCTAAAACTAAGTCCTGGAGCAAGAACTGTCTATTTAACAAATAGTGCTGAGAAAACTGGATCTCCATGAAGCAAGACCCCTACCTTTCACCTTACACAAAGGTCCACTCAACATGGATTAAAGATCTAAATCTAGGACCTGACACCATCAAATTGGTAGATAACATCAGAGAAACTCTACAAGATATAGGCACAGGCAAAGACTATTGGAAAAGAGCCGAGCGGTACAGGGAGTCAAAGCCAAAATTAACAATTGGGATTACATCAAATTGAGAATTTTCTGTACTGCAAAAGAAACAGTCAGGAAATGAAGAGGCAACCAACAGGATGGGAAAAATATTTGCAAACTATGCAACAGATAAAGGGATAATAACCAGAATCTACAAAGAGATCAAGAAACTGCACAGCAACAAAACAAACGACCCACTTAAGAGATGGGCCAAAGACCTCAATAGACATTTTTCAAAAGAGGAAACCCAAATGGCCAACAGATACATGAAAAATGTTCAGGATCACTAGCAATCAGGGAAATGCAAATCAAAACCACAATGAGGTTTCACCTCACCCCGGTGAGAATGGCTCACATCCAGAAATCTACCAACAACAGATGCTGGAGAGGATGTGGGGAAAAAGGGACACTAACCCACTGTTGGTGGGAATGCAAACTGGTAAAGCCACTGTGGAAATCAGTTTGGAGATTGCTCAGAAACCTGAATATAACCCTACTATACAACCCAGCCATCCCACTCCTTGGACTTCACCCAGAGGAAATTAAATTGGCAAATAAAAGAGCTGTATGCATCAGTGTTTATTGCAGCTCAATTCACAATAGCTAAGATATGGAATCAACCTAAATGCCGATCAACAGAAGATTGGATAAAGAGATTATGGGATATGTACTCTATAGAATACTATACAGCAGTGAAAAAAATGAAATCTGCTCTTTTGCAACAAAATAAAGGAATATGGAATACATCATGCTGAGTGAATTAAGCCAGTCCCAAAGGGACAAATATCATATGTTCTCCCTGATTGGTGACAACTAACTGAACACCTAAAAGGAAACCTGTTGAAGTGAAATGGACATTATGAGAAATAATGTCTTGGTCAGCCCTTGTCCTGACTGTCGAAGAATAACTTACTACTTTATTCCTTTTAGTATTTTTTTGTTCTACTTAATATCATTTATTGAACTCTGTAATTAACACACAATTATTCTTAGGTGTTTAAATTTAACTGAAAAGTGATCCCTGTTAAATATAAGAGTGGAAATAAGAGAGAGAGAGAGAGGAGATGTACAGTTCGGCACATGCTCACTTGGACTTGACCCTAATGGTAGTGTTAGAAACGTGCTAGGGGATTCCAATTCAATCCCATCAAAGTAGCATGTACCAATGCCATCTCACTAGTCAAAGTGATCAGTTTCAGTTCATAATTGATCATAAGGATAAGATTACTTGTCAAAGGGATCACATAAACAAGACTGGTGTCTGCTAATATTAAATGATAGAATTAAAAAAGAGAGAATGATCCAACATGGGAACAGGATACACAGTAGACTCATAGAATGGCAGGTGTCCTATACAGCACTCAGGTCTCAGAATCAGCCCTTAAGGCATTTGGATCTGGTTAAAAAGCACATGAGAATATTTCAGGCATGGAAAACCAAGACACTCTGGAAAAAAATTACCTAAATGAAGGATCTCTGTGAGTGAGATCCAAGCGGAAAGAAGGGACCATCAAAGAAGGAGGTATGTTTATCTGAAGGGAGGAGAGAACTTCCACTTTTACTATGGTCTTGTCTAAATAAGATCGGAGTTGGGGAACTCAAAAGGCTTCCATAGCCCATGACGAGAGCCTCGGGTGGTTACTCATGCCATAAATAAGAGTGTCAATTATTAAATCCACAACAGGAGTCCCTGTGCACTTACTCCCCATGGTAGGATCTCTGCCCTTAATGTGTTGTACTATGTGAATTAACGGTATAACTAGTACTCAAACAATACTTTATACTTTGTGTTTCTGTGTGGGTACAAACTGTTGAAATCTTTACTTAGTATATACCAAATTGATCTTCTGTATATAAAGATAATTGAAAATGAATCTTGATGTGAATGGGATGGGAGAGAGAATGGGAGATGGGATGGTTGCGGGTGGGAGGGAGGTTATGGGGAGAAAAGCTGCTATAATCCAAAAGTTGTACTTTGGAAATTTATATTTATTAAATAAAAGTTAAAAAAAGAAAGGATGGTAATTATAGTTACAGAAACTTGAATTTAAAGGAAAGGAATAGATGATGAAGAATAATTTAAACAATAGCCACCAAAATCATAGGATCAGATATTTCTTACAAATGGGTGAGTTAAAGACAATATGTAGAGTAAAATGAGACAGTGGCAAGGCTTTTACATAAGCCAAAGAAGTCCTCTGCAACCTTTTGATCATTAAACCAAGGATATAGTTATTATACCATTAGGATGTGTGTAGAGCAGAAACTAAAGAAAATGAAAAGCAATTTAGAGTTTCCATTGTTAGGAGCATCCTCTCTTTTCTCATGGAAATGTCCATTCTCCAATGCTTCCCCAAGGCAACTGTCTTTGTTATCCTATCATACTTTAACTTTCCAGTCTTTGAACTCTTAAAAAGAAAACAAGAAACAAATAAAAGCTTTATCTGATTTTCATTTTTAAATTAACTCTCATGCTATTTCTCTGTTTTCCATTGCACTTTTTTTTTTTTTTTTTTTTTTTTTTTTGGACAGGCAGAGTCGTGAGAGAGACAGGGAGAAAGGTCTTCCTTTACCATTGGTTCACCCTCCAATGGTCGCTGTGGCTGGTGCGCTGCGGCCGGCACACCGCACTGATCCGAAGCCTGGAGCCAGGTGCTTCTCCTGGTCTCCCATGCAGGTGCAGGGCCCAAGCACGTGGGCCATCCTCCACTGCACTCCCGGGCCACAGCAGAGAGCTGGACTGGAAGAGGGGCAACTGGGACGGAATCCGGTGCCCCAACCGGGACTAGAACCCGGTGTGCCGGCGCCTCAGGCAGAGGATTAGCCTATTGAGCTGTGACGCTGGCCTTCCTTTGCACTTTTTAAAAAGAGCAAGGTCAAGAGTGAGTGAAAGTATGTGTGTATGTTTGTGGGTGTGTGTGTATGCTCCCATCCCCTGGTCCACTCCCAACACACCTACAGTGGCTGAGGGGCAAAGGCAGGAGCTCAGAACTCAATCCAGGTTTCCCAAATGGCTAGCAGGAACCCAACCACTTATCACTGACCATTGCCTCTTAGCAAGAAGCTAGAGTCAGAAGGTGGAGCTGGAAGTTGTACCCTGGAGCTCTGATTTGAGACACTGCTATACTAACCAGTGTCTTAACTGTTAGGCCAAATACCTTCCCTAACATAATTTTTGACCCTGAGTTGTTTCTAATAATTTTCTGTTCTTCCCTTGCCTTTTATTGCCTGCACTTTGTCAAAGTCATGACATTCAGGACATTTCTGTGAGCATTTGTGTAGGTGGAGGATGTACCAAGGATCTGGTTGCACCTCTAGCAACATGTGGATAGATGGTTCTGCTCTTACAGCTGATGGAACAGGTCTGTCTTTCTTCCTTCAGTGACAAAAATTGTAGAGTTGTAGGGTAGAATCAGAACTGGATCTGTACATACAGAGCAGGTAGGACCAGAAACACTTTAGAAAATAACTTGCATTGGCACTGCTGGTGTTGTAGGCAAGCATATCACCTGTATGACCTCATCTCCCTACCTGACCACACCTGTGTGCCCACCTGCCAATCAGGCTAGTTAATCACTCCCCTTTGGAAGTAGATTAAAGACCTGGAACATGGTGGGCCCAGCACTTTTTACCCTCTTTCGCCATTATGGACTTTTGCTGCCCTGTGCCTTCGGGTATGTGGCCTTTGGGCCACCAATGCTCTCTGCCTTCACTCTGCTGCCCATGATAAGCTGTTAATAGCTGCTAAAAACAGTTGCTGCACATGGCTTTTGGTCTGCTTTCTGCTTGGTATGGATTCCAACTTAATTTCCAGACTTTCCCTTCTCTGTTAGATTAGACTAACGCCCTCACTCTCCTACGCATTTCTCTCACTGACTTATCATGCTGCCTCATTCATTAATGCCAGTATTCAGAATTCTTCTCTGAATATAAGGCAAGAACACACATAGCTTATTAATTTCAAATCAATAAGCACCTGGTAACATAAATGGCATCCCAGATGGGACTTCTAAGGGATATATTTCTGATATTACTGGGATCATGGACTCAGAGATGAGCATGTTGTTAGCAGGGGTGGTGTAAGAGTGGGAGACGAGGAGATTGACTTTAGAATAAGGAACAGAAGAATGCCAGGGCTAGTGAACAAAAAGGTGAAATAAATGTGTGAAGGACTGAATCAATGACGAAGTCATCACTTAACTGCCAACTCTTTTTCAGTGACTGTGAATGTGCTTTTTCATATATTATCCCAATCATTTCTCACAGTAACCCTGTAAGGTATCCATGAGTGTATTAGGTATACAATTTTCAATTTAGTAACTGAAGCTTCACAATTCAGTGGCTACTTGAAACAAAGTGTGAATACTGATGACTGAGGAAGTGCCCAGGACGTCTCAGTAGTGACCAGAATAGGAGATTACCCCAAGAGAAGAAGACAGGACAGATAACAAGGAATGGTATGACAATATCACATGTCAAATACTGCTCTATCATTTGAAAACATACTTTAAGTATCAAAATATTTTATTGACAATAACAAGCTGCTCCCTCTTATTTATATAAATATGTAGGAAAACTAGTATTGATTATCTACTTAAAGTCTGGCTACTGACCAAGAGGGCCAAAAATTCCTTCAGTTTCACTAACCTTTAAAAAGGTTACTAATGTAAGTCCCTGTCATCTCTTTTCTTAGAGCATTTACTTTAGAAAATTTGCTAATTGCAAATTCTTTCTCTGTCTCTTTAAGATGTAAATCTTCTCCCAGCCTTTGGCCAATTTTAGAAACTAAGAGTGTCTTTTTCAAGGACCTGAGAGCCATTTCTTTAAAATGTAATGATCAAGGAAGACAGCACTGGTAGCTCCCTGGCTCTGTGAAAGCATAGGGCACCTAACTTCCTTCACTGTGTTTGACACACACAGATGGCCTATCAGACTATTTACTCCCTAACTTCCTCCAATACCTTTCTATTAGCTTAGCCAGTGCTTACAAAACACCCCACCTTAATTCTAGAAGGAGTTGGGTTCAATCTCTTTTTTTTCTGTTGCAGTCGTTTTTTGTTTTTTGTTTTTTTTTTAAAGATTGTATTTATTTATTTGAAAGGTAGAGTTACAGACATTGAAAGGGAGAGTCAGAGAGAAAGGTCTTCCTTCCCTTGGTTCACTCCCCAATTGGCCGCAACAGCCAGAGCTGGGCTGATCCGAAGCCAGGAGCTAGGTGCTTCTTCCTGGTCTCCCATATGGGTGTAGGGGCCCAAAGACTCTGGCCATCTTGTGCTGCTTTCTCAGGCCACAGCAGAGAGCTGGACTGGAAGAGGAGCAGCAGGGACTAGAACCTACACCCATATGGGATGCCAACGCCACAGGCAGAGGATTAACCTACTGTGTCACGACGCCAGCTGCCTTGCAGTGGTCTTGAATAAGTCTTCCATACCTATTTAACCACTCCCCATCAGAGAAGAGCAAATTTTGCTGACATTACTAATCCTAGATGAGAGCACACTTGTAAGACAGTGTAGACAATATTCCTCATGTATCAAATCATAAACTGCACATTGATTTGGAGCAATTTGTGTATAGTTCTCTCTAAAGAGATGATTTGGATTATCTTTGAGGTCAGTACATTTTCAAAACTTTGAAACAAACTTCAGTGTGGTGGAAAGGAAGAATCATTCACTGTGAAAAGCACAGAGATGTAAAACATTTTGAAAAACGAGATCAAGAAAAACACCATCTGGTAAAGTTTAATACCATGCAAACATACATATACACAATATGTAATTTTTAAAATGATTTGCTTTATTTATTTGAGAGAGAGCGAGAGAGAGATCTTTCATCTGTTTGTTCACTCTCCAAATGGACACAGTGGCTGGGCTGAGCCAGGCTGAAGCCAGAAGTCAAGAGCTTCATCCAGGTCTCTAACATAGGTGTAGGTAGCCAAACATTTGAGCTATTTTCCAGTGTTTTCCCAGGTGCATTAGCAGGGAGCTGGATCAGAAGGGATGTTGGTGGGGCCAGCACTGTGGCATAGTGGGTAAAGCTTCCTACTGCAGTGCCAGCATCCTATATGGGTACCAGTTCGAGTTCCAGCTGCTCCACTTCTGATCCAGCACTCTACAATGGCCTGGGAAAGCAGGAGAAGATAACCGAAGTCCTTGGGTACCTGCACCCACATGGGAGACCCAGAAGAAGCTCTTGGCTCCTGTCCTTAGATCAGTGCAGCTCTGGCCGTTGTGGCCATCTTGGGAGTGAACCAGCGGATGGAAGACCTCTCTCTCTCTCTCTTTCTCTCTCTCTCCTTCTCTGCCTCTGCATTTATGTAACTCTGTCTTTCAAATAAATAAATCTTTAAAAAAAGGATGCTGGCATTGTAGGTGGCAGCTTAACCTGCTATGCCACAATGCCAGAACACACAATGCAATTTAGGTGACAAATTATGAACTGTGCTCAGAATTAAACACACAAGAAATATTTGCTTCCTTAGATTACTGTACCTTCTTTCATAATTATTTAACTTCCTTTGAATTACAGAGACATACCTATGAAAAAATGTCACTCTATTGTTGGAATATGTGCATTTTATTTATTTCTTGTCATGAGTTTCCACCTGGGTAATGTAATTTCAGATCCAATGTCAATAAATAATATATAGTCGGGGCTTAATTTCTAGTGCAAGGTTCTTTCTTTGCCCTGTAGCTCCTGTGGACAGTTTCTTTGTCATTTTCCATAGCTAGCAGGTGGAACCAACTTATCCCTATTTCATGCTCATAGAGTCGTTGGGTATCGGGTATGCAGAGCCTGCATCTAACTTTCCACTCAGTACAAGTCTGAGGTCCATCTGACTTAGTGCATTACTATCCAGTCCTACAAGGTGTCTCACCTTCCATAATCCTGTGCCCTCTTCAGCTTCAGTTTCAATTTCAGTCATCTCTGTAACTTTGGGTTACCCCTTTGTTCCTTACCTCTAAGTATATTTCCTTAAAAATATAGTTATATTTTATTCAACATTATCATTTTCTTGGTAAATTTGACCAAGGATGAATGTTGAGTGACTTTGAACTATCAACTGACTCCACTGTTTGACTGAAAGTCATTTTAATCAATCTAAGCCTCCAATTAATCATAATGTTTATGACAGAATTTGTTTTTTAAAATATTCAATGAAATAATACATGCAAAGTTCTTAGCAGAGTGCCTTTTACATAGAAAGAGACCAATAAATATTAGCTGGAATCAGCACTAACTGAGCTGCATTTAAAATTTATATGTAAATATAACACAATAAATACAAGTACATGTTATATACTCTATTATTATATGCCAATGTATTATTAATAATATACTTATTTGTATATGGCTTTAGAGTATGTATATGTGTTTAAACACTTATTATGATTTACTGTATGTCAGAAACCATTCAAAAACATGATGAAATATTAAGTCATGTATTACAGCATCCCTATGTAGTACAGTTATTATTCCAATTTTACAAGGAAAAAAACTGAGGCACTTTGACATTAAACAAGTTATGCTAAGTCACACAGTAAATGGAGAAGTTGTATTTCAACATGTAATCTGGGTCCAAAACCAATTCTTCCACACATATTTTGTTGCTTGTTAGTATTAATCTGAGAGATATAGAAAATGAGAGGGAGACAAAGAGAAAGGTCTTCCTTCCATCGGTTCACTCCCCTAATGGCCGCTACGGCCGGCGCTGCGCTGATCCGAAGGCAGGAGCCAGGTACTTCCACCCGGTCTCCCATGCGGGTGCAGGGACCCAAGCACTTGGGCCATCCTCCACTAACTTCCCTGGCCACAGCAGAGAGCTGGACTGGAAGAGGAGCAACTGGGACTAGCACCTGGCACCCCAACTAGGACTAGAACCCGGGGTGCCGGCGCTGCAGGCAGAGGATTAGCCAAGTGAGCCATGGTGTCAGCCCACCTTACATTCTAAGCTCTGTAATAATGATGAGATTTTGGAAGCAGGCCCTGTGTTGTAGTAGGTTAAGCCTCTCCCTGCCGGGTTACCATCCCAAATGAGTGCCAGTTTCATATTTTCTTAAAGATTTATTTTATTTATTTGAAAGACAGAGTTACAGAGAGAGGTAGAGATGGAGATAGAGGTCTTCCATCTGCTGGTTCACTCCCCAGATGGCCCTAATGGCAGGAGCTGCGCTGATCCGGAGCCAGGAGCTTCTTCTGGGTCTCCCATGCAGGTGCAGGGGCCCAAAGACTTAGGCCATCTTATGCTGCTTTCCCAGGCAATAGCAGAGAGCTGGATCAGAAGAGGAGCAGCAGGGACTAGAACTGGCACCCACATGGGATGCTGGCACTGTAGGCCAGGGCTTTAACCTGCAGCACCACAAGGCTGGCCCAAAATTTTTCATATTCTATAACTTAATTTTTATGATGTTCTGGAGCAGGCTAAAGTCATCTTTGGTGGGAAAATAGTTAAAAAGATTGGGTGTCTCTGGGAGGAGCAGGGGAAGGAATTTATTAGGAAGGAGTACAAGGGAACTGTCCAGGCTGAGGTAATAATCTACGTGTTGATATCATGCATCAAGAGTTAAGAATGGGTATTTTAAAATGAAAGGTTAAGTTATACAGGTTATACATTTGCTGGTATTAGTTGAATATTGTTAACATTTGTGCATTTCATATAAGATACATTTAAACTAAAATTGTAAATAAAAATGATACATGTGCATATGTTCAAGTATTTAGATGGGAAGTACATTTTGAAATGCATTATAAGTAAGGAAGGGTTGATCCATTGATGTGTGTGTGGAAGCAGGAATAAATAGCTATATGACAAAGTCGATAAAGAAAAATGTTAATTGTGGAGTCTTTGATGACTGGCATGCAGGTATACATTTTAGCACTTTTCTCAATTTTACCTTTTCATTGTATTGTATAAGCATTTCTTGAAAATGGTCATAGAACTTCAGGAAAAACTACTGAAGATGATAAAAATTATCTTTATTATTTATATTTACTTTATTTGAAAAGCAGATCAACAGAGAGGGAAGGAGAAGAGTGGAGGGAGAGATAATTTCTATCTACTCACATCTTAGTTGTTTTGACCCTTAAAACTGTTCAAACCATTCCTGGGCCTGCCATGAAACAGAATTTCCAGTTTTTATGAGTGCTGAGAGCTCATGCAAACTTACTCACAGTACAGGTATTTTTCTATTGTTAAGGACTGAGAAAAACTTACTGCCTTGAATTTACTGTCACAGCTCTCTTCTGTCACAATGTACCATGGCTCAGAGTGTCTTGTTTTGTGTGATGATTGCATGTGTGCTGTTTTCAAGCTACATTTTTGTATTCTGTAACACTTACAGACTTAGCCTGACATAACTATATCACATAGAACTAGCATTAATGTACAAATGGTTTCTAATTTGTTGGCTTTGCATTTCACACATGTGCGTCTTGATTATGTTTTAGGTTTCTCAATTTTAGGGTATGTCTTCTATTTATTTTATATTCCTTACCCAGAGAATACTGTACATTACTATAGACACAGGGTATATTTAAATGATGATGGTGTCAGTCTCAGACTAAAGCAATCCCTTTACCAATTGTTAAAAATAACAAATATAGGGGCTGGTGCCGTAGCTCACTTGGCTAATCCTCTGCCTGCGGTGCTGTCATTCCATATGAGCACCGGGTTCTAGTCCTGGCTGCTTCTCTTCCAGTCCAGCTCTCTGCTGTGGCCCGGGAAGGCAGTGGAGGTTGGCCCAAGTGCTTGGGCCCTGCACCTGCATGGGAGACCAGGAAGAAGCACCTGGCTCCTGGCTTCGGATCCGCATAGCTCCAGCTGTAGCGGCCATTTGGGGATTGAACCAACGGAAGAAAGACCTTTCTCTCTCTGCCTCTCTCTCTCACTGTCTAACTCTATCTGTCAAATAAATTTAAAAAAAAAACAAATATATAACAAATGAATGAGCTTTAGAGTTATCAATTCAACTTTTACTTGAAGATTCGAAAACATACCTAAATGCAAAGCAAAAAACCACCAGGACACATAATAAGAGCCATCATGCTATATTGCAAGTATCCATAATCTAGAATGGAGAAGTTAGCTATCTCCAGGGAGGCTTCTAGAAGTTATCAGTCCTGATCTGAAAATTTGTAGATGTTAATTGTTAAGATTAAACAAGCTGGTGATGACCAACAGACAAGGAAATCATGGCAATACTATAATATGTGATGAAAAATATGTTGAAATGGGAGATACATGAAATCTAGAAAATGGTGGTAGAGGAAATAATTTGGTGATAGTTAATATTTTCCCAAATATATATTATGTAAAGTAGATAAAAAGTCTAGTCTCGAGAATTTCAAGGGTATCCATCCATTTTTTTTTTACTTAGCTAGAATGAAACAAAAACACATCAAGCTTGAATGAAATAAAACACATCAAGACTTTGCATATCTTGACCAGAAAACATTACAATTCCTTGATTTCTTTGATTTCTCAGAAACTATGATACTAAGGACATAATTTGATACAATAAATGAAGGTTATACTCCACTTACAAGGTTTACCTCTAGCTGAAAACTAATTATGGTTCCAATTTTTGTATATGTGCTGCTGAAGCGAGCATATGAAAACTAATTATCTATCTCCAAACATCATAGTGTGTAGATTTCATCTCTATAGCCTAACATTTAAATGATCCTTGGTTCAATAGATATTAAAAGTTCAGTCTTGTACAATGTCCTGAATTATAAATGGCAGTTACACAATTGTCCTGTGTTTCTTATTTCTAAGCTACCAAAATACATCATTAATGCAAACACCTATTTGTTTTTGTTTTTTTTTTTTGTAAAAGTTTTATTTTATTTATTTTAAAGACAGAGTGGCAGGCAGAAAAATATATTCCATCTGCTGTTTTATTTTCCCTAAATGATGGCAAAGATGCAGACCAAAGCCAGGAGCCTGGAATTCCATTTGGGTCTCTCATGTAGATGGCAGGGGTCCAAGTACTTGGATCATCTTCTCCTGCTTTACTAAGCCTGTTAGCAGGGACCTGGATTGGTAGCAGAGCAGCCAAGACTCAAACCGGCACTCTGATAGGGGATGTGAGTGTCATAGGAGGGGATTTAACCTGCTGAGCCACAACAGCGCTGTCAGGTTTTCATTCACATTTAACGCAGTTTCAAATCATCCCTCAAATTCATATTTTCACCTAAAATCTTTTATGTGTGTGTATATATCCACAAATTTAAACCAAAATCATTTTTTGTCAAATAATTATATCCTTTCTGGTGATTTTAAATGATTTCCCACCACTGCATAAACCTTGTAGTAAATTTTTTTTTTCCATGAGGATAACCATCTTTTTGTTGTTTTATTAAAAATACTTATCAACTAACAGCATGGCAGGATGTTCTTCCACTAAAGCCTTCTATGAAATCTGAGGGCAAAAAGGTGTATTAGTTTTCCTCTCTTATAACTTTTAATACCCTTGTGTGGCAATGGGAAGATGATGATGTCTGTTACCTATCAATGAGAGCATGATGGATTATTTATTTTTAGCATATCAATCACAAGACAGCGGCTAAAGCAGATTTTTATTTTTAGGCTCTTGCCTGATCTATGATATGTCCGCTGGCTAAGAGGCAGTAATGACAGCTATTTAGCCCACGTTGCTTCAGGAAATAGGCTGAGCACTCCATAAATCCTGTGTTTTGCCTTATTTACTCCATTCACACACACAACCTTTATTCTGTTCATCTACTTGGAGTCTAATTTAATTTACTGAAGAGTGTGCATTTCTCACCCAACTGTAACATGAACTTGATTCAACTATAACTATTGTAAGCTAATTGTGCTGTGTCGGATTTAAAGCTGATAATGATGTGCAGTGACAGGTTTAACAAATTTTCGATTACAACATTCAATTACTTTTGGTGCATCCTACTCATCAACGAGCCAACAATTAATTCATTTAAGGTTTTGACAAAGAATATAGGATAAGATGATTCATTAGGGAGACTCCCAGGACAGGCCTTGCACTTCAGATGCTATTAAACAAATCCCGCTATGTTGCTGTACAAGTTGGTTTTAAAATACAGTTGTACTGTAGAAAATGCAGTGCTTGTTTGTAGCATTTTCCTGTCTGGAATAGATTACTCAACATTTTGTTAATACTGTATTAATACATAAAAGTACTTCAAGAAGTTCTTGGAAACATGAAATTAAAGGTAAGTTTATTTGGAAGCAAAATTTCTGGAATGCATGCATAATTTTCTTTTTTTTTGTTTTAAGATTTATTTATGCATCTATTTAAAAAGTATAGTGAGAGAGAGGGAACGAGAGGCAGATATCCATTCACTGGTTTGCTGCCAGATGACTGCAATTGCCCAGGATGGCCCTAGATACAAGAACTCCAAGTCTCCCATGTGGGTGACAGGAAGTCAATTATCTTACCAATCACCTGTTGCCTTCCCAGGTACATTAGCTGATATCTGTATAGGAGATGAGTAGTCAAGATTCAAACCAGCACTCTGACATGGGATACAGATGTGGCAAGTGGCATCTTAACCTGCTGCGCCACAAGTCTGTATCATCATGAATAGTTTTCTCATACTGCATATTTTCTATGAATTTTGTTGAAGGCTCCTCAAAAGACAGTTCTAAAATATGTTTTTCCCACACTGGCCAGAGTATAATGATTTTTATATTAAACTTTTTAGATACTAAGATGTAGCTCGAGGGACATCTGAACAATATTTTTGATTGCTATTATACTTATAATGCTCATTTTACTAGGTTGTGTGCTACTTTGCTAAGCTTATCTTCCTTCAGAAGTCTGCCCTCCACCCTAGTCCAGTTTTGGAACTGCTCAATTACAAGATTGATGCTTTTTTATCCTCCCAAGAATAGTATGATTTATTTTATTTTGTTTTTTATTTATTTTAAAAAATATTTGGAATATATATGAAGAGAGAGAGAGAGAGAGAGAGAGAGAGAGAGAGAGAGAGAATCTTCCATCTGTTGGTTCACTCCTCAAATGGCCACAATGCCCCGGGCTGGGCCAGGCTGAAGCCAGGAGTCAGGAGCTTCATCAGGGTCTCCCATGTGGGTACAGGGACCCAAGTACTTGGCCCTTTCTGCTGAATTTTCTGGCACATTAGCCAGGAGCTGGATTGGAAGTGGAGCAGCCAAGACTTGAACCAGTGCCCATATGGGATGTTGGCATTGCAGATGGTGGCTTAACCCATTGTGTCACAATACCAGCCATAAAAAAAGGTTATTTAAAACTAATGTTTTGCTCTAGAATCTAGAGACTTGTAGTTTAACCTTGAATTTGAGATCTAGTTCTGATGTATGTTTTTGGTACAATCCTATTTAGTAGATGCTGTTGTTGTTGGACTGACCCAGCTTCCTCATCCCAGTGTAATCTTTTCTAGTTGCTAAATCTAAAGGTGTTTAATAGCTTGCAAGTGTCCCTGTTTGAATGAGACAGGAGTGCTATTGTGGCCCCCATTCCTGAGGATGAATCACTTCTGTGGTCCGATTCCTTTTTGGTTCAGTTCCTCTCTATAACTCCTCATGGGTCCAGTACATTTGTCTTTAGAGAAAATGTACTTTGCTCTTTTTCCCCTGTGTTATCTTGTTTGCCTCACTTTGCTTTCTCCTGAGAGCTTACCTCCAATGAATAACTTTCCTGAGAATCTTCACGTTATTCTCTGTCTGTAAAAAGCCCAACACTCCAGATAAGATATGTGGATTAGACTGATTAGTCACTTGTATGGACTTCATGATGATCCATAAATATTAATGATTTACATATTTGATAAGAGTAATGAGAACAGTGTTTTGGACTTTAATGATCTGTCCACAACCCATTTTCAGTAGCCTTTTGGAACCTGCATTCCATGGAAGCCATTAACAGCTTTCCTTGATAAGAGCGTAAAAATGTGTCTAAAATGTTTTGTGAAATTTTGCAATTAAAATGATGACTTAAGGAACTCCTTCACAGTGTAACCCATCTGTTGACCAGTGGAGGCTGTAGGCTATAGTGCAAACAAACAAAACTAACAAGCAAACAAACATAAAAGCAACAAAAAGACAAAAATTCAACTAATTCAAAGCTAGAGATCTTGAAATTTAATTCTCATTCTATAGTTTGCTTAATGTGAACTTCAGATTTGTCATGTAACTTCTTTATGGCTATATAACTCACGAGAAAATGGCAGTAATAATAATTAGCTAAACTTCATCCAGTGAGGATATAGTACACATTGGACATTATTTAAGTAACCACTCATTTCATTATTTGAACATTCTTTGTGGAGATTATTATATCCATCACAGAGGTAAAGAAAGTGAGGATCAACCCCTTAAATAGTCTTTGCAGTCTCACAAATCCTCAGTTACAAAGTAGAAACTCAGATCCAGATTTATTGAAGTCTTTAGCTTAAGCATTCTCTCTGTGTGACACCTTACCCATTTATACCTTCCAAGGGTCCTTAGGGCACAATCAACCTAAGTGAGGTGTAGTAACAGGCATGAATTGCAACAGAACAGATGGAAGCAATATCTGACTTTCCTTGACTACTTCTTATTTTCCACACCATCTTTTATTACTCTGCTGCAAGAACTATTTTTTATAAGCAGAGTAGTTCTTGTAAAATGTTCATTAATAATCACAGTATTCTGCTGCTATAACAAATTGCTGCAAAGTTAGTGCCAAAAAAAATACAAATTCATTATCCTACAGATTTGTAGATGAGTCTACAAAATAAGACTAAGACCTTTTTTCTGAACACATCAATGTCAGCATAGTTGGATTTTCTCCCTGGAGCAACTAGAAGTGAGTACTTTCTTGACATTTTTGGCTTCTGGAGGTCAAACACACTCCAGATAGCACAGAATATCTCCCCATTTGAAAATTCTTAAACTTAATTATATCTTCAGAGTCTCATTTTCCACTGAAGATACCATTGTTATGGCATCCAGGAAGTAGAGCACGTGTTTCTTTGGTGGGAGAACATTTTTCTGTGAAGTCCCGTGATAGAGGCACATCAAAAGTTTTCATCAATATACAGTTTAATAAAATAATAAGGGTACCTGATTTTATGTAGGAACATTTTCCCCACACTGATTATTAACTAGTTTTTTCCTGTTCAGCTCCCGTCTCTCCCTTGCTGATGTTGAGAACAGCAATTATGAAATTCATAAGTCTGTTTACAGTGGTAACCAACAGAATGCTACTGTATTGCCCCCAGAACAAGGCCCCTTATCAAATTAAAGCTCAAGGGAAAAATCAGTTACAATATGTGATTAAAGCATTGCATCACAGCATGTGATTTAATTATCAAATAATTAAATTGGGACAATACTATCATGACCATAACTAAATCAATGACAGAAACTGTAAGCATATGAAGACTGTGCAAACTCACAGGTAAACAAATGTGAAGTTTTCTACATATAAATTAAAATTTTTGATGATTTTTTTCTATTATCTCATCCTATATCTGCTGCAAAAATCCATGATTTTTTTCAAGTTGTGCCTGGTTTGACCAAGTTTAAAAAAAATTTTAAAGATTTATTTGAAAGGCAAGGTTATGGAGATACTGGGAGGAGAGAGAGAGAGAGAGAGAGAGAGAGAGAGAGAGAGAGAGAGACTGTAGAGACTGTAACCAGAGCTGGGAAATACCAGTCAGGAGCCTAGATCTTCAACTAGGCTTCCATTTGAGGGTAGGGGCCCAAGTCTTTAAGCATTTTCCTCTGCTTTCCCAGGCTCATTAGCAGGGAACTGGATTAAAAGTGAATCAGCTAGAACTCCAATCAGCACCCTATGGGATGATGGCATCACATACTGAGGCTTAACCTTCTGTGCCACAACTAGGTTCTACCATTGAGGGTTAATATATTTGCAAGAGATTTTCCTTCTTATAGCTAACTGCCATGAAATGAAAATTCTTCTCACAAGTTAACTGGAAGTAATAAATGCATGGTTTTACTGAGACTTGAATTTGACATGGCCAAATTCTACTTCATTTTAGAAGTAAAAATGTAAATTATTTTCAGCTCTACTGTCTCCTTCTCTTTATTCACTCTGTTTTTCTCCAAGGCCTTTTGACCTGAATATATCTCCCTAAAGTTGTCACTTTAACTCATTTAACTCCTGCAATTTATTTTTCATCTTTCAATTCAGTGGATTCTCATCTAATCAATTCTGTCGTTTACTTTTCCTACAGGAAAGAGCTTATGAAGTGACATTTTTATAGCTCTAAAAGTTTCCTTACCTGTGATTCAATCTATCCATTATGTTGTTTCCTAATTTACCTGGTTTTGATTAAAATTATCCTGCTAACTTCTATTTAAGGGTCTTTTGTTTCTTTCAAAATCAAAACTGTCCATTACAAATGTTATTTTCCATTTTTCCTTTTTTAAACTTTCATTTAATAAATATAAATTTCCAAAGTACAGCTTATTGGTTACAATGGCTTCCCCCCCCATAACTTACCTCCCACTCGCACCCCTCCCATCTCCCGCTCCCTCTCCCATTCCATTCACATCAAGATTCATTTTCAATTCTCTTTATATACAGAAGATCAATTTAGTATATATTAAGTAAAGATTTCAACAGTTTGCACCCACACAGAAACACAAAGTGTAAAGTCCTTTTTGAGTACTAGTTATAGCATTAATTCACATTGTACAACACATTAAGGACAGAGAAATATCAAATAGTATTATTATTTTCTTTTTTTTTTTTTTTCTTTTCTTTTCTTTTTTTTTTTTTTATTTTTGACAGACAGAGTGGACAGTGAGAGAGAGAGACAGAGAGAAAGGTCTTCCTTTTGCCGTTGGTTCACCCTCCAATGGCCGCCGCGGTAGCGCGCTGCGGCCGGCGCACCGCGCTGTTCCGATGGCAGGAGCCAGGTGCTTCTCCTGGTCTCCCATGGGGTGCAGGGCCCAAGCACTTGGGCCATCCTCCACTGCACTCCCTGGCCACAGCAGAGAGCTGGCCTGGAAGAAGGGCAACCGGGACAGGATCGGTGCCCCGACTGGGACTAGAACCCGGTGTGCCGGCGCCGCAAGGCGGAGGATTAGCCTGTTGAGCCACGGCGCCGGCCAGTATTATTATTTTTACAGACTATTTGGTTTGTACAGTTGTGTGTGTGTGTGTGTGCATGAAAACAATTTTATTTCTTAGATAATAATTTCCTTTGGCAATCTAACAGTGTTATTATTATTGATAAATTTCTGTTGAAATTTTTCAGAGATGTTTCTGCAGGTTAGCTCATTATTATATCAAAAGTAGTGTGTTCTAAGTCCATATTTGAATATTTATAAATGTTGTGGTTTTGATTTTTCATGCTGCTATTATTGCAGGAATCTATATTTCCAAGAATCATCCGTGACCAACATGAACGAGGAGCACAAACAAGCAAAATTTTATTGAAACAGAGGAAATCTCATGGTAGGAGGAGTTCCTGAGTAGGAACCGCTGAGGGGAAATTGTCTAGCAATTTATATCTTTGGGGAGTGAGGAAGTTGGCACAGCATTTCACAAACATGTCAGTTAGTCACCAATGACCTTCTCATTGTTGATGAGTTAATATCCAGAGCTGGATGGGGCCAGCCATAACCACATCCTGTTTTGTTTTCAGTATCTCTGTCTTGCTTTTGGTTAGTGAGGCATTTTGTTCCAGTTGCACATCAGGCTTCAGTCTCCCATATGTTAGGCTTGAGTCCCTTACTTGTTGGGACCTTTGTGTGCCTTTCTACCTCAGGCCTCAACTATCTCCTGTCTATATCAATCCCCCTCTGAAGAGGTATCTCTAACTTCCATTAGGGAACAGAAATGATGACCATTCTAGCCACTTCATGCTGGAAACGGACAGTGATGAGGGTCGGCAGAGCGAAATGACCCTCAGAGTGGTCTGAAGGCCCTTGGGGGAAGGAACTGTTTTCCCGTGGGTCAGGGTGAAGTGTCATTTGTAACTGAGTTTCCTGTATTAGAGAAAAAAATAAAATGGGTAAGCTAACTGATTATGAGAGGGGCAAACAGCAGAAGTGTGAAGATGATGGCAAGTGGCCCTAAGAGGAGAAACAGCCAAGAATGACTAGACAACATAGGGGTCAGGAGATGTACTTTGTTGAGATTGTGTAACCAGCTGGCCTGTTTATAGAGCTCCCTGATGTTGGTCTCAATCTGTCCTGACTGT